>NC_082693.1:63749769-64058198 GCF_949987515.2 Delphinus delphis
ACCTGCAGTGTCTTTTTCTTTCTGAGCCTCTTTAGATGCTGTGATTTCTGCAAGTGCGCCATAACTACCAGTCTTTCTAAGTCCTAACCTCCAAGATGCAGGAGACTCATCTTTTCTCTCTTCTTCTTTGGGAGAAATTTTTGTAGCTGAAGTTGGAAACTGTTTTTATTTTATTTTATTTTTAAGAAAAAGGAGAAAAATTATACAATACTTATCAGTCCTTAAACTGAAAATGAGAAGTTTACAGATAATATGTTTAAAATTACAGTTAATAGTTTCAGGAGAAACACTTTTACTAAGCAGGTTAATGTCTTAGTAAAAAATGTAAAGATCTAAAACTGAAGAAGGAAATACTACCTTTCCAGATGTTAGATTTAAGAACACACACTCCACACTTTGTATCACACAGAAAAATTATGATGCAAATACAGAGAACAGAAATGAGCACACCATAATGACTTAAAACCATGCATCTTTGAAACCAATATTCATATTAAACTTGTTATGTTGTAACCTAATATAAATCCTTGCACATCGAAATGCCTCACCATAGATTTTTCACCTTTACTGGGCACAAGAACAATGCCAGTTTTGCGCAAGCCCTGCCTCCATGATGCAGGATCTACTGATTCCACCACAGGCATGATAGGAGCAATGAAATCATACTAAAGCCAATTAAAATAAGACAGGTAAAGAGATAAAGATTGAAAGCATGAAAACAGAAAAGGAAGTTATGAGCAAAACAGACTTTTCTCTTTTTAAAAGAATTTTATAATAAATTAAAACCCAACAACTGGGTAATTATCCAATCTTTAAAAGTCACTGGGAACAAGTTCCAGTTTTAGCATGAGAGAATCTGAAAGAATCTAATACAGAAACTTCTAAGGCAGTTAAAGCCACATAGAGCTGATAGTATTATAGTATGAAGTGAAAAAACTACTGCCCTTGAATTTTGTTTTTATTCATTTTGTACTTGGGTTAAAAAATTTTAAATCCATCATCATCAACAAAAAAGTAATCATCAAAAAAAAAGTAATCATCAGTAATATTTCTAATTATAATATTTAATTCATTAATATTTTAAATATCATAGCCTTAAATTTACTGTTTGATTTTTCCACCAAACATTAAACATTTCAACTAAAAACTGTTTTTGTACAAATATTTATCTCATTTTCAGGGCTTTCCAACTACCCTAAAAATGAAATGTCTGTTGTCTGTAACTAGTTCACCTCATTAACTTCACTTACAGAGTTTAAATATTCAACCACAGTTAAATATAGATGGTAAATATAGCAACTATCTAGTTACTACAAGCACAGGATATAGATTAAAAAAAAACACAAAACCACCTTTCTTTCATACCTATTACCAAGGTTTGCCATAACAGCAGTTTAATAGAGCTTGTTAAAGCACCCATAATGTTGGAGGGCTAATTCCTAGACAAAACTGCTACAAGATACCTCTAATATTTCCAATAATTAATTCCTAACAATAAGGTTGCAAAGAGGCTCAAGATACACAAGCATTTTTCAGTTCCCAAAATGCACACTGAGGCATTCCAGGGCACAAGAACAAAATCACAGGGGTGCTGTGGGATATTTTAAAGTTTTGAGAGAAGTACAGTGACATCTGTTGGACACTGCACAAATTGCCATTATTAACTTATTTGTACCTAACTACTTAATCAATGAAACCAAGAGGTATTTTTTTTTTGCCAAATGGCACTGTGAAAAAAATTTAGTAAAACACTAAGGTCTCCATTGACTGAGAAAGTCCAGGAAGCTCTGTAATATTTTACATAATATGATAGGCACTGAGATGATTCCTTATTGATTTCAGAGTTTAAAGTCATGGTACTCGAGAACAGAGGTTGGCAAACTTTTCCTTCTGTAAAGGGCCAGACTGTAAACTTTAGGCTTTGTAGACTATAGAGTCTCTGCTGTAACTACTCATCTATGCTGCTGTAGCACAAACCCAGCCATAGGTAGTACACAAATGAATGAATGTGGCTGTGTCACATAAAACTTTATTTAGGGGCAATGAAATTTGAATTTGTGTCACAAAATATTCTTTTTCTTTTCATCCTCCCCCTGCCTCTGCTGACCATTTAAAAGTATTAAAACCATTCTAACTTGCAGGCTGTACAAAAAACAGGTAGTGGGCCACCTTTGGTCCACAGACCATGGTTTGCCAATCCCTCCCTATCCCAGAACTTTCCCCAAACTGGAAACAAATGTTATTCCTTCATGATAAAATCATCATATAGCAAATAATATTTGCTGAGTGTTACAACAGAAGCTAACATTTAACAAATGTTTACTTGTGTGAGGCCCTAAACTAAGTGCTTAATATGGGTTATCTCATTTAATCCTACAATCACCCAATGAAATAGCATTTTACTATTATCCAATATTTTAGAGTTGAGAAAAATGAGGCAATATTATCAAGTTTGAAATTTTGTTGCACTGTTACGACTGATATACCTCCTCTCCACCTCACATGGATTTAAATACTGGTTTATGTGTTTAAAAGCATCTTTCAATTTTTGGTATATAAATAAACCTCTCTGAAAAACTCAAGTATACCTAGTCCCTGAAATTCTTTTTTTGGTTTTTATAACCAGGACACTATTTTGACTTTCCTACTCTCTGACTACCCCTTTCCTGGTCTTTTTGTTGTTGTTGGTAGCAACTATCCTTGTCATAGCCCTGTAACATAAGCACTCCAAGAGTCTGTTCTTGTATCTCCTATCTTCTCTTTATACTTTCTTCTGAATGCTGTGAGTAGGGTCTTCTTATATCCTCAGGCTAAATATTAATTGTATTCAGCTTATTCTCAAATTTGTTATTCTCCAGCTCAATCTGACTCCTAAATTCCTAGTCCTGAATTTCTATTTACCTGTAGAATGGACTATATGTAACTAAAATTGGAACCTGAAACTCAACATGTTTAAAGTCAAACACCTTTATTTCCAAATCAACTCTTCCTCAGTTCCCTATTTCTGTTACTGGTACCAAAAATCTCTTCAATCCCCTAAATTTCTTTTTTTTTTTTGCCCGCTTTGTGTGGCATGTGGGATGTGGGATCTTAGTTCCCTGACCAGGGATCGAACCTATGCCCCCTGTGCTGAAAGCACGAAGTCTTAACCACTGGACACTGGGGAAGTCCCAACTCCCTAAATTTGAAACTTCGCAGTCATGTTAGACTTCTTCTCTGTCATCTTCCTCCATCTACAAGTTAAGTGCCAAGTCTCTAAATCTCCTCCTCTCCTTTATAAGTCCACTGCCACTTCTCTGGTTTATATTCTTATCATGCTAGGCAACTTCAATGACTTTCTAATAAACCTTCTCTCAGTCAGTCTCTCACCGTCAAATACACCTGTACGTTGCTGCCAGAATAACATTCTAAAATTCTCTCATGGCCTTGTTCAAACATCTATGATCCTCTACTATCTATCAAATTATGAAAATGTTACCATAGTAATGAAAACATTCCAATTTGGCTCTACTTTTCCTGCTTTACTTCGTATATATATCCTATAAATCAATCAAACTAGACAACTCATTTTTCCTGCAACACTCCACATTATCCCTACTTGTTTTTTTTTCATTTTTTTTTTTGCGATACGCAGGCCTCTCACTGTTGTGGCCTCTCCCGTTGTGGAGCACAGGCTCTGGACGCGCAGGCTCAGCAGCAATGGCTCACTGGCCCAGCCGCTCCGCGGCATGTGGGATCCTCCCAGACCGGGGCACGAACCCGTGTCCCCTGCACTGGCAGGCGGACTCTCAACCACTGTGCCACCAGGGAAGCCCTATCCCTACTTTTGATCACACTGTTTCTCTTCTCTCTTTTTCAACAGACTGTACAAACTCTCCTCTCTGTTAGTTGAAATACTACCTCATTCTTCAAGATCTATCTCAAATGTTCTAACTCCATTACCTCAAATCAAAAAATGATTTCTTCCATTTAAAAACTATCATTCTACAATTATATACTTTTACTGGTATACTTCATATACCCACAGCACATAGTAGTCTCTTACTAAATTTTATTATGATGTAGGTTCAATTAGCAAGAACAGGTAATTCCAAGAAAACTCTGAATTTTTACCATCTAGCAAAGAAAATATAGTTTATGCTTATTGGAATATATGTGTATACAGCAGAGTAGGTAATCTTTTTCAGAGATCCCAGCAATATTTATTTTGACTAGAGAGTTATATATAAACATTGTTAGTTAAACTTATTGTTAGTTGAAACTTTAACAATAAACTTACTGTTAGATAAAAATTTAATATAACATGTATATTATTTAACTTATTGTAAGTTAAATAATGCGATAAACTTACTAGTTTTAGTTAAAATAAATCATAAGATCAAACTAATGGTTTTATAGATAATATATCCATAAATCATTGGCCTGATCTCACTGCTACAGAAATAGTTTTATAATTTTAGCTGACAAGTTAACAACTTAAGAGAAGATCATTTAAAGTGAATATACCTATGTTTCTCTGTAGTTATCATGAGTTATTATAGAATATAAGTGATATTTAATACTGTTTTAGAGCTTCCAGTTTCGTGATCTATTCCTTGCCATGAATGTTAGAGAGAGAGAGAGAGAGAGAGAGAGAGAGAGAGGGAGAGTGTGTGTGTGTGTGTATGTATTTATATACATAGTTTATGTACTGCTGGAGGAAGCTAGAGAACTTAAGATAACTTGTCTAGATAATAGAATCAGAGTAGTAAGTGGCAACCTAAAAATAGACAGAACTCTTAATTAATTACAAAATCTTTTACGATGCATTTACAAATTAAGAATTCATCCAAGGAAATTTCTGTTAGGTCTCTAAGTTACAAGGAAAATCTTGAAACAAATGAAAAAAAAAAAAACACTAAAATGCTAAATTATAGTAAATACAGTACCACTGAACATGGTAACAGGCTTTAAAAGTCATATAGTACTGATAAAACTTAAAAATACTTCATTTTTTTGTACACCATGACTTTATTACTTTGAATAAAATTTGCCCATAAAACTTTAAGAACAAAGACTGAAACAATGTAATCTTTAAAGCAAGTTATGATGAGTTTAAATGGAGAATAAAATGGAGTTTCTAAATATGCAAATTAGAGAAACAGTTGTCATTAGATCAATTTAATTACAGAATCAAAGTAATTCTGAATAAGAACTTTTATAGCAAGTAAATTACTGGCCCACTAATCTAACAGAGCTATTAAGTATTTGCTTTCAGTGAGGGCAGTTGGCATAAACTGAGAAGTAAACTGCCATAAATCTAGGGTTATGCTTGAGAAAAATATAATTGATCATAAGAACCCTACTGTAATTATTTGACTATAGTAGGAAAGAGATTGCTTAGTTAAATACTCAAAAGACTGACAGCCGGTTTCTTGGCCAGGTATTCCGGGGGGATGGGGCTTTTGGGAACTTGATAAATCTACAGTTCTAACAGATAATCAAAAGAGCTAAAGTTTAGGATTCACTGAAGAAGTATAAAGGGGTTCTAGAATTAATAAATCTTTAGTTAAAGCAGCTCATGGTGACACCAGTTATGGCATGATAACTATCTTGAAAATTTTGCAGACGACTGCTTCTGGCCTTGAAAAGGCCAGAAATTCTCCAGAAATTCTGGAGAATTTCATTTTAAAGCATATGAAATTATGACCATTTGAGAATGGGTTCTAATTGAATTCAAGAAACCCTCAGTTCTAGAATACAGCAGGTAATAAGATAATTCAGTCACAAAGTCTTCTGATATTCAAATTGTACCAGTGAAATTCATACATTTCTACCACTAAGAATTCATACTACCGCTTTCCTTTGGAAGAGTTTTAGAGGAGGATTATTAATAACAGTATGGATTTTAAAAGAATTCTCTAGTTTATGATTTTAAAAGGTTCAAATTTTGACCACTTGGAGCCAAATCCAAAGATTAGCAAAACTGACAATATGATAGAAACACTGTGGGGATTTAAAATCAGTCCTCAAACCCATGCAAACCAAATAACGTCAGATAAGCAACAAAACAAGAAGTCCAAAGGCAGAGACTTAATAAGTAAACACAATGTATAATCCCTGAGTGGACCCTTAATTTGAAAAATCAAACAGCTAGAAAGATGTTACTAGGAGGACAACTGGGAAAATTTTGAGTATGGTCTGTATATTAGTGAACATAAATAATGGTATTATATCAATGTTAAATTTTCTAAGTATGATGATTTCTGTGAGGGAATGAAGGATTAATGCCTTTGTACTTAAGAGGTACGTACTCAAGTATTAGGAATAAAGTGTTACAGTGAGAGCAGTCAATTTTTTTTTTTTTTTTTTGCGGTACGCGGGCCTCTCACTGTTGTGGCCTCTCCCATTGTGGAGCACAGGCTCCGGACGCACAGGCTCAGCGGCCATGGCTCACGGGCCCAGCCGCTCCGCGGCATGTGGGATCTTCCCGGACCGGGGCACAAACCCGTGTCCCCTGCATCGGCAGGCGGACTCTCAACCACTGCGCCACCAGGAAAGCCCTGAGCAGTCAATTCTTAAATGGCTCCAGGAAAAAAAAAAAAAGTACGTGTGAGTGTGAATATGTCTACGTGTGTGCATGTGCGTGCATGCGTGCATGTGTGTGTTACACAGAGAGGGAAATGAGTTTACTCCTAAAAGTTAGGTAAGGGTGGGGAGAAGCCTTTAAAAAGAGACCAGTAGGTTAAAAAAAACCCACAGAAAACCCTTAATCTTTAATTAGAGTTAAAAGAAGTATAGGTTCTGAAACAGCAGGGAAAAGAAAAATCTTTAATAGATCAACAAGAAAGTAAGGATGAAGAATAAGTGGAGAACAAAATAAGGAAGAGGAAGAAATGAAACTAACAATTTGGGAGCACTCAGTCACTAGCCAAGCTCTCTCAATCACCGCTTAACAATGTTAACTTATTTTCTCTGTTATTATTTTTGTTTTGTCCTTTTTAGGAGGAACAGATAAGGAAGATAGTCACTTGCTCAAGGTCACAACAACTAACAAGAGGTGGGGTCAGCAGTTGACCTCTGGTCTGTTCTGACATACCTGGTGCTTTGTAAATGAATTAGAAAATCTAGATTCCAGTTCTCTCAGTAACTTGTGGTAGTACTTTTCGTGCTTAACTTATACACATGTGAAATTACCAAAATGCACCTTTACTCAACAGAAATAAAGGATACAAACCCCATGCTTCTCAAAAGTTCAATGAAAATAAAAAACTACCATGATCAGTAGTTTTTCATATGAAAAATTTTATCTTTCTGCTATTTACTGGGTTGGCCAAAAAGTTCGTTTGGTTAATGAATATGTTGCTCAATAAAGTTCTTGGTGAAAACCGAACAAACTTTTTGGCCAACCTGATTTTTGTTAATGATCAACTGCAAAAAGTACTTGAGAAAAAGAACATAATAGATTCAGAGGAAATAAAGAAAAATACATTCTTATTCTAAAACCTTAAATAAACTTAGAACTGTCTTAATGCTTTAGCTCAAATGGTACTTACACAGAATACATTTATTTTTAACAAACACAATTTTGGCTTACCTTTTTAATAGGTGATGTAGGTGTTGCCTGACCAGATGACACAGTAGGTGTTGTAACAGCTACAGGAGCTGCTTGAGTACTAGAAGTATTGGCATTAGTTACAGAAGCCATGGATTTTGTCTTATCTTTAGGGAAAGGAAAAGGAAAAAAAAGAACACTAAGAGTCATGATTCTAGATGAATTCAGTTTCAATGGTATTGAAAACAGCATTTTACACTGTATTTTTGCCTAAGGTTTTGTTAACTCAGTCTTTTCCCACTATTATACCTTTTAACAAGTGTCATTTTCAAGGAGTTTCTAGAAATGTCTCAATAGGTATGAGACTTAAATAAGAACACGACACACAACCAGACTTTTAAGAATAAAAAGCACAAATAAAATATGACTATCTGACTTGTGTACTTTTAACACTATGGAAAATTTTTTTAAGTTTTAAATTAATATTTAAAACTTGAATACACGAATACAACGTTAACTTCAAAAAATGCAAGAGCTATGCAGTTTTCCAATGAATAAACAACTTACACTGCTTATCTAAAACTTATAGCTCTTCTTTATTCTAGGAAATCTAAAAGTGCTCTTTGTCGATAATGACTTATATTCCTGTCAAACAGTATGCTTAAATGTCACAAAGAGCATTCCTTCTCACCCCCCAAAAGTCTAGAGTTAAATGGGCACAATATCAGCTAAATTAGGTTAAATCTCTTCTCACAATGTATCAAGACAATTTCCAACTAGTAATTGATCACTTAGAAAAAGATTTTTGAAATATTAGAAAAAAATCAATATGATGATAGCAAAAATTCAAAGACTGTATTTGAACACATAAACTGGCCTTTAGCAAAAGTCACATATAAATTTAAACCGTTAAATTAACTGTAATTTATAAACAGGCTAGAAAAGTTCACTTTTCAAATGGTCAAAAGTCATTTTATCCAGTTTTAAAATATTCCTTTAGTTTCAAAATGGGATAGGACAGGTATCTTTCTATACTTTTGTGAAGAAGTATACTGCTTTTAAAGCCCTATGAGATACTCATTTTCATTATATTACCTCTCTCCGTTCTTTAGGTCAGTTTTGCAAAGAATCTTCCACCATAAATTACCATTATGAGTAAGTAGACAATATTAACAAATCCTTATCTTTAGGGCAAATACAAACTTCCCACTAATAATTCTGAATTTGCAATGATTCATTAAGTCCTATTTGTGTCTAAGAAAACATCTGTAAGATGTTAATAGGGTGAAAAGCATAATCTTAAACTGTATCAAAAGACAAGGCCAAACTGGCATATTTAAAAATCACTATAACCACAGCTTTTCAAATAAACTGAATGAGCGAAACTCAGTCTAATAAACGTTTTTCTTGTTGTTAAATCCCTCTTTTCATTCAACAGAAGCTAAGCCTATTCAGCACAGTTAAGTACAAATCATGTATACTCTAATTAGACCATCCTCCTGGAAAACAATCCATCTAACCGGAGAGAGTAATTCAACAAATATTTATTAAGTGTCTGATACCTCAAGTACTGTCCTAGGCACTGGGGATATATATCAGTCAATGAAAAGACAAAATATCTTAACTGCATAAAGCTTACAGTCTAGTAGGAGAAATAAGTAATAAACTAAAGCTCAACATGTGTTTTTTTCATTTTATTTTCTCCTTCTCCCCCTATTTTCTCCAGGTTTAAAATTTTTTTTATATTATTGAAATCTATACATCAAAGAATGTATATGCACGTATACAAACATTTATGTTTGGTTTAAGAATAATAATTAAACAAACCTCAGGTGTCCACCATCTAACTTAAGTAAACATTATCAGTGTTACTGAAGCCCTTTCTATCCATTTGATTTCAATGAAGAATAAAAACTTCATGTCCTAGAGAAAAAAAAGAAAAAACCTAAAAGCAAAACTATGCTTCCCTATTCTCATTCCTTCAACTACCTCTGAAAAATTTATATATCATTTGGAAGGAAATTAAACTTTTGGTTGAGTTCCTATTTTCAATCTGATTTATAAGAAACTGATTAAAAAATGGTTTGGAAAATATTTTATGAAAGAAAATTCAGCAAAATAGTTATTGAACATAAAAGTTTCCCAAGGAAATAACCTTACAAAAAGAAAAAAGAAACAGTTTAGAAATTGTCAGATTAAGCTATACCTCTACAGGGAAATGGCTGCTTTCTCAAGCTTGCCAAATAAAGTATGATAAAGCCTTGTTGATACTAAAAGAGTGAGAGAGAAGGAACCACACAGCATTTACATGGATTAATTCTTGAGATAGTTAAATTTTCCTGGCACAACTGGCTACTAGCAACAGGAAGAACAAAATTATCAAGTACAATGCTTCAGAGGAACATTTAAAGTTAGCGCACTGAGAAGAGATTGGTATGCTTAAAGTCCAAATTGGGAAATTAATATAATACTATTTGATGGTAATTAATTCTATTCATACTTATAGAAGAGTTTAAAGAACTATCCAGATAGCCTAGTCCAATACTTCTCATTCTACAAGCAAGGAAATTTCAACCAAAGGTCAGGAGGCTTGCTAGTTAGTGGCAAGACTGGCCTAAATCTGAAGTCGTTTTTTGTTTTAAATAGCTCCCTGGTGCCTAATACTGAACAGTGAACTCTATAGAAGGGACCAATTAAGAAAAAATAGGTAGAAGAATCTCAGGAATCTCTGTGAGATATCTGGACTTCCAGTTCTTGAATTCTACTACATGAGCTAGGAGATCTGGGTACTGGTCCTGGCTTTCGTGTGCACATGTGCATATAGTTTAATTTGTAATGATATATTTTACTAGAGACTGGGGGCCAAGGCATGTCTCACAGACAGGAGATTAACTACATAAAAATAACTTTAAATACTTGCAAAAGTATCTAAGTCAATTTAAATTTCAATGATATCATTTCATCTTTCAAATGAACTGAACAAATTTAACTGAATGTTATTAGGTAAGCATATACATTAATCTTATTTAAATTAGTAGACTTTAATTTTATACAATTATTACATGAAAATTAACATTCATTACAAAGCAATTGATTGTTATATAGTATCCATGTAAAGCAGGTATTATTACCCTGATTTTACAGAGAAATCAGAGATTAAATAACTTACCCACATCTACAGTTACATGCATGAATCAGTCCATGTTCTTGAACACTGTACATGCTGATTCTCATATAATTTGTTTTTATAGTTAGAAATATTTTAATTAGCATGTTATACAAATAAATTATAATATTCAATGACTACCTGTTGTTCTACTGCCAATTTTACCTATACCTATATTTAGGTATATTACTATTTACCTATATTACCTATATTCTACTGCCAATTTTACCTATTTATTTTACCTATATATTTACAGGTGAGGCAAAAGATATGCTGACTCACCTGATCAGCAATGTCACAGCAATAAATAAAAAATTAAATCCCTAAGTGACTAGAATCTAGTCATTTATAAATTTCAAAAACTCTTTGTGTATTTCCAAAAAATAATTTACTTGTAGGATTAGCAAGCTTCAAGAAAATAAAGGAATCCATAACACATCACCTGGCAACAAAGCTAGCCTGTGCCCATTTAGCAATATCTTGTTTTTAATGGGAAATAGAATTATCAGTACGTTCCTTGACATGTTTATTTAGTAAACTTTAGCTTCTCACATTTTCTTAGAGAAAATATTTTATTGAGTGAGTAAAAACCCTGATTCAAAACTGTTGCCGTTGTGTCTAGAGGAAGTATGGGAGTCCAAGAAATTCTAGGGCTCCATTTGTGTTTACTAATGATCACCAAACTGGTCCTGATAATGATGACAGTTTTTTCATTGATAAAAACCTTAATGAAAATGAAATACCTTTTCTGATAAATACGTTAAAATGCCAAAATGCCAGGTTATACAACTCAAAGATAGCAATCCTGGAATCTTATGCTCTCAGAAGGTTTTTTTTTTTGGTTTTGTTTTTCTTAAGATTTTTTTGATGTGGACCATTTTTAAAGTCTTCATTGCATTTGTTACAATATCGCTTCTGTTTTATGTTTTGGGTTTTTTTTGGCTGTGAGGCATGTGGGATCCTAGCTCCCCAACCATGGATTGAACCCGCACCCCCTGCAGTGGGAGGCAAAGTCCCAACCACTGGACCACCAGGGAAGTCCCTCTTCAGAAGTCTGAGTGATTAGCCAATACAGAATAAAAGCAATTCAGTAAACAAAATCTATAAAAACATGTGAGCCAGAGGGAAAAAAAAGCAGAAAACCTATCCTTGATAATAAAAAGGGAAAGAACATAAATTGTTAATTGTTATAAAAAGGGAAAGAATGTAAATAGTAAAGCAATTTGGCAGCATCTATGAAGAGTGAAAATATGATTCAATAATCCAATGTTTAAGTGTATCTATTAGAGAACCTCTTGCACATATACACAGGGAGGCAATTATAAAATGATTGCTGCAGCATTATTTATAACACAACATTGGGAATAAGGTAAATTTTTATCAAAAGGGAAATTAATGTATTTAATGAATACTATACAGCAACTAAAAGGATAAGTTACATACATAAAGACACAGATAGATACAAACAAACCTAAAAAATACAACTTTCAAATAAAAAATGCAAGTTGCATAACAACTCCTAGGGAATAATAAAAACACAAAACAACCTTATAATTACTATATATTACTTCTGAATGTAAGATAAGAGTATAAAAATAGACTAGAAGATTCAGAAAAAAACTCATGATAGTGATTTGGGAAAGAAAGGAAAGAGAAGTAGATTAGGGTTGGTGGTTAAAGAAGACAATGGTAATGTTTTAATTTTATTAAAAGAAAAATTATAAGCAAATACAGCTAAATGTCAACAGCTGTTAAGTTTTGGTAGTTGGAATATGAATGTTTATTATATTATACTTTTCTGCATCTTTAAAATTTCTCAAAACAAAGTAAATTTCCCCACACCTCTACAGGAAAAAATCTTGACTCCGCCCCAGCTTTCTAAAACTTTAGTATTACTGAGGAAATATTTGGGATGCTGTTGGAGCCAGCTTCCTGTACTTTCAGGTCTCAGAAAGCAGCAGGAGCATTCTTGAGCTGCTGGGAACCCATCTAACCCTATGTGCACCATCCAAAGAGAATCTTAGAAGCCTCTTCACCTTCTTCAAACCTAAAAATATAGGTCAGTAAAATGCAGAGGTGATCAATTACCTGCCTCCAGGTAAGCAGAGAACAATAAAATCACAGCTATACTTAAATTTCTAACACTCCCTGAAAGGCAATTTACTGGCTTGGGAGGTATCCTAACAAGTAGCATGTCAGTCTGAAAAGTTTCAAAATTAAAGCCTGACCTCATCTTACTTTACACTTCATCAAAATTCACTGAAAATCCCTTTATCCTTCAAATTTTACCTGTTTCAGCTTCTGATTCTGAGTCATCTTCCTCATCTTCTTCACTAGAGCAACTAGATTCATCTTTTTTTCCTTCTTCTTCATCATCAACCTTTTCTTGTTCCAGAGATTCAATACGGGATGCATTTTTCTCAGGCTCAATAATCAATGTCTCTTTGCTGTGAAAGGAAAAAAGCCTTGAAATAATTATAAACACAAAAGGTGAAAATTAATTTTTCCCAGAACCACAAAATCTAATAATCATACTTGTGGCTATCATGACAACTCATTTAAAACAATAACAAAACCTACTTTAATATTTTACTTACTTTTTAAAGGTTTTCTGTGATTGATTATTGTCCATATTGGCTGTTGATTCAATCAGTGGAGACTTCTTCTCCCGTTTTTCACTATGGAGCTTTATAAAAGTTATGCAAAGGAAAATAAGAATACTATTAAAATAACATTAATGAGCAAAATACAGAATTTAAAATAATAACAAAGTAGCTTCCCAAACACGAAATGAAAACAAAACAGACAAAACAAATAAAAGATTTGTTTTACCTAAAAAGAAAAGGGCTTGGATAAAGAATAAAAAGAACTAGACAATTTAAAAGCTCCACAGAGGGGACTTCCCTGACAGTCCAGTGGTTAAGACTCTGCACATCCCTTGCAGGGGACATGGGTTCGATCCCTGGTTGGGGAACTAAGATCTGCTGTGTGGTGCAGCCAAAACAACAACAACAACAAACCACTCCACAAAGGACTAAGTTGGATTTTTTTTTTTAAGATCCCTCCAACTTTAGTTTACTGAAAAACCAGGGACCATTAACCATTTAGGATGTCTAATAATATTTTACTTAAACATCTGCTTCCTAGTTATGTAACTCCTTGCTTATCTAGCGTATGCTATTTTAGAAATCTGAGATTTTATAGTCTCCACCCTCTAAGCAAACTTTCTTATGAAATTAGTATGAAAAAGATACTATTATTGAGAACATACACATTATAGAAGTATTCATTTTGGGAAAGGGATGCTAGAGAAATGGGGATAAGCAACACAAAAGGCTAAAAAAAACCCCACCACTACTCCTTTATTCTCATTCACTGTCATTTAATTTGATCGCTAGGAATAACTTAAAATCAAACAGTATAAAACATCACAAGAATACTTTTTCAGCTGTCTAAGATTCAAAGTTATTAAGAGAATTCACTAATAGAGACAATTTCTAGACAATCATCATACATACCAGATTTTGTTTCTTTTGCAACTCTTCTAAATATCCTAAAATGTCTTCATCTGCTACATCAAAGGCTGTCTGGCCCTACGCAGGAAACAAGAGGGTTGGTGATAATTAAAAAATCAATAAATTATAAAATGCCTTCGGTGATTCTGTATGATTATACAGAAAGAAGTTAGATAACATTTTTAATGGTAGGTATAAAACATGGTACATATGACTTGAAGGAGATGTATGAGAAATCCCTGTGAGAGATAAGCAGCTGATATACCTCCGCTTACTTTTTTTGGTAACAGCTTTATTGATCTATAATTCACATACAAGTCACCCATTTTAAAGTATGCAATTCAATGGTTTTAGTATATTCACAGAGTTTTACAACCATTGCCACAATCAATTTTAGAACATTTTCATCACCCCCAAAAGAAATGACATACCCATTAGCAATCCCCTCCCCACTCCCCCTCCCCCTGTCTGAGGCAACCACTAATATACTTTCTGTCACTACAGACTTGCCTATTCCAGACATTTCATATAAATGGAATCATACAATATATGGTCCTTTGTGACTGGCTTCTTTCACTTTGCAAACTGTTTTCAAGGTTCATCCATATTGTAGCATGTATCTACTTCATTCTTTTTTATTGCTGAATAATATTCCATTGCATGATCTACCACCTTTTGGTAATCTCTTCACCAGATGATGGACATCTGCTTTTGCTTTCTGGTACACAATGAATAATACTGCTATGAACATTTGTGTATAAGTTTTTGTGTGGACATCTGTTTTAATTTTCTTGGGTATATAGTCATGAGTGGAATTACTGGGTCATGTGGTAACTCCAAGTTTAACTTTTTGAGATCTTATTTCTACTTTACCGCCATAAAAATTAATTATAAATTCTTAGTAGAGTAATAAAATAAACATATATATTTCTAAACTACTTAAAAGTTCAGCCAGCCACAGGTATGACTTAGTTTCAAAAAGTAGTCCAGGTGAACATCTGTCAATCTATTTTTATTCATAGTGGAAAAGAAAATTTCAAAGAGCTGTTGACCCAAAATAGTAAGGATTTTTCCTGCTGCCAGCTTAGTCCTTATAATAACCCTACTGGTACAAGTCTCCAGAATGCCAGAAAGTTCATTATTCAGAATATATTCTACCTTATATGCTTGCAAAATTTCTTAATTTGTGAATTTCTAAGAATATAATATCAATGGAAGCACCCAAATCTACTTGACACATATGGTAATACTATTACAGAAAGAGTAATACTTCTTTGTCGAACAAGGCCAAATCACCTCATAAGTAGCTGGAAAAGACTTAATAATAAAAATGAATAAATGATTCACAAAATGTTTTACACAGTTAATAAACCTTAATAGAATTAAATAATTTATATTCTCATAACATTTTTTAGACTAAAACTATATTTCTAGAAGTTGAAATATTTAAAGTACATTTGAAAGGCCTACCACTTTGTTGACCATCTCCATATCACACAGACTGTCCACTAAAATTCGACATGCTTCTTCTTTACCCCAATGAGCTGCAGCATGAAGAGGTGTCCAGCCATCATAATCTTTAATATTAACATCATAGCCCGCCTGTATTAAAAGTCTAAACAAATTACAGTGAATTACATCATCATTAAAATCTAGAAATGATTGGATATAATTAACAGCTATATACGACGCAAGTTAACAAAAATTTGCAATATATTTCTTTTCATAGTTCAGAATCCCTCCTCCCCTCAACAAATTAACTAGGACAAAAGAATTCTCAGAAAACACTGGCATAGAGGATCTTGAGTTACTGCCATAATAATGAATTCAGTTTTAATTAATTCCTAATGACTATGAGTCTTATGGTTTGGTATGACACTGATTAATTCTTGTTAATATGTTTCTAACTGAAAATTTTGCAGGAGAGCCTATAATTTTTCAAAACTATTGGATCAATTTGTATGTTAAACTGATTTATTGTAGGAAATGTCTTCAAGTGTCCATATGATATATCATCTCAAGCTGAACATGTTCTAAAAATATACTGGGATCAAACAAAGTTATTTGTAGTGTCATTGTTGCCTTGTGGTTAAGGAACTGGTTTGTGAAAGCCTTCATGAACCTTTATGATCTACCACTGGAAATTTTCATAGGAAAATGACTGTTAGAAACAAAACAAAGCAAAACAAATATTCCGAGGGGTCGAGTCTACTTTTCTGTAGCAGTAGAAAGCAGATATTCTAATCAACAAAGCTAGAAAACAGGAATACATTTTAATACAATGGAAAGAGTTGCATAAATGTTAGTATGCCCTTATAACTGTATATTGACATCAACCTTCGTTTTATTTAGAAATTAAGCTCACAGAGAGCAAAGAATGGGTCTATAAATTGCACACAGCACAGCGCCACACACAAAGGCGAACACTAAATACTTTATAACTCAAATCTGGTTAACCTTAACCTTACCTTCCAAGATGCTGACCTTGAGAGGGCTTCTTTTTACCTACAGGAGGTGGTAGTGATAGCTAATATATAACCATTTATTTATGTTTCAAGAACTGATCCCCTATTTCCTAACAATATCTAAAGCAGATGTTTTTAATTATGGCTCCATAGCAGAACCATCTGAAAAACTTGCTATTAAAAAAACAAAAAAAAGTTTTCCCAGCTCCATCCCAGTTCCACTGAATTAATCAGTATCTTGGGAGATGGGCCCTGTCAACTTATTACTTTTAATAAGTTCTGCATATGATCTCACATCACTGCCTGTCTCCTGCCTGCAGATCAACATTTAAGAGCCAGTGATCTAAAAAACACGCTAATAGATATAAGTCAGAAGATTTAAGTTAAAAAATATGGCAACTAACATAAATATTATCAGATACTTTATTAATAGAGACAGAAATAATAATGGAAGATAATAAAAATATACCCCCAATAGGAAATATGAACTATAATAATGTTAAATATCCTGAGCAATACAAAATTCTAAGTACTTGAGAGTCTGTGCGGAGAGAAAGGTAGACACACACACCCTGCCCCCCAAACATAAGGCTCTCTATATGCCAGGCCATGCAAGGATACTCAAAAAAATAAGACAGTATTTATTATGCTCAAGGAACTTCTAATGGAGGACAAAAGTTAAGTAAAACAACAATCAACCCTCACAGACAGGTTCTATGATGAAGCTGCAATAGGAGTACAGAACTGAAAAGCATAAAAATCAACTGAAAGGGGTTGTGTGTGTTTGGGGGGAGGGGGTAAGTGGGGACACAGTTACATTTGAAATGGATCTCTTCTATTTATTTTTGATTTAATATTTTCTTTCCTAAGTAAAATATTCACAAATTTCAAAACTAAAAAAGAATAAATGGCTAGATAGCAAAGTCACTTTCCCACTGCTGACCTTTAGCCAACCAGTTTCCCTGCCCCAGAGATAATCATACTACTACTTTTGATTAGATCCTTACAGAGAGATTTTATGCATATATAAATAAATACAACTTAAAGTTTTAAAACATAAACACAAATGATGCATAGTTCTTAACATATCCTAGTGCTCTTTCCATATCTATAAGTAGTGTTTTAATCACTATAGAGTATTCTAGTGAAAGGATGTATCATGATCTATTCAACCATTCTCCTACTCCAATTACAAACAATGCTGCTAGCACATACCTTATTTCCTATGTGAGTGAGAATATCTGTAAAAAAAATTCCTAGGGATTTCCCTGGTGGCACAGTGGTTAAGAATATGCCTGCCAACGCAGGGGACATGGGTTCAAGCCCTGGTCCAGGAAGATCCCACATGCTGCAGAGCAACTAAGCCTGTGCACCACAACTACTGAAGCTTGCGCTCTACAGCCCCTGCTCTGAAACAAGAGAAGCCACAGCAGTGAGAAGCCCGTGCACCGCACAGAAGAGTAGCTCCTGCTCACTGCAACTAGAGAAAGCCCGTGCACAGCAACAAAGAACCAACGCAGCCAAAAATAAAATAAATAAATAAATTAAAAAAAAAAAAACAACTCCTAGAGGTAGTGCTGCTAAGCCAAAGAATAACTGTTACTTTGATAAAATTTGCTCAATAGTCATTTATACCTCCACCAATAATGTAAGAGAGTGCCCTTCCCCAAATTTGCCAACAGTGTGCCAAACATTTTGATCTTTGCCAATATGATAGATGAAAAATGATAATTCACTGTAGCTTTATCTGCACTTATTATGAATGAAGTTGAGCATTTCTTTTTCATGGGCTTAAGAGCCTTGAACTGAGTCAAAGGATAGAAAGGAATCTGCTTCCAAGTTGAAGAGATGGTGAATGAAAGTATCTAGATAGAAACAAGAGTAGGCATTAAGGCATCATGAAAGAACTTCAAGTAGATATATACAGCTGGAATCATGCATGCCTGAGGAGCAATGGTAGCAGCTTAGCTTGAAAGAGGAACCAATGGCCAGATGACTAATGGTCTTATGTGCTAAGCTGAGGAGTTTAAAATTCATCCCAATTCCTGCTGAGAATCTTAATGAAGGATTTTAAGAGCCTGGACAACTGAATTACAAAGACCACTTGGAAGCAGTCTAGAAATCTATTTTACAGTGCAATCCAGTACTCATATATATGTTTATAGAAACAAGAATTTTAAGAAACAAAATACCTTTACCATATGCAATACTCTGATATTTTCGATTTTTTTCTTTTTAAATGCTGTTCACAGCTCACTAAGTTCATTTCATGACCCACTCTGATGGGGTTTCAAAGTCTGAAAAATTTTGGATTAGAGAGAAACAGATGGGACAAGGAAACTAATTACAACTTAACTGTAGCGGCTTCCCTGGTGGCGCAGTGGTTAAGAATCCGCCTGCCAACGCAGGGGACACGGGTTCCAGCCTTGGTCCGGGAAGATCCCACATGCTGCAGAGCAACTAAGCCCGTGCACCACAACTACTGAGCCTGTGCTCTACAGCTCGCGTGCCACAACTACTGAAGCCCACATGCCTAAAGCCAGTGCTCCGCAACAAGAGAAGCCACTGCAGTGAGAAGCCCGCGCACTGCAACGAAGAGTAGCCCCTGCTCACCGCAACTAGAGAAAGCCCGTGTGCAGCAATGAAGACCCAACACAGCCAAAAGTAAATAAATAAATTAATTTAAAAAAAAGTTAACTGTACTATTCTAGGAGAAGGCTTAAATTACTGAAGTGAGTAGGGATTGAAATAGGAGGAAACCCGGAATAACTGACCCACTTAAACTTCTTCACTGTTTTTACTGAGGAGAGGGAATAAGGAGAAGGGATTGATATAAGAAACCAAAGTGGAACAAAGGTAAAATAGAGGGTGCAGTAGATTTTGCTGAGGGCCAGGCTTATTAGCCTTCACATAGATATAACAAAAGTTATGCACTGAATTGTTTTTTCCATACAGTTGCCAACACCTTTGCACTGCATAAGTAAAAACCAAAACACAAATTTATTGTGACATAAAGGAGCTTTGCCCCAAAGATATTTGTTGATCAGTATATAACTCTATATCGTCTAAGTTGCTTATGGTTTAATATTTAATATTATGCTAACAGCACTCTGGATTCCAGTGTTCATGTAGTGAAAATCCAAAACAAAATCAGATAAGTTACATGTAAATAAACAATCAGTAGGAATCAAGCTCTCAGAATTTGATAATATGTTTATACACAACATTGTTCTTAGTCTCTGTATCCAGAGCTAACCTATCTGGGAATCTCAAAGTGACTCTAATAATTTACTAGGCCAGAAGGTAACATATAATGGTTGTCTGACACTTAAATTTCACTTATTGGAAAATTGCAATGGAAGAACAGTAGAATACTCAAAATTTGAGAGTGAAAGAAAGAACTTTAGAAATAAAGCAATAACATTCAAGGTAGTTTTCTCTTTCTCCCTATAGACAGACATTAAATAACTTACAAAAGCTGTTTCCAAATAATGTTAGCAGGTATCTTAAAAAAAGGAAAAGTGAAATAAAGAAAACAAATCAAAGCAGAAAAACAACTGTGAGAAGCAATACTTACTTTAAAACTTCTGTATAGCCTTTAGCGGCTGCAACATGAAGTGCTGTACCTCCAGATTTTGCATGCCGGACATCATTTATATGGCCACTATTTAGCCATTGTCTTGCATCTCTAAGCATTATTCGTTCTTCTTCTTTTCGAGCTGCTTCTATATCAACCCCTGATAAAATAAAATATTTTTTTTCATTTTTTTCTCTATAGTAAATGTTTTTGTTTGGAAATAAAATTATCCAAAACATTCCAAGTTTAATTGAAAATTAAAAGTGAAATTATATTTTTGAAAAATGGGCTGCTTAGAACAAGCTGGTTAAATAAAGAAATGTAGGAATACTGTAGATATTTTATTAGCATTCTCTATTGACTATTTAATTTTTGCCCTACAGTATTATTTTGGCTTTCTTTTTACCTTTTCTGCTTATTCCTTTTGTTTTTGAAGATTTGAATACTCCCCAAGGTATTCCCCATCCTTTGGTCTAAAAAAAAAGTTTGTTGTTTTAAACAATCATATGTATTTAAGTCTCAAATTTTTATCCACTGCTTTGACCAGTTATCTGTACTCTAGCCTAGTAGGTACAAATGTTTATTGAACACTTCAACTTGGAGGTCCTGTCCTCATCTAAAATTGAATAGACCTTAAATCAGATTATTTTTCTACCAACACCCCTTTCTTTTTCCAACATAGTACACTGTTCATACCATCACTATCAGTTTTATAATTTTAGTAAGTTATATAGATGTTTATTCATTTAAAAGCATTAAGCGCTACGCTAGGTTGAGATGATAAGAGTGGGGAGAATTCAAAAAGGGACACGACCTTCAAAGCGCTCAACATCCTGAGAAAAAAATTAAAATAGAAATGATAATCCTGAAATTCCTCAGTGACCTCATGTTATCTTATGGCTTCAAATGCTGGTTATTTAATAAATAGCACATACCATGATGCATTTATACTCCAGAAGACAACGAGCTTATTAAAAAAGGTAAATATACTGCTTTTTTATCTTGTATCCCCACCATATGGATGGATACCTGATACAAAGTAAAAGGGATCAGTAAATGTTTACTGAATGAACGATGAATACATAAATACATGAGTAAAAAATAATTACACATACACACAACTCCTCAGCTAAGATCTCTTCTATAATTCATATCCATGTATCCAATTGGCTGGCTGGAATTTTTCATTCACTCATTCATCAATCAATCAGTCAATATGTACTGAGTCTCTACTATATGTCAGGTACTTTATTAGGTGTTAGGGGTTTAGAAGTGAACCTATTACATGGCAGATGATACATCTGTGAAGGAAAAAAAAAGCAGAGTAAAGGTATAGAAGGTAATGAGAAAGAGTTGTTATTTTATATAGGTTGGTAAAGAACAGTCTCTTTGATAAGGTGACATTACAGCAAGAAATAAAGTGACAGTCATACCATAAACTTAGAGAATATTCCAGACAGAGGGAAGTACTAGAGATCTTCCTTGACTTACAATAGGGTTACAACAAAAGTTGAAAATATCCTAAGTCAAAATTGCATATGATATACCTATCCTGTCATAGCTTAATGTAGCCTACCTTAGACACGCTCAGAATACTTACATTAGCGTACAGTTGGGAAAAATCATCTAACACAAAGCCTGTTTTATAAATAAATTATTAAGCGCTGAATATCTCATGTAATTTACTGAACACTGTATTGAAAGTGAAAAACAGAATGGTCACATAGGTATAGAATGGTTGTTTAAGTGTATCAGTTTGGTTGTTTACCCTCATGATTACGTGGCTGACCAGAAGTTGCAGCTTGCTGCTGTTGACCAGCGTCACTAGGGAATATGTGCTGCATATCACTAGCCTGGGAAAAGATCGAAACTCAAAATCTGAAGTATGGTTTCTACTGAATGTGCATTGCTTTCAAACCATCATAAAGTTGAAAAATCGTTAAACTGAACCACTATAAGTCAGGGACTGTCTGTATTAAGCACTGAGGTAGAAGCCTGCTTGGAATGTTCTTCTGATTAGGAAAAGGCAGGGTGTCTATAGAGTAGTGAGGACAATGAGCGGGGGGCAGGGTGACAACATCCCACTCAATTTAAGAGGATCACTTAAGCTGAAAAGTTACGAGTAAAAACAGGTAGAAACTGGGAGGCTATAACAATAATTCAGGCAAGAGATGATGGTAACTTGAACCAGGGTGGTAGCAGTGAAGGTAGTAAAGAGGTTAGATTCTGCATTCTTCAAGGCAAATCAACAGAATTTGCTGTTAGTTTGGATGTAGGAGAAAAAGAGAAGTCAAGGATGAATCAAAGGTTTTTAGCCTGAGCAACTAGAAAAATTAAATTTTCAATTTCGGAAATGTGAAGTTTGAAATGCACTAACAGACATCTAATTGGAGTTAGCTGGATATCTGAGTCTGGAGAACAGAGAAGAGGTCAAAACTAGGGATGTAATATAATACATAATAAAATGATATAACACAGTCACCTCAAACTCAATGCTAAAATCTTATCTCAATTTTCCCTAGCCAATCTGCTTGCTGTCTGTCTTATATTTCCTATATTAGGTTCCAATATTTACCCAGAAACCCGGAAGTCACCCTTAATCCCTCCCTTTGCCTTATCCACAGCCTCCATCCAATTAGTCAGCAGATTCTGAGTTGCCATTCCTAAAATGTCTTCTTTTCCTAAAATGTCTTCTTAATGGCCCCTAATCACTATTTTAGTTCGTCTTATGTCTCTCACACTTTGACGACTACAGCTGGCCCTTAATTCATTCTCCTCAGTTCCTTCTGAGTCATTCCTCACATCATCGCCAGACTGGTTTTTCTGTAGCAAAATACAATCATCTCTCTTTTCTATAAAAATCTGTCAATGACTGCTCACCTCCTACAAGACAAAGCTCAAGCTCTTTAGTGTAGCAGACAGAGCCTTTTATGATTTGGTCTCAATGCATTTTTAATTTCTAGTCTTTCTCCTCTATCATCACCCAGTGTTCTAACCATATAGATCTTCACATAGATCAAGTACATCATGTGCCTGTGCTGTTGTGCAAGCTAGTATCCTCTATCTGGAATGTATCCTTACCTTGCTTGCTTAGTAAATTACCATTTATTCAACATAAAACTAAACTGTTCAATTGAAGCTCAATCTCAAAAAAGTAGGCCATGACTGAAAAACATTTTTAAAATCCCGAGATTACAGAAGTGCAGGTAGTCATCTTCAAACTAGAGATCTCATTTTTTTCCCCCAAATGTTTGCTCTTGGTGCTAGAACCAACTATTCTCTTGAATTTTTCTTTTTTTTTCCTAAATATTTACTTATTTATTTATTTGGCTGTGTCAGGTCTTAGTAGTGGCATGCGGGCTCAGTAGTTGCGGCGCACAGGCTCAGTAGCTGTGGTGCATGGGCTCTAGAGCGCATGGGCTTAGTAGTTGCAGCATGCAGGCTTAGCTGCCCCATGGCACGTGGAATCTTGGTTCCGTGACCAGAGATTGAACCCACGTCCCCTGTGTTGCAAGGCAGATTCTTAACCACTGGATCACCAGGGAAGTCCCTCATTACTACATTTGAAAGAAACTTGCAAAAAAGTTTTCCAAATAGACTTTATAAAAACAATTATATACACTATATATGTAACGGACAAAACCTATTATAATCTTTAATTACAAAGTATCACCATTTCTATAACAATGCGATTTTATACATATATAAATTTCCTTTCAAAAGATAATCAGCCCATCTTATTTAAAATGCCTTCTAATGTTATTCATAAAAGAAATTATAAAGCTGTAATTGTTAATACATTAAGAATAATCTTTCTACTAAATGACCTTTCTCAGACTGATTTATTTTATTTTCTTATGCTTAGTTTTTTTTACCATGTCTTTTAATACATGAACATCTTTATTATCGTTATCCCTTTTCTCTTTATCATCTTAAATAGTCTGACTTTTATTGTCTTTTATTATTCTAAATTTCCTCTGGACTTGAAATAAAAAACAGCTACTTCAAAAAAAAAAAAACAAAAAACAAAAAACAAAAAAAACCAGCTACTTCTTCTGGATTTATCTAATTTCATGCTATCTTCACCTAATTAGAAAGCAGTTACCCTCTGCTGCCACCAAATTGTGCCTTTATATGAATTATATATAAATACAACTCAAGTTTAAAATTAAAGTACATGTGAAGAGAAATTTCTTATGCTTAAGAAAATCCAGTTAGAAAAAAAAACACTCTTGTTCTTAAAATCTTTCAAAAATACCACTGATTAGAGCAATAGACCATTAATTTTTGTTTAAACCCCACTGGACTATGTATTACAATACCTGTTTTCTAATTCCAGTGCTTTAACTAGGCTAGCAGCCTTTGAGAAAGCCATAACTTCTTTGAATATTAGTATAATGGGTTAAGAACACAGACCTGAACCTAGGCTGCTGGGTTTCAATCCCTGATTTGCCACTTACTAGCTCTATTATCTTGGGCAAGACACAATCTACACTAATATTCAGTTCTTTTATTTGTAAGATAGGAGTAATGAAAGTATATACCTATCCACAATGTTGTGAGGATTAAATTAATTAATATTATCTGTGAAGTGTTTAGATGAGGAATAAGCACTAAGGTGTTAATTATCATGATCAGTTCTAAAAGTCTATGATTCTGCTTCTCTTTAACTGCACTGTGGTCTAATAGGAAGAAGATCTTATAATGAATTTAACTGGTCCTTAATCCACCTATAATTGCAAGGTTTTTAAACAACGAAAACAATGTATATTGAACTAAATTGGGTGTGATATAATAAAGTGATTAGACTATTTAACATCTGTCACTGCTATAAAAAACAGTAGGGCTTCCCTGGTGGCGCAGTGGTAGAGAGTCCGCCTGCCGATGCAGGGGACATGGGTTCGTGCCCCGGTCCGAGAGGATCCCACGTGCCGCGGAGCGGCTGGGCCCGTGAGCCATGGCCGCTGGGCCTGCGCGTCCGGAGCCTGTGCTCCGCAACGGGAGAGGCCACAGCGGTGAGAGGCCCGCGTACCACAAAAAAAAACAAAAACAAAAACAAAAAAAAAACCCAACAACAGTAAATGTTAGCTTGAAATGTAGCCAATTCTCATAGGTAAGAAAAAATAAAATCAAATTGGAATTTTGTTAGCTAAGAAATGCAAAAATTTACTTGTGTCCCACACTAAATAAAGAAAATTGCATTAAAACATAAACCAGAAATACTTTCATCTACTATTCAATCATTACTACTTTCAAAGGCAATCTACTCAAGCATGACTAGTTGTTAATCAAATATATTAGAATAAGAAATAAGAGCCAAAAGAGTGATTAAAGAACTTTAAAATATTAAATAATAACTTTCATACCAGGATAAATAATTTGAGAAATCTTGTCATTACGAGAGATATATTTAGGGTGCTCTTTTTATAAATGTTAAACTCTATTAGAGATGCCTCTATCTTTTGTTTCTTTGGAATAAAGTTATGCTATATAAATTCATGTATTCCCATTATATGAATAAAATGAATATCATGAAATATTTTCTAAGAGATATTCCTAATAAAATGTAGTATGGTACAGTGATGAAGAGTGTGGGCTCAAGGTATCTGCTACACTGTTTGGGACTGAACTACATACAGCACGACTTCCTACATGTATGACCTTGGGCAAATCACTGTGCCTCAGCTTCTCATCTGTAAAATGGGGTGACAGTAGTATTAACCTCTTAGAATTGCTGTGAGAATGAAATGAAATAATGCATGTAAAGCCTTTTGCTCAATGCCTGGCAAACAATCGGTATTTAATAAGAGTTAGTTATTATTTTTAGTATCAGCTCTTTACTTTTCAGTTTCAGGGTCATACTATATACTATTTTCTAGAATTTCCCCTCACCTATTATTTTCCCAGATTTACATTTTCCATCCTGACATTTCCTAAATTCCAACAGTGCACTGAACACTGTCATCTAGATGTGCTTTAGCAACCAAACTCAATATATCCCAAAACAAACTCATACACTCTCTAAATCCGTTCCTGCTTTGTCCCACATTTTCCCGAGTGAATTTATCCAGTCATCACTTCTTAAACTGGAAACTTCAGGAGGCAAATTAGCTTGCTTCAATTCTTCCTTCATCTCCACATTCAATTCTCCACCAAGCTGTTTTAATTTTACCTTAATATTTTCTGAAAACAGTCCTGGCTCTTTGCTCTTTTCCATCTTAAGTGTAACCATTTTGCCCCTTTTCATCTTTCACCTGGATTAAGTGAAGAATCTTCTTCAAGAAAGGCATGCCACCATGTATCCCCCACTCTAATGCATCCTCCAGATTACCATCAGCTGCTTTATTACTAAAAACCAAATCCAATCAGGTTAATTTCCTGCTTGGGGATCTCTGTTGCATCTGTCTAATGCCTACAAAAGAGATGTCTACCATCTGGCTCCAGCCTAATCTTCTCGAGCCTCAACCTCATACTAATTCCATCCTGACTTTTTACTCCATTCCAATTCTAATGAATTCTCCACGTATGCTATGTCTCCAATTCCTTTTCTTTGCACATGCTGATACCCCTGTCTCACATGCCTTTTTTGTCCACTACCCCCCTTCTTTGCCAAGTAAATTCCCTCTCAAATGTCATCTCTCAAACCCTTCCGGACTACTGCAAACAGTTACTCATAGGCTTTTCTGTTCTCCCACATCATTCTGTTCCTACCTATATTTTAGCACATAGCACACTGCATTGTGGGGCTCTGTTTATATACTTGTCACTTCTATACACCGTGAAATCCTTAAGAACAAAGTGTGTCTCTTAAAAAAAAAATACCCAGCACTCAGAACATATGCTGGCACCTTAATCAAAACTGAATGAATCATTACAACTAAAATCAGCCTTGCTAACAGTTTCCTTTATATATAGAAGGAAACTAAAGACAAGAAGTTTTCAGTACATATCCATCCCTTTCCCAGTTCATAATAATTGCTAACTACTATTAAACAATATTGTTGCTATCTATCTGGGCATTCACCAGGGCAAGCTGGACAGATAAGGGACTCTTCATCCAGGTTGATGCTTTATACCCATTCTTCCAGCTTCTTCAAGTCTTGAAGATCCTATTACTCCAAAATTGCTTGCTTAGGACACAGCTGTTAAAAGCTCTTCCGTGTATCTATCCAAGTTCCAGTTACGACTAGTTTCCTAATGTGTGCCTTGTTTCTCCTGAGCTCCAGGTACCTTCAGCCACTTGTTACAATGCCTCAACTCTATTTAGGCATTTAAATATTTCTTCAGTTTCAGTGCCTAAGATTTTTTTTTTTAACAACCAGGTAGTCATTATGAATTTTCCTAATCCCAAGGAATAAAAATCTCTTTTCAAGGAACTGACTTAGCTTCTATTTCTCTGCTTTTATTTCCTGATGAACCACATTTCAGCTGGAGTCAACCTTCTGAACCAATATCCCATACCTTAGGAAAACACAGTTCTCTTCTGATAATACCCATTTAATCACTGCCTAGACATAATATAGTGGAAATCACACAGTAATTTATATATATGTGTGTGTGTATATATATATATATATATATATAAGTTTTTTAAAGTTGTATATTATATATATATTATATATATATATTAGTTTTTTTAAGTTGTAGTAAAATATGCATAACAAAATTTACTATCTTAATAACCATTTTAAGTAGACAGTTCAGTAGCGTTAAGTACATTTACACTGTTGCTCAATCAATGTCTAGAACTCTTATCATTTTGCAAAACTGAAATGCTATGCTAATTAAACAAGTCCCCATTCCCACTTCCTCCTAGCTCCTGACAACCATCATTCCACTTTCTCTATGATTTTGAGTACTTGAGGTACCTCATGGTAAGTGGAATCATACAGTATTTGCCTTTTTGTGACCGGCTTACTTCACATAGCATAATGTTCTCAAGGTTCATCCAGGCTGTAGCATATGTCAGAATTTCCTTCTTAATGCTGAGCAGCATTTTCTCTAAGTATATACTACATTTTGTTTATTCATTCATCCATTGATGAACACTTGGTTTTCTTCCATCTTTTAGTTATTGTGAATAATGCTATAAACATGGGTGTACAAAAATCTCTTTGAAACCTTCCTTTTAATTCTTTGGTTATATGCCCAGAAGAGGAATTGCAGTATAATACAGCTTTATATTTATTGAGATATAATTCACATATTATTTAAAGTATACAATTCAGTGGTTTTAGTAAATTCGCAGAGCTGTGCAACCACTATCACAAACAGTTTTAGAACACTCATCACTCCTGAAAGAAATTCTACCCATAAGCAATCGTTCCTCATCTATAAATTGACATCTCCCAAATTTATCTCCAGCTTGTACCTCTCTCTGTTGACATATTCAACTGCTTGGATACCTAATAGGCAAAACAAACTTAACATGTCTGAAAAATGAACCCCTGAACTCTCCCTACAAAACTTACTTTTCCCACAACATTCACATCTCTCATAAAAACTTCACCCATCTAGTGGCTCAAACCAAAAATCTTAGAATCTTCCCTGCCTTCTTCTTTCTTACACACTGTAGTTTTAATCACTCAATAATCTTCTTGGCCAAACCTTCAAAATATATCTAAAATCCAATCTTTTCTCATCACTTTGTCTACTACCACCCTGCTCCTGCCCTTGCCATTCTCCTACTTCTGCCCTTACCTTCCTATAATCTATTCTCAACACAATAGCCCCAGAGATCCTTTCTAAAGCAAGTCAGATCATGTCACTCCTCTATCTCAATCCCTCCACTAGCTCACTGTTTCACTCAGGTTAAAAGCTAAAATCCTTCCAACAGACCACAAGGCCCTATGTGATATGGTCCACTGCTACTTCTCTGACCTCATCTCCTTCCAGCCTCTTCCTTGTTCTGCCTGCTTCAGTCATACTGGTCACACTCGCTGCTTCTCTGAAAACACCAGGCACCCTCCCATCCTTGAATTCATTGGTTCCTCTGTTTGCAATGTTCCTTCCCCAGACCTACATGATTCATTCCATCACCCCAGTAAGACCTTAGCTTAAATACCACCTTATCAGTGACAACTTCTTGACCACTCTTTAAGTTTGCAATGTGTCTCATTCACCCCGTACACTTCCTTATCCCCTTTGCCTGTTTTACTTCTCTCCAAAGCTTTTATTGACAGATAATTTTATGCCTTACCCTACCACTCATGATACTTCTTTCAACTTTAAAAACATTAAAAAGACGTAGAGTTAAGAATCATATATTTTTTCAAGTAGAACCTTACTTCACATACTGTTAAGTAAACTGATTTTCTTTCCACTCAAATTAAGATTGCCCTTCAATGTCAACAATCATTTATTGAAAAAGTCAAGTATCATGTTCTTTACACAACAGTTTTAAACATATTTTACATCTAGGTTGGTTACATTACCTTGCCGATTAACTTCATTTTGAAGTAGCTCTTCCATTGCCTCCTCCTCAGCAATATCTAAAGGTGTGTCTCCTTCACTGTTGACAGCACCTACATGTGCTCCCTGACCAATCAAAAACCTGTAAAATTAAAGGGAAGAGAATTAAGCAATGACGGTATCATCAAAATAAGACTGAATGCATAGCTAATGAGGCAAGCTCCTATGCAAGAGCAGCAATAAAAACCAAGGATAGCATAGGTATTATTTAAGTTTTAAGAAACTACCATAAAAAATGTTTTCTTTCCTTTTTAAAATTTTATATTTCCTAAAATTTTTCTATAAGGTACACACATTAACTAAAACAAAAATGTTATTTTAAAATAATTACAAAGTCTTTCATAGAATTATTTCAGACTGTCTCCATTAAGATTTTTCATTATCTCCATATTGACTGATTTCCTAACTGAACTTCATGCTCCCAGTCTCATGCCATAAGCAAGTTCTTAACTTTGGGCTCATGGGCATAATTCAGAAGGTCATTCAGCTGATACAGATATATTAAAATACCGTGTATGTTCATCACTATTTTGAAATTAAGGTAATTATTAGACCAACTACTGAGTCTTTTTATTTAATGTGTTACTAAAGAAGCACATACATACTTTGTACTCAGTATTTTATTTTATGCATCCAAAACACAATACTAAGAACATATTCACAGGCTTCATCAGACCTGACAAAGGGATCCGGATACAAAATGGTTGCGAATCTCTTTCACTATGCCAACTGCACATCTCCCAGAATCATCTATTTAACACAACCAGAGTCAATTTCCAACTTAAAATTCTTTGAATGGTTGTCCACGCTAGGAGAAAACATACCTACATGGCCCTTACTGATCTGGTTTTGTCTTCTTTTCAGCCTCATTCCTCTTCCTTCTTGTATCACACTTCAGACTCCAACAATATGGAACTGTTTGTAGTTCCAGATTAAGCCATGTTCTTTTGGCATCCCTGATTTTACTTTTCTATATATAAAGAATGGCTCCCTTTTTTCCGATGTTCCTAATCAATCTAACTCTTATTTGTATATATATTTTTTTACAGGCTACATGACAATATTCACATTATCAAAACAGTGAAGGACAAAAAGCCCTCAGAGTTTTAAAAAAAGAAGAAAAAAAGAAAAAACTCCCTTATATCTCTCCTTCTGTTATCATGTTCCCTCCCCAGAGATAAACACTATCAACAGCATGGCAAATATCTTTCTGGTACCTTTACTATGAATTTATATGTGTGTCTATAAAGAAATATATACAGTCACTTTTGAGGTTCTTTTTGTAAAACAAAAATTAATGGGATTACTTTAAATGTACTGGAGTGCAACACTTGCCTTCTAATAGCTGAAAAATATTCCACAATATGGCTGGATCATACTTTTATTTAATGCCATCCTCCTAATGGATGTGTTCTTAAATGGACATTTGACATTATCAATCTTTAAAATTTTTCTCAACGTGATGAGAATACAGCATCTTATCATTGTTTTCTTTCCTGATTACACACGAATTTGAAAAAAATCTGGATATGTTCACTAGCATTTGTATTTTCTCCTTTTGTGAACTTCTTATTTACTTCTTTTGCTTGTATTTTTAATGTGTGCCTTAACTCAACAAATACTTATGGGGTGTTGTTACAGATTGAATGGTTTTGTGCTCCTCCAAAATTCATGTTGAAACCCCAAACCACCAATATGATGCTATTAGGAGGTAGGGTTTTGGGGAGGTAATTAGGTATAGATGAGGTAGAGGTTCGAGAACCCATGATGGGATTAATGTTTTTAAAGAGGAAGAGAGTAGAGCTCACTGTCTCTCTGCATGGAGGGCACAGCAAGATGGCAGCGATCTGCAAGTCAGGAAAAGAGCCCTCACCAGACACAGAATTAGCCAGCACCTTGATCTTGAACTGTCTAGTCTCCAGAACTGTGAGAAACAAATGTCTGTTGTTTAAGCATCCCAGTTTACGGCATTTTCTTACAGCAGCCAAAGCTGACTGAGACAGGTGTCTACTATGTATCTACCACTATGTTACATGTCAGGCATATAACAGTAAGCAAAAACAAATGCAGATCTTCCCCTCAAAGATCTTATAATCTAGAAAGAGAGCTAGATTAATTCCCTAAATACATGTAAAACTTTGATGTCTTATAACAGTGAGTTATGTCTACAAGTGAATAACAGAATAATTTGATTTAGTAAGGTCAGAAAAGGATTCTCTGAACAATATATAGGTACTAGCAAACACAATGGAAGGAGAGTATGTTCCAGGAGAGAGAACAAAAGGCACCAAAAACCTGTGACAGGAAGTGTGTATGGCTAGACAAGGGTTTGGTTCATTCTCCTGAGAGTAAATGAAAGAATCAATCTCTATATAATATGTCAGGTACACCCCAAAGTCAGTGAATGTTTATTTTGTAAGATCTGTAAATGATCAACTATGTGTTTCAAAGAGATCACTTTTGTGAAGTATGGAAAATAAATGAGAATGGAGAAAGAATGAAAGTAGTCAGACCAGCTAATGAGCTACTGCAGCGTAGACAAAAATTATGTTGGAAGCTTGAATTTGATGGAGGAAATGGATAAATTCCAGAGATATCTAGGAGATACTAGAGATCAGCTGGATATGAGAAGCGAGGGCGAGGAAGGTGTCTATGATACACTGAAGTTCTTGACTTGTCTGTGATAGATGGACGGTAGTACTAATAAATGATACACAAAAAAATAAGTTATTCCCTCCTTCTGACAAATAGATGTGCTGCAAATATTTTTTCCATATTGTCACCACATTAAAAAAAAAAGCAAACCTTTTCTTACAGCATTTTGTATTTGAATGAAATTTAAAGGTTGTATGAAGTCAGGTCTGTCAATCTTTTGCTTTAAGAAGGACTTTACCGACTAGCTATTGATATCTGTGTGGAGATTTAACTTTTACAAGACACACACACATAGAAAGAGAAAGATAGAAAAAGGAAAGAATATACACTATAAAGTTAACAGAGGTAGCATTAGGAGGAATTTGCTTTTTTAATTTTATTTTTTAGCCGCACTGTGCAGCATGTAGTATCTCAGTTCCCGGACCAGGGATCAAACCCGCGTCACCTGCAGTGGAATTGTAAAGTCTTAACCACTGGACCACCAGGGAAGTCCCACATTAGGAGGGATTTGTATTAGCTGGGGTTTTCGTTGCGGGGGGGGATTTTTTTGTTATCCTGGTTTTCTGCAGCAAGTTTATTTTGTGTATGTATATTAGACCACAAAAATGACTACCATGCCATTTTGTAGCCTGGTATTTTTACAATTAATAATATGTTATAAACATTTCTCCTTGTGCGAAACAATTTTTATGATCTTCACGGGGACTTCTACAAACAGAAGTCATATTTGAATTGAAGAAACTTTTTCTGTTTCACAGTTTTAAAAAATGTAATATAAAACTAATGAAGAACATTTATATACTACAAATAAATAAATAAATGAATCTGGAGCCAAAAAAAAATAAGGTATTATTGGAGTAGAACCTGTGCTATGCTCCAGGGGAATATGTAGGTATTCTGCTAGGCAAAATCTCAAACAATCAGAGATATTTACATAAAACCACCTATATTTTGCTTAGGTATTAGAAATCATTCACAGGATGTAAAGACAGAATAAAAGGAAGACCTCAAAGTGGCTGCAGTGCTAGCAGAGGGAAGCAGAGTCTCAAGGAAATAACAGGTCAAAGCCAAAATGAGACAATCCAAAATTTATATAAACAGGAAGGATGTTAAGAGAAACTAACAAGAGTAAAGTTCTGAAAACTGTGGGCAGGAAGTAGGGCCTGGAGCAATCCCTGAGCCAAAAGTTTAGGTATAAATATGTATGCATACAATTCACAAACCTCTCCATGACTCAAGAACTATTATTTGCAAATGTAAATAAAATAAATAAATAAAACCCCATGGCATTAATTCTTATTTACCATGAATAATCTCAAAAAGCCATTCAAACATTGGTTGGGTGAAAAAAAGCATAAACATTTAAATTCTGCAGACTTTGGGTTTGGTTCCCACCTCTGTTTCTTGACAGCTGTGTGATATTCATTAACTTAAAAACATTTGAAACCTAGCTTATAGGTAACTTACAGGGCTGTGTTATGTTTAAATGAGTTAATGTCTAAAAATAAAATTAAATTCTATCTGTTATCACATCATGCAAAATCATCACACTTAGAAAGCAATATTTAAGATAATGTGAAACAAAATACAGGCTATCTGGAATACCAGAAACTCACTTTGTGGGACCCTTGGAGATACTGAAAACAGATGGTCAGATTTCCTTCAGAACAAAAACGGCTGGGGTATTAAAAGCAGCTCATGGGACTGCTGATTAGGAAAAATACACTATATTTACTGTAAGATTTCTTGGGGGGGAAAAAAAAAAACTATGAAGATTTCACACAGGAGTCCCAAACTGAAAGTCAGAATATTAGGCTGTTTTTCAGATGGGTAACTTTTTTGAATGCTTCAGGGTTTAAAAAAAAAAAAGGGCAGGCTTTTATTTGCTTAACAATGGTTAATGATGTCCTTAAGCAATACAAAAGAGGTCAACATAGGAGATGCCACCTATTGAATGATGAAAATCTTTATAAATTACTGAAGTGAAAAATGGTAAACTGCTAGGTTTACTGAGATTTATAATAACCTACAGCTTGGAGTCAATAAATAATTTTGGATAATAAACCTCAAATTCAAGACATGATCCAAATGGATTTCTACAAAATTATTTGCATATGTGTGAATTTAAAAATCTAATAAAAGGTGTAAAACTTGTTAACCAAATTATCGGGTGCAACTTGGATGTGGTATATTAGATGGATAGGATTCTATCTGGGTTAGAATGATTCAATGTTAACTGAATTCAGCAGACAAATTTGACAGTCTCATAATTATCTTGGATTCTGAGTTTTGTCAAAAGCCAAACCACAGAAGAGATTGAGAAGGAGAAATAGTTCATTTTAAAAATTTGATGTTTTAATTAAAGCCCTTGTCTTTAAATCAGAAGCTAATGAGAACATAGTAATCAAAGAGACAAAGAGAAAGAAATTTCATCAGCAAGAGCTGAATATATTTAGTGTTCAAACTTAATGTACATTGTTTTATTTACTGTAGAAAAACTAGTATCAAGAAGTTGTTTTAACCAATACATGGATTTTTCATGCTTTCAATACATGAATTTTTAAAATTCGAAACGTCAGTGCAGCCTTAAAAAAGAAGTTCTGTCATACAGGTGAATCTCAAGGCCATTATGGCAAGCAAAATAAGCCAGTCACAAAAGGCCAAATGCTATATGATTCCACTCATATGAAGTGTCTGAAGTTGTCAAAATCATAAAAACAGCAAATAGAAAGGTGGTTACCAAGGGCTAGGGGAGTGGGGAGGGGAAATTAGTGTTTACCAGGTAGTTTTAGTATCACAAGATGAAAAATCCTAGAGATCTGCCCCCCAAAAATGTGAATATGCTTAACACTATTAAACCATACACTTTAAAATGGCCAAGATGATATATTTAATATTATGTTTTTACCACAATAAAAAAAAAACCCCACAAAGTCAGAAAACCACTGAAATAGTTGTTTCTTGACAATTCAAATGAATTACTCAAAGCCATCCAATGAGACAGAAATTATGAAAACTAAGCTACCTGAACTTTTCAAAGATGGGTAAGAGAACATTGTACTATTAACTTCAAAAATAAATGCAGACTTCCTTGGTGGCACAGTGGTTAAGAATCTGCCTGCCAATGCAGGGGACACAGGTTTGATCCCTGGTCTAGGAATATCCCACATGCCGCGGCGCAACTAAGCCCGTGTGCCACAACTACTGAGTCTGTACCCTAGAGCCCATGAGCCACAACTACTTAGCCTGCGTGCCATAACTACTGAAGCCCACATGCCTACACAGCCCGTGCTCCGCAACAAGAGAAGCCACCGCAATGAGAAGCTTGCGTACCGCAACAAAGAGTAGCCCCACTCGCCACAACTAGAGAAAGCCCACATGCAGCAACAAAGACCCAACGCAGCCAAAAATAAATAAATAAATAAAATATATTAAAATATATATTAAAATAAATAAGTAAATAAATGCTATTTTCTTTTGGAAACCTCTGAGCAACATAAAATCAGTGTAAATAACCTTATGCATCTTTAGTGGGAATGCACTTTCCTATTTCCTATTTGAAGTTCTATATCACAATAAAAAACAGCTGAAAGTAACTATAACAGTAAGAATCCAAACAAAAGTTCTGACCTGGAACTTTTGAAAGTTTTCTTTAAAATAACAGTTCTTTCCTTCAGCACCTGACAAATGTTGTGCCACTTCCTTCCGGTCTCCATGTTTCTGATGAGAAGTCTGCTTTAATGCAATGCCCCCTGCCCCAATGTTATAGTAGTTCCTTTCTCATTGCCTTCAAGATTTTTACTTTGTCTTTTGTTTTTAGAACTGCTTTGGTTTATCCTGTTTGGAATATGCTAAACTTCTTGAATCTGTAGGTTTATATCTTTTGCCAAGTTTGAGTAAGTTTTTAGCCATCATTTATTACTTCTTTAAATACTTTTCCAGCCATGCCCTCTTTCTCTTCTTCTGGGACTCCAATGGCAAAAATGTTAGCTCTCTGGTATACTCCCACAGGCCCCTGAGGCTCTGTTCATTTTATTTTAGTCTATTTTCTCTCTGTTGCCCAGATTTGGTAATTTCTGTTGTTCTGTTTTTCAGTTCACCAATTCTTTCTTCCATCCCCTCCATTCTGCTGCTGAGTCTATCTGCTATTTATTTCGGTTACTGGATTTTACAGTTCCAAAATTCCCATTTGGTTCCCCTTCATATCTTCTATTTCTTTGCAGACTTTTTTTGGCTGAGACTTTTTTTCATTTGTTTGAAGCATACTTGTAATTGGTTGTTGAAGCACTTCTGTGATAGCCACTCTATAATCTCTGTCAAATAATTTTAAGATTAATATCTCTGTAATCTTAACGCTGGTCCCTACTGTCTTTTTTTTTTTTTTGCAGTACGCGGGCCTCTCACTGTTGTGGCCTCTCCCGTTGCGGAGCACAGGATCTGGACGCACAGGCTCAGCGGCCATGGCTCACGGGCCCAGCCGCTCCGCGGCATGTGGGATCCTCCCGGACCAGGGCACGAACCCATGTCCCCTGCATCGGCAGGCAGACTCTCAACCACTGCACCACCAGGGAAGCCCCCTATTGTCTTTTTCATTCAATTTGAGATGTTCCTTGGTATGACAACTGATTTTCAATTGAAATTGGAACACTCTGGGTATATTATGAGACTCTAGATTGTGCTTAAATCTTCTATGTTAGCTGACTATATTTGGCCCTGCTCTAGCAGAAAAGATGGGGAGATGCCATCTCATTATTACAAGGTAGGGGTAGAAGTTCAGGTTCCCCACTCAGCCACCATTGACACTAGCGATGGAACAGCTCCTTGTTACTTCTGACTCCTCACCAAGCCTTCACTGATACCTCCCTGGCTAAGGAGGCTATGGGTGCCTCACTACTACACCCTATGTGGCCTCCACTGACACCATAAGGGGAGAAAGAGTTAGGCCTCTTTACTGATGGGTGGTGGTGAAAGTATTTACTCTCTACCAGGCCTCTTCTGACTCCACCCCAGTGGGGAGGAGTAGGAGCTCCTTTTTACTGCCAGGTGGGGGTGTAAGTCCAGGCTTCCCACGTGGTCTCCAGTGCCAGTTAGGGTAGGGCTAGTTAACTATCCGATGGGGATGAAAATCTCGGCAGGTTCTGTATCTGGCCTAATCTGACACCATGACAGTAGAGGTGCTAGGATACCTCATGATAGCCTGGTAATGTTGGAAGTCTATGCTCCCTACCTGGCCTTTGCTAGTGAGGGTATGGGTGGGACCATGGTTTTTTTCTGCAGTGTTTGGCTGGAGTAGTTTTTTTTTTTTAAGGTTTTAGGGTACCCCTCTCCTAGTATTTGGCTAAAGAGGTTAGGGTTTTGTTGGGGCTTTTTTGGGGGGGCAGTGTGGGGCCATTGGTGCTTCTGGGTTATCAGCTTCCTCAGTTCCAAGTGTGGTATATCTGAGGCAAAGAGAAAAGCCAGAAACTTACTCCTGTCATTCTTTGGATCCTGAGATCCGTAGCTGTTCTGTCTTCTCTCTATCTTTTTTTTTTTTTTTTGGTCTTCTCTCTATCTTATAGAGTCTTTGTATATTTTATATATCATGTTCAGGGTTTTTAGTTGTATTCAGCAGGAGGAAAAACGGGAAAAACGTATCTATTCTATTTTCCAAGAAGCAGAAATTCTCATTTTTAATTGTCAGGAAATTATAATGTTTATAACATTACCAATTTTAACCTTTAAAAAAATTTCATTTTGTCAAAATCTCACAGGTAGAAGTATTATTTTTATACATAAACCCTGTTACTAGTCCAGTAACATGGACTAATGTACCTTGCCAAATACTGTGCTAAATTTCTGACATCGTGGTTTCACAGTTATGCTACAGATACAATTAATTATGCCGATAGCAAAGACCAGGCTATTGTGTGTGAGAGAAATGAATCTATCTGTGAAAGTGGGCTCTATTTTCCAGTTATCTAGGCACCCAGATTGTCAAAACAAAACAAAACACAAAAACAAATTCAAAATGTGCAGAAGGATTTAAATTCCTCTCTTCTCTTTGCAAAACCACCTTTAAATACAGGAAATTCTGTAGCTTCTGTCTTCAGCATTTCTTATTTCTCTTAATTATTCCTCAGAGCAGTGACTATACTTCTTTGACCATGCACTAACTCCTGAAAATGCATATTTATTTATTAAAATCAATTACATGCACTACTGTCTTACTTTATTACTGTATCTCCCAATTCCCAGAGGCAAAAATCCTACTCATTGTGTAATAATTCTAAGATATACATTTTCCCCAAATTTTAATATTGCTGAAATCTTCTACAATCTATTGACCTTACAATCAATGATGTCTCAGCAATGGACAATGGCCACGACATGGTTGTCATCATCTGTCTTCATGTAACCCCAGTCACAGCTATTCATACTGTTTTCAACTTCAACTGATTTATGTGCATTCATACCTTTGATACCTTATTTACTGAGCTTAACTGTTACTTAAAATGTCTTCCTGGATGGTGTCTGAAACTTTTTGCTGATACCTTGTAGTAAGATCAAGAAAGCACCACCAACAACACTTGCAGAATGCTATCAGTGGCTTAGAAGAAAATCCCAAAGGCAACAATACAACATTCTTAAGCAATGCTGCATCCAAGACACTACAATTAGATAAAGAATGATACTGTGTGTGTGGGGAAAAAAAACCCCAAGGTGCTTAAAAACAAAAAAACACACACACTGTATTACAGGTTTTTGTTTTTAACCTTTTAAATTGGTACATAAAATAATGACAATGTGTTATGACGATGGCATCTTAGATTTGATGAAATTCAGTTTACGCATTATAAACATACCCAAAGAAGTCCTGGCTTCCTATTGCACCTTTTTAATTGGCATCTCAAACTAGGCTTATTTAAATTCACATTCCACTACACTCGAATTTCCTCTGCTTCCCTCAATCTTGCTCTTTAATTCTTTAATACTAAAGTTAAAGGGCATCATTTTCCCAATTACAAAGGCTAGAAAGGGAGGCAGAATGGTGTAGTGTCTTAAAGTGCAGACTTGACAAGTTAGACTGTCTAGGTTCAAATCCTAGCTCTGCCAATTATCGTGTGATTTCTCTCTATGACTCAGTTTCCTCATCTATAAAATAAGAATTATAATACGGGCCAACCATCACTCATCCAAACCCAAATTTCAAAACTTTTCTTTTTTTAAAATAAATAAAGAAATAAGTAAATATTTATTTATTTATTTATTGCTGCATTGGGTCTTCGTTGCTGTGTGCGGGCTTTCTCTAGTTGCGGCGGGCGGGGGCTACTCTTCATTGCAGTGCATGGGCTTCTCACTGCAGTGGCTTCTCTTGTTGCGGAGCACAGGCTCTAGGCACGTTGGCTTCAGTAGTTGTGGCACACGGGCTCTAGAGCGCAGGCTCAGTAGTTGTGGCTCATGGGCTTAGTTGCTCCATGGCATGTGGGATCTTCCCAGACCAGGGCTCGAACCTGTGTCCCCTGCACCAGCAGGTGGATTACTAACCACTGCGCCTCCAGGGAAGCCCTCAAAACTTTTCATATTTTAGAAATATAATATTGTAGATTATGCAACACCCTTATTGAGTCTGAGGCAGTACTCCATAACCAAACATGTTAATATTTTTGCAAAAAATAAGTTAAGTGGGGAAGAAACAAAGACTATAAATAGCCTCGTATCAGTTCAAGTCATGGTGAGTTGCCAAATGAGCCTACACCAAACTTACAATTTATTTTGTCATTTTTCAGAATTTTGAGGGTTTGGAATTGTGCATCTGGGCCTGTGGGGTGGTGGCAGCAATATATTTTCATGTAATTGTTAGGATGACCAAAATTATGGACTTAGAGCAGTGTATATTAAAGGACTTAGAGCAGTGACTGGCACACAGTAAGCACTCAATAAATGCTAGCTATTATCAGCATTATAACTACCTTTGATTTTTCCTCCCACCTTACTATCTAGATCCAGTGAATCACACTAAGCCTTATTAATTTTATTTTCCAAATTTCTTTCAGATCTGCCCCACTTCCAAGCTCACTGCCACTGCCCTGTCTCTAACTCCCTAATCCCTAATCTGTTCAAACTCCCTAATCAGTCAAGAATTGTCTTCTTAAAATACAGAGAAGGATCATCATGTTCCTAAAAACGCATCACCACTAAAGGTCAGTTAGCAAGGCATACAAATTCCTCTGTGCTGTAGTCTCAGTTCCCTCTTCCTGTCTTATCAGTTACTCTCTCCATATACCACTAACACTCCTCTCCTCAAAAAACGACGACTCCAGGGGGCTTCCCTGGTGGCGCAGTGGTTGAGAGTCCGCCTGCCGATGCAGGGGACACGGGTTTGTGCCCCGGTCTGGGAAGATCCCACATGCCGCGGAGCGGCTGGGCCCATGAGCCATGGCCGCTGAGCCTGCGCGTCTGGATCCTGTGCTCCGCAACGGGAGAGGCCACAACAGTGAGAGGCCCACGTACTGCCAAAAAAAAAAAAAAAAAAAAAAAACCAAAACAAAAAAACCAAAATACATAGTCTGCTTTACACTAACTATGTATCATTCTTGACAAGAAATATGTAAATAACCGAAATGCATGGATTTGCCAACTCTTCTTGGTGCTCAAATACCCACATATCAAAGTAAATAGGACAAATGACTACTTCACTCTCTCCTGCTCCTCTCATCTAGCTAGGTCTGCTCTAAGACCAAATGATCAGATGATAGTTTTCTTTATTAAATGATCCAGGAGAACCAAGAGCTTAGCTATTTTTCACTAAAAGTAGTGACCAAAGATAGAATTATGAATAACAACAACTAATTCAGCTAACTTTACTGATAACTAAATATATGCCATAGATTGTGCCAAGTGTCTTATAAACACTATCTCATCTAATCTTCACAATAATCTTATAGAATAGGGATAAGCGTTAACATTCCTATTTTAAAGATGAGGAAACAGAGGTTCAGAGAAGCTGGTAATTTGTCTAAAGTTAATAGCAATTAATTAGCAGAGTTAAGATTAAAATAGAGTTGTCTCATTTCTGAGCTTGATATTAGGAATATTGTAACGTTTCTCATAGGCATGGTGGTGCAATTTATATAGTTCTTAAATTGGTAGGAATTTCTGATTCTTTTACCAAAAATAACAACATTATTGAATTCCAGGCAGAGGAATCAGCAGGTGCAGACTATGAAGCAAGATGCTTAGTTTGTTTAAAGGCTCAGCAAGGGGACCAGTTTGGCTAACAAAGACAGCCTGGAGAACATGGAGAAAATGACATCAGAGAGGTAACAGAGGGTCAAACCACAGCCTGTAGGCCACCAAAACTCTGGTTTCTAAATGCATTATAAACCCACTGGAGGGTGAAGGGCTTTGAATTAAAATGTGATGTTATTCCACTTGCAATACTTTAAAAGGATCATTCTGGCTGCTGTGCAGAAAACAGATGGGGGGAAGAGGATGGTTATGGTTAGAATGATTCCAACTGCAATAATTTCAGTGAAGAACAGTGTCCAGGATCAGGGAGAAATGAAAGAGGTGACGAAACAGTTAGATACTGGATATATTCTAAAGGATAAGCCAAGAGAAATCTTGAGGATTCTGTTGTATGTTTATGAAATAAAGGTTATAGTGAAGAAGAAAAGCCATGCCATAAATAAGCCACCACAAATATTTTAAAAAATTATATCCTTAAATAGCTGATTCTTTAATGATCAAATAACAAAGCTAATGAAACTTTTTCCATGCTGTAAATAAGACCATGAAGATGTCACTGAATGTCACTACCAGTATATTATAATGATATGAAATCTTCAGCAATGTCTTCAGAACTACTCCAAACGTGAAGAAAAATATGTTAAATGTACTAATTAATCAACATTCCATTCTATATACTATAAAACTACATAATGCTAGCCTAACACAGGGCTAATTTTCTCTGCTATTGAAAGTTTAATACAAACACTAAAGCTACTCAAGATAAAAGCATTCCTTAAACATCTGTGGCAGAAGGCTAAAAAAGAAATGTAGTGACAAAATTAAAAAGAGACAAAAGAGATTATAACCACATCAATAACCAAAGTGTTAATAAAACAAATCATTTAAGTTTTATTATTCAAATACAAAATTTTTTTTATTCTTATAAGTCATAGGAATTTTTGTTTATGTGAAAAATAAAGACAATGCCAAGGCTAAAGTTACAGTCATTCAAATAAATAACATTCACTGGTCCATCAAGAAGGACAAGCTGAATAAACTACAATGACACTGCACAACAGCGTACTAAATACTACACCTGAAGAGAACAATGAGAAATAGTTCTATAACCCACTATATAGTGGTCTCCAGGATAGACTGTTAAGTGAAAAAAGAAAACTGGAGAAATAGTGTATGATAGTCTTTCATTTATCTGCAAAGAGGGAATAATACTTATATTAAAACACAAACTGGGATAAAATATAAAATTTAAAAATGTTACCCATAGGAAATAGGGTGGTAGAGTAGGGACTGCCGTTAGAACCTGGTATTTTATGTAAATTATAAAACAAAATTAAACTAAACAAAAAACAAACTTAAACAGTGAACTTAATGGTATATCTAGTTAGTGGCATAGCCAAACAGAAAAGAATTATTCCAAGTGACTTCAGCACACACAGTAATTTGATGGTATATTCCAAGTGGGATACCATAAGGACAAAAAGAAATGTCACCCCCCTCACCCCTGCCAAAAAAACGAAAACAAAATCCCAAACTTCAAACTGCTTTCAGTAATCATTATTATTGTGGTACTGTTATAAGCAATCTAATGTATATGTAATATATGATGAAGCAAATGAGTATTATGTGTTATTTTAATTCTACAGTTCTTGGCAACAAAGTAGGGGAGAAAGGAAATATTGATACAAGATTGAAGAGGTTAAAGAAAGACACCCTGATGCTGAATTTGAATTTGAAAGAATGATCAATGCAGCAGCAATGAGCACTTCTAGCACCCATTACAAGGAACAGGTTTCCTTAGAGAAATGGCAATTCCAGACCCAGGGCAGGAAATATAAAAGATGAGTCTGGAACATTTTTATACTACTAAAGAGCAAGGAAGCTTTTAAAGATCACTTTATTTGGTCATGTCCCAAGGTCTTAGAAGCCAACATGAAGAGACTCTTGTAGACCAAAGATGGTACAATTTGCTAATCAATAAGGGCAATAACTGCAATGGATTGAAATACATCAAGTACGTTTAAATGCATGTGCTCAAGTTATTTAGATCTCAAAAAAATCAATTAGTCCTTTTTGAGGGTAACTAGTAAACCAACTCATTATTTTAAAAATCAGTATATGCAGGGAAAGAATAAAGAATATATCCTGTTTTCCTATAAAACTTGTACAAGGGGTAACCAAATAGTAGATATGAGGCAGTTTCCTTTACAAAAATATTTCAGCTAATAAAAAAGAAAGACAAAGTTTAAATGCTCCATCGTAAAACTCCTATGTCTTCATCTAATTATTTCTTCATCTCATTATTCTTTTATCTATTATTTCTTTATTTTATTTGTTATTATTTCTTGGTTATTGAAAGCCAAGTCAGAGGACTTGGTTTTCAATGTTTTCCACATAATTTAAATATATAATTCAGTTATACTTAATGGCTAGAGTTATAATTAACCGATCGTTATAGACTGGAACAATAAATTGAATACATAATTTTTTGGGCTCCATAATCATTCTAGTATGTCCAGAAGTCATAGTTCTAGTATGTCCAATTTTACTTCTAGTCCATAGCCCAATGACATTCAACTACAACTTTTAGGGAAGAATACCTTGATGTGACAGTGAGAATTTTATACTGCCTGTATTAGTTTGCTAGTATTACCATAACAAAATACCATAGACAAAGTGGCTTAAACAATAGAAATTTATTTTCTCATAGTTCTAGAGGCTGGAAGACCAAGATCAGGGTGTTGGCAGGTTTGGTTTCTTCTGAGGCTTCTCTCCTTGGCTTACAGATGGCCACCTTCTAACAGTGTCCTTACATTGTCTTTTCTCTCTGTGTGAAAGACCCTGGTGCCACTTTTTGTGTCCAAATTTCCTCTTATAAAGATAGAGTAAGATTGGATTAGGGCCCACCCTAAGGGCCTCATTTTAATTTAATCATCTCCATCTATACAGTCACATTCCAAGGTTCTGGGGCTTAGGCCTTCAACATATGAATTTTGTGGGGACATGATTCAGAGCGTAACACTGTCAATTCAGCACCCCAAAGGAAGAGAATAATGTTAATGCGTACATTTCAATATCTGACCCATCAGTAAATAGTAAAACAATGCATATACTGACCATTAACACTATGCTCCCCAAACTCACTTCATTTATTCTTCCTCTAATCCACTCTGGTGAAGGGGCATTATTAAACAATCTCTATTTTTGGTTTTCCCTAAGACTTCTACCTTATTCATAGCAGGGAGATGTTGAAAGTAATTATTTTGGTGAAAATGTGAGAAAATTGAGCCAGAATATGAAGAGCTATCATTCATCTATTCACTTGGCTTTTGCTAGGCTAGAGACCAGATGTGAAATTGTTAATTGTCTAGAAACTAAACTGCAGCCTCACATTCTTTGTTCTACTGTCTCCAATAGAGGTCAAAAATTTAGAACTCGCTGTATCCTACCTAATCATCCACAAATCCTCATAGTGAACTATCTGTGCTTCACTGTTTTGTTTTACCTCTCAGTTCAATAGGGTTGAATTAGTACTATTCTGTGCAAAACGTAGTTGGTAAAGAAGCATGTAAACAACTGATATGTTAGAGATGATGATGAATCAGCCAGGAACATTAGCAGGGTTTCTGGAAGAAGTGATTCTAACATAAACTGCTGAAGTCTGGTAGTAGCTGGTCAAGTAAAGAAATGAGGCAAATGAATCACTATGAGCAAAGACACAATGATATGAACCAGCAGGGAATGCTGGGGAACTGAAAGTAGTCTATATTGACAGAGTAAAAAATGTAGAAAGCAATATGAGAAACAAGAGCTAGGAAGAAGCCAGATCATTCCCATTTTATAAATAATATTAATCATAGAGGCTAAGTAGCTCAGCCAAGGGCACAAAGGTAGAGAATGGCAGAACCAGGATTTGCAAACAAATTTAACTCCAAATACATCACTTAGCAGAGTGACCCCATGATTTATAACTGTTGTCTCTACGTCATTATTAATAGGGCCTTCCTTTACCCTATAAATGCTCTGATTTGGGAGGTATCTTTCACCCTACCTCTTAAGCCACCATGCTATATGTTTTCTAGACCCAAGAAAACTAGGATTTTGGATTTCATTAACTTCTCTCACTCATTAGTGAAATTAATTACTGAAAGAGATAATGCTGGTGAAAATAATCATGCATTTAGAAGGGTTTTAGGCAATCATCACCTAACAAATAGCCCAGTATATACGAGAGTTGAACGGTCTTTTATAAAAATATTATCCTTATTTAAAAAAAAGAATCTCAGAGGGCAGAAAGAGCAAAAAAGGAAAACTCATCATTCTTTTAATTTTAATTTTGTTCAAAAAAACTATAAATTTAAATATAGTTGACCCTTGAGCAACATGAGGGTCAGGGGTGCTGACTTTCCCTGAAGTTAAAAATCTGTGAATAACTTATAGTTGGCCCTCCACATAAGCAGACCCCCTGTACCTGTGGTTCCTCAGTATTCCTGGTTCCACAACAGCGGATTCAACCAACTGCAGATCACGTAGTACTGAAGTATTTACTGTTCAAAAAAATCCATGTATAAGTGGAACCATGCAGTTCAAACCTGTGTTGTTCAAGGGTCAATTATACTTCAGTTATACCACAGCCATTAATGCCATAAATGCCTATATAAAGGTAGTTAGATCAGCAAAACTATAGTCAACCTTGGTCAAAATAGGTCATTTTTGTTTGTATAAGTCCTATGAAACACATATTCCATATCCCACCTTCCAAAAAGAAGAAAAGTTGTAGTTACTCTACTGAAACTATTAACACCTGCAGCAGACTGCCCAACCCTCCTCACACTTATTTTCTGGCATTAAAAAAACTGAATATGCCAGATACTTGCTTCTCCCAGCAAAGACATGGGCAAATTACCAAGCCCAGGCCAACATAAGTCCCTTAAGGGGAAATCTGCTATAGTCAGAGGGCTCTCTAGGGAAGGTTTCCCTCCTTGACAGTCACAGAATATGGAGAAGATACTTTCCACTCCCCAACCACTTTTTATTTTGCTCTTGGATGTGCATATGTAAAAACACAATTCAGGAGTTGTGGCAATCATCTTGTAACCAGGAGGGAACAAGGCTAAGAATAAAGTCTATATTTGGGAAAGGCAGAAGAAAACACCTGAAGACTCCAAGCCCTGATGACAGCGCTGAGCAGCTTAATAAACAAACCTGAATGCCCTTCCTCTAAACTATGTATTATCCTGTACAACAAGTACCCTTTCCCTTTACGTCAGTTTAAGTTTGATACTGTTTACGTGCATCTAAAATCATCCCAACTGACACAATGGGTTGTTAATCAAGTCTACAAGAGGAAATTATTCAGGACAATTATTACTGTCTTTTCAAACTCAGAAGCATGAATTAAAAAGGAAACACAGGATTACACATCTGAAGAAAGAAGCTGGGTTTTCATTTTCCCAAAAAGATAAAAAAGATAATGGTCAAAAGTTAATACATACTGAGTATTTCCTATGTGCCAGGAACTATACTTGGTGGGTTATCTCAGTTAACCCTCACAACAAACCTAGAAAATATTATTCCCATTCTACAGAGGAGAAAGCTGACAATTATAAAAGTTAAGCAACTTGCCCAAGGTCATACCCCTTGAGAGTGGTTGAGGAAGCCTTCATAATCCACATTAGTTGACTTAAGAACCTAAGTACCAAATATTTAAGGACAGCTGAAGATAAATGCACCTTAGCTATTTTTTTCTATGAAGATGAAATCCAAGCCCCTTGTTGAGCATGAAAAGAACAGAAAGGAATAAAGAGAACCACAATTAAAATTATGAATAACCACTGTTGATTTACAATGGCAAAAAGAATCCTTCATTTTACACATAAAGAAATCAAAGCCCAGAAAGAGGAAACAAATTATCAAAAGGTGTAGCGCAGTCAGTGTTAGAGTCAAATAGCTCAGATTTTCTGATTCCCAGAGCACTTTTCATTTCACCGAACACTGCCTCTCCTTTAAACTGGTATACTGTATCTCCAATACACATGGGGGCTGGAGGGGGGGGGGCGGGCAGTGTATGTGTGCATGAAATGTACAAAGAAATAAAACTATGAAGACTTACTAAGAGAGATTCACAGAGTAGGACTACCATATTTATTCAATATTTATTAGCTGATAAGCTTTGATGTGAGCAGATAGACAATAAAAATGTTTATGGTGCTGGATACACAGCAACAAGAAAAAATAATTTGATGAAAAAATTATTTTGTCAGGATATGTATACTTCCTTGTTAAATTTTTCAAGAATCAAACTTTCTCAGAAAGTACTCCCCTATTAAAGGTAGTTAAGAATACAATGACTATTTTTCACTAAATTTTCATGTTTTTAGAAAACAATCTTAATAAAAACTAAGCATAAATATACTGAATAATTGGAGAATTATGTATCATATTCTTTCTTTAGCAAAGTAACCTAATTCAGAATTGTTGTTAATTTCCCCTAACAATTCATGATTACATAGGGATATACTAGATTGCTAAATATTAACCTTGAATCATTTGACAATACATACACTCAAAAGAAAAGGAGATGGGGCTGGAGAATGTGTACAATTACTCATATCAATTCAAAGTACCAAAAGTCAAAGATGGTAGGGAGACAAGAAGATGATCTCACACCAAGAGACAATATTTGGATTCCCATGATCTACTTATTCTCTTTCCTGGGAAGAATAATTTTTATGAATTAAGGTAATATAAGAGTTCAATCATTTATCCATAACAACAATTTCTATAAAATCTCAAGTCTCTAAATAGTATTTGGATAAAAACAAACACAGAACTAGCTTACTCTGCAATATCAAGATATCCACAAGAAGCAGCTGCATGTAGTGGTATCCAGCCTTCATTATCAGGTTGATTAATATTTGCTCCATTTTCTACCAGAAACTTCACCATATCAACATTGTCATCAATGCAAGCCTAAAAACAAAACAGAAAGCAGGATTAGAAAAATTTTGAATCAATACTCCCAACAACACATCAATAGAATAAAATTCCTATTTTGAAGCTTTTATAACATATTTTCTATAAGGTAGTCTCTTGCCATCTTGATTGTACTGCTATGAAGTAGGCCAATGGTACTACCTAAATTTTAATAGTCCTTGCTTAGATACCCATATAACAATACTGTATGTGACTAGACATTTTATGCCAACCCCATGAGGAAAACAAGTACATGTCAACATGGAAACAATCAAAACATTATAATTAAGTACCAATAATATCCTCTATAGCAGTGGTTCCCAAACTGTGGTCTGTTCAGGGAGTGGGATCCCTTCAGGGAGGTGACAAGGTCAAAACTATTCTCAAAATAATACTAAGATGGTATTTCCCCTTTTCACTGTGTTGACATGTGCACTTGAGGATGCAAAAGCACTAGTGGTAAATATGTTTCTGCCTAAGAATAAATCAAGGCAGTGGCAAAAAAAAACAAAAAAAAACACCCCACAGCACTTTACTGTCCTTGTATTCACCACTCTGCACTCACAGGTTTTTTTTCTTTCCCAAGCTATTTTTACTTATGAATGTCCTTGACAATGCAGTAAAAACTATAAATTTTATTAAATTTTGACTCTTGAATATATATCTTTTAAATACTCTGTGGAATAAGACAGGAAGCATGCATAAAGCATTTCTTCCAAATATAATGACTGCCCTGAGGAAAAACACTTGTGCAATTAATTTGCAAGCCGATCTAGCCACTTTTTCCATGGAACATCATTTTAAAAAAATTTTTTACTGGGGTATAGTTGATTTACAATGCTGTGTTAGTTTCAGGTGTACAGCAAAGTGAATCTGTTATACATATACATATATCCACTCTTTTTTAAAAATTCTTTTCCCATATAGGCCATTATGGAATATATTTTTACTTAAATGGCAAACTATAGTTAGTCTAACTTGGATGTTGGCAGAAATTTTCTTGAAAATGAACAAAGTCTGTCAAAAAAAACTAACAGTATTTGTTGCCAATGATAAAATTCAAGCTTTCAGGAGTAAATGAATTAGTTATTTTAATTAAAAAATGCCATTTATATAACATGGGTAAAGTATTGCTTTAATTCATTTAAAAATGAATTAATAAATATATAGAGTCCTCTGTTTTACCCTCTAGTACTGTAAGTATTAATATATACAACCCACAGAAACAAAGCTCTTTGAAGTCCTTCATAATTTTTAAGAGTATAAAGGGGTCCTAAGATGAAAAATTTTGAGAACCGCAGCCTATAGTAAATAAGAAGGGAAATTTTTTCAATGCTTACTTTGTGCCAAGTAGTATGATTGGTGCTTTATCTATTTTACTGATTTGTATATATTATCCTCACAAAATCCCTCATGAGAATGGGAATTTTGCTGAATCCCCAGCACCTTTTACCATTCTTTGCATGTGGTAGGGGCTCAATAAATGAATAAATGAACAAGAAAGCTAAGATTCAAAGAGATCAAGTAGCCTGAATAAGCCACAGAGATGGGAAATGATAGAGCTGAGATTCTATCACAGATGTTCAGATTCCAAAAAATAAGCTCCTTCCACACTTAACACCATATCCACAGATGTTCCTATTTCAGCAACTATTTCTCACCTATTTTGCAGTCTCTGAAACAGGATATCATACACTCTAGGCACTTAATAAGTGCTTGCTGTATAAATAAAACCAATTTTCCTTTATCTATCACAGAAGCAAAAGAAAACAGTTTTAGTAGCTTTTTCCTAGGGGGGAAAAATGACAAAGTTGGTGTCAAGAAAAGCACTAAGGACAAAGTACTTTACACCTAAAGTGGAAAAACACTGACAAGTGTTTGGCTGTAGGCTCTAGTTCTGGCTCTGCCACAGATTTTATAGCTGTGAACAAGTAATTTAAACTTTTGGGGCTCTGTCTTTCAAGTGGAGGAGAGAAGCTGGTGGGTTACATATCTCTAAAATTCCCTACCATATTTAACATTCTTATATATCCATGATTCTTCCCTTTGGAACAAGTTACAGGCAATCTGAAGGCAAGATCCCAAAGTGCCCAAACAGTACTTTACACATAGCAAATGGTAAATGAGTATATATAAACAACATTCATATAAAGTTTAAGTATATACTGCTTGGGAAAAGAATTGTGTTTTTCAAGGAGCAGTGGTTAAAGGGTAGGAGAGATTTGAGAACCACAGCTATCTAATAACAAGAAACATCAAAATTCTACTGTATTATGAAGTAGTTTATAAAATGTTATTTGAGATAGCTAATGACTCACAGTGGCTTGAAATAATATTACATCTATTTATAAGTTTAAGCATTAATTTTCCTTGAGAAAAGATATTAAATTGTATTCTCCTCTCTCTCAACCTCTTTTAATTCCTACAGGCTCCAAAACAGTATTCTGATTTTATCATTGATATAAAAATATAAAACTCTACCTGATAAATGTTTTCTAATACAAATATGATTACTGTTTTTAAAAAATGGAGAAAAACATTAAAACAAGAAATTATTATATGGGAAATGCTCACAATATATTAAGTTTTTTAAAAAGGATACAAAACAGTTTGCCTAATATGATTCTAATTTTACTTTAAAATCTACACAAAAGACTAGAAGAATATATAAGTTAATAGTCATTATCATTGGTTGTGTGACTATGAATAATTTTTATTCTTTAAATTTTTCTTTATTTTCAAAATGTGTACAATGAATAGGCAGTGTTTACATAAAAAGAAAATCTAAGCCTTGATTCTTAAATGAAAAATATTAAATCTACTGTATGGATATGGAGAAAAAACTAATTGCTGATAAGAGTGTAAAATTCATATAACCCCTTCAGAAAACCATTTGACAGTATCTACTGAAGTTATATAGAATTGATAAATAAATGGGGTGGGATGTATGTATATATGGGGAGAGTCTACTCATGTAATAGAATCCTATACATCAATGAAAAAAGAACAACAAACAAAAAGAACAAACTAATGCTACCTTCAACAACATGGATAATCCCTGCAGACACAATACATGAGCGAAAAAAGTAGACACAAAGGATACAAACTGTAAATTTCCAGGCAAAACTAATCCCTGGTTATAAAGCTCAGAATCCTGGTAAATTTGTGGGGAAATAATAGGAGGGGCACGAGGGAGCTTTTTGGAAGACTGGAAATGTTCCCCACCTTTCTGATTTTTTACATAGGCGTACATATATGTAAAAATTCACTGAATTATATGCTGTGTACTTCATTGTATGCAAATTATACCCCATTTTAAAAAAAAGAAAAAGAAAAAAATAGGCTACCATGTATTAAAAGCCTACTGTATATTATCTCCAGTATAAAACACTTTATCTTTCTCTAAATTGCACATGCTAAAACATGTCTTCCTTTAATTTCTATCCCCTGCCTCCCGAGGCTCCATGTATCAAATGGAATCTCTCTTTTAACTGATAATCTTTAAATATTTTGAGTTCTCCCCACTGCCCAAATTCTCACATATTCTTTTATAGGCTAAGTATCCCTAATTTCTCTGGCTATTCCTCATATTATATATGCTAAAAATTATATATGCTAAGGCCCTAGAAATACAATGAAGGGAAAAGATCACATAGTATAGGAGGCTAGTCCATAAACAACAACGTAAGGGTATAAGAGCAGTGGGTAGAAAGTACTAAAATATCTTTGGGAACATAAAGAGATCTTGTGATTAAGACAGTCCATAAAGGAGAATACATTTGAGCAAGGTTTTGAAGATTACATAGTTGTTGTTCAATTCGCAATTCAACTAGAAGGAACTTCACTGAGCAGATGCACTATGACTTAAACAATGTATGGAATAAATGAACAGAAAGTCATCGAGTGGTAGATAGTATCTGCAAGTTATAAAACAGAATAAGGCTAGGTGGTAAGAGGTCTGAATGTATTGCAGGTAAAAAAATCTGAACATAACGCAAAGATGACAGGATTTGACATCAGAGGTGGTTTTCAACCTACTTTCTAATCCTACTCATCAAGAAAACCTGCTACACTCCCATCAGTAATAGTGGCTCAATTCAGCAGTAGGAGTAAGTAGGAGAAAACACTGTAGAATTTCAGGTAGATGATGTTTGAAAAACCTATTCAGAGTTTAAAAGCAGAGGGGTGACATGATCAGATCAGTATTTCAGAAAGATTACTGGAAGTGGTATGAAGAGAGAAGAGCCTGAACTGAGCAACACCAGTTACTCAGAACGGATATTAAGAGAAATCTGGGAGAAAATGTACAAGGCTTAATTAAAGATTGGATATGAAGGGCGAGGGACAGGGAGAGGTCATTCATGAAAACAAATACCACACATTCGAAAAGCAGGTTGGAGGAAGAAAGATAACTTTAGTTTTGGATATGCTGAATTGATTATAGGTGTCTGTATACTTATCTAACGATGCATATCCAGTAGCCACCTGAATATGCAGATCTAGAGCTTAAAAATGAATGTGGGATAAAAATATCTATTTGGGAATTACCTGCATTAAGGTAATAATTAAAATAATGGGACCTAAAATCACTCAGGGAAAGAATGTAGAGAAGTGATTTCTATGAAAATAGTAAGAGAAAGGTTAAAATTAAATTATAATCAGTATATTCTACTTGGAGGACAAAGACATTTGTGGTATTTTATTCAGTCAGTTACAGAGAGTTCTCAAGAAGCTCATCATCTAGTATGGAAGACAAATACACAAGTAAATAAAAATATCAAAATGAATATGATAAATACAGTTATATGGCTGTACACTTCTTACCATGGAAGCCAAGAAGAGAAGAACTAAAGAAGAATGGTTGTAGTCAGGTAATACTTCCTGGAGGAGGCTCTACACCTGAACTTAACATATGAACAAGTAACAAACACTTCCTGGTATATGAAGATGCAAAATCACATATGGGGAGGATAAAGGTAGGGCAGGATCCAGAACAGAGTCTTATTTGCCATCTTATGAGTAATTCTTTGACAGTGAAGATAAAAGATCCTCAGAACAAATGGTTAATTTTTAAAGTTTCTCCATTTTAAGAAGGTGACTGCCCTGGCTCTTTGAAAAAATTAACATATAGGAATAGCTATTCCCCAGTAAATGAAATGTTGCTGATTTTGATTTTAAATGTTTGTTTTTAAGTCAGTATAACTTAAGAAACATCAAATACCTAAAAGCAGTTAATACCTAAAGCAGTTAATGTTAAATGTGCTTGGGCCTTTATTTTGTTTAAATGTAATAAGTTTTTGAAATGTTTAAATACAAATTAAATGCCAAAAACATCATTGTAAAACATGTATTATAAAGGAATCTCAAGTTTGTGTTGTAAATTGTTCAGTGTTCTCCTGAATATTTACAAAGCATACACAATAAACTGGCAGACATGCCCATGAAAATATTGTTGCTAAGAGAATCAAAAGCTAACACATGCAGCACATTAAGAGATACATGACTTGCTGACTTGAAATATCTGACTAAATATGGTCAGTCTATTAAGCCATATATGGAAAGAAACAGAGTGACTCAAATATACTTCTAAAATCTTATCTGACATGATTTATCTTAAGTTTTTCTTAAATACATATTCCGAGCCATTACCAATAACAGATGATTGTGTGAAGACACTTTTGTCATTTAATCCCAGGTACAGGCAGCTTTGTCAACTTGAACTATAAACTATCTCAATAAACTAGTTCAAGTACATAAAACATCTGTTTTTATTGAAAAGGGGGCCTAGTTATTTTTCTCAGCAAGTTAGCACAAGGACAACCTTTGTTCCCCACTCATGTTTAGGAAAAAGCTCAAAAGTCTAATAACAAAGAATTGAATTATAAAGGGGCTACACAAAGTTGGCTCTAAGAAGACAGAGTCCATGCCTTAAAGACAGATTCTGGGTGAGGCACGTGGAGTTGAAAAATCATTAAATTTCATTCCTAGAAGAGATAAAAACAAATGTGTTTAGCAACCATTCAATTCAATTGAGTAAAATCACAATTACAAAATAAACAGCATTTGAAATAAATTCTAACACTGTTATATTCCTTTTCATGAACAGACTCTAGAGCCAGATTGTCTGGGATTAATCCAGTTCTGCCAGTAGGCTGGTTGTTGTTGGGTCTATTATATAACATCCTGTGTGCCACAATTTCCTCTGGAAAATGAGGACAACAATAGTACCTACTTCAAAAGTTTACTATGAGAGGTATATGAATTAATATATAAATCACTTAGAGTAGTATCTGTTGAATAGTAGGTACTATTATGTTTATATCAATACATAATCCAAATGTTCAATCATCCTCATTAAAATCTTTTTCTTTTTCAATTCTCATCTAAAACTATTTTATCCCTTTAAAATTACAAAACAAAGTTAAATGGTGGAGACTTGTCAAATATTCTTTGTAGTACCACTTTTGGTAAAAGTCCTATCTACTAATGATTTCTAAGAGGATGATTAAATTTTAAAAGATGCATTAAGAAAATTTTAGGGATCAAACCTCCTTCCAACAAACTTTTACATATAGAAGTTTTAAATAAGCTCATTCATACAAATTACATACAACACAAGAGAGTAAAACAAAGGAAAAGATTTAGTTGTATAAATGTAATTATACCAACTTAGGTGAATATATAATTATAGTCAATTAGATGAAATGCTTACAATTTGCACCTAATCATTACTAACACAGTTAATTACTGAAAGGTAAAAGACAAATTAATCTGAATACAGAAGTTCTCTAAAACAATTTCTACTTCCTTGAAACAACTCTTTATGACTCTTAGCAAGGAAAACTCAGTTCTACTCAACTGATAGGAACAGAAATTTGTAGATATACCAGAAAATAGTGCATGCCCTAAGCATTCAGGGTGACACAGATGTCAGTGAGTATGTGTAAAGAGGAAGTAAACTGGAGATGTCCAAACAAGTTTTTGTTCTATTTTAAAGAAAACTTGGACATATCAAAGGAGGAATCACAGGTGTAGTTTATACAAGAAAAATAATGAAGAACTCCGAGCAGCATTCCCATACTAAACAATAAAAAATATCGATAAATACCTTGGTCTTGCATTGAGACTGGCAAATAAATGAGCATGTACAATCTTAGGAGATCATCTATTATATTTAATAATGAAAACAAGTAAGTTCAGCACTGCATTTTAGTTCAATGATTTTTTTTTTTTTGCCTTTCTTATTTCTTATAAGCAGGTAGGATCTCTAGACATAAAAATAAAGACCTGGCCTTACAATAAATCATATGTTCACATGATAAAAATGATTGGAAGAATAAAATTCAAAACACAGATTATACACAATGGCTAAACCATGGGAATTCTCTATTGGGATTAAGAAAAATTCAGACTTACATAATATATATAGTATCCATAGGAGACACAATGCCTGACAAGGAGAAGATCCAATTTATCTTTGTGGATTGAATGAACTGGACAAGGCAAAAAGACTATAACAAAAATCTGAAAAAACTCTTTTGAGAAAAAATTTCGAGGGGAAAAGTCATTGGTATCTGTGGGAGACTGGTTCCAGTACTCCCTGCAGATACCAAAATTTGCGGATGCTCGAGTCCCTTATATAAAATGGGGTAGTATTTGATTATAACCTACGTACATCCTCCTATATACTTTAAATCATCTCTAGATTACTTAAAATACCTAATACAATGTAAACGGTTGTAAATACAATGTAAATGTTATGTAAAGAGTTGAAAGCTTGCGGCAATTTCAACTTTTGCTTTTTGGAACTTTCTGGAATTTTTTTGTGGACTATTTTCAACTCTTGGTTAGTTGAATCCTTGGATGTAGAGGACGGCCAACTATAATCGACACATCGCGTAAACATTCATACTTCATCTAACAAGTACTAAGTATTTGAATAAGAATGCCAAAAACTGGAAACCATAATTATTCCAAGATTAAAACACACCCTTTATCTACTCTTATTACACAGCTGTTATTTCCTTTATTGATAAAGATCTATAAAGTAGTAAGTCAAACCTAGATCTTTAGAGGCCAAAGACTTTTATTTGAGGACTCAGTAAGGGAAGAATATTACTTCTAGAGTTTAGAATCCTTATGGATATAAAAATGTTAAACTTCAGGATCATTCTTTGACAAATAACTTTTATGGACTGCCTACTATATATAAAGCAGTGAGCCAGCCACTTTGGTGGATACAAGGACCAGCAGTAGAGAGTATATTCTTTTTGTTTCCTTTATGCACGCTGCCTGTCATATAGCAAGTCCATAATAAATACATGTAAAATGAATCAAAATAAAATGCAAACCTCTCCTTAATGAGCAGGTGTTTATGACCTAGTGTATGTGTACATTAAACTCTACTAAGTACTGTATAAGACATGCTGCCTTTATTACTGTTTCATGTGTTCCAGTCTTTTCTCACTACTGGATTATAATCTCTTAAGAATAGAAATTGTCTTATATATCCCACAATACCTAACAGTGCTACTCAGCAAATTTTTCTTAATGGACTAAAACAATTGATCATGTAGTACTGTTCTCAGGATGCTTATCATCTACTTAGGAAAATAAGATAAGCAGATAAAGAAAAATACTAAGCAATTTAAAAGCAACATAGCATCAGTGCTGGGAAAACTGGCAGCGACATGTAAAAGAATGAAATTAGAACACTACTTAACACCATACACAAAAATAAACTCCAAATGGATTAAAGGCCTAAATGTAAGACCAGACACTATAAAACTCTTAGAGGAAAACACAGGAAAAACACTCTTTGACATAAATCATAGCAAGCTCTTTTTTGACCCACCTCCTATAGTGATGAAAATAAAAAAATAAATAAACAAATGGGACCTAATGAAACTTAAAAGCTTTTGCACAGCAAAGGAAACCATAAACAAGACAAAAAGACAACCCTCAGAATGGGAAAAAATATTTGCAAATGAAGCAAGGGACAAAGGATTAATCTCCAAAATATACAAACAGCTCATAGAGCTCAATATCAAAAAAGCAAACAACCCAATCCAAAAATGGGGAGAAGATCTAAATAGACATTTCACCAAAGAAGACATACACATGGCCAAGAGGCACACGAAAAGATGCTCAACATCACTGATTATTTTTTAAATTAATTAATTAATTGATTGATTTTTTTTGGTTGCGTTGGGTCTTTGTTGCTGTGCACAGGCTTTCTCTAGTTGCAGTGAGTGCGGTGTGCGGGCTTCTCATTGCAGTGGCTTCTCTTGTTGCAGAGCACGGGCTCCAGTAGTTGTGGCATGCGGGCTCAGTAGTTGTGGCTTGTGGGCTCTAGAGCACAGGCTCAGTAACTGTGGCGCACGGGCTTAGTTGCTCCACGGCATGCGGGATCTTCCTGGACCAGGGCTCGAACCCATGTCCCCTTTACTGGCAGGCGGATTCTTAACCACAGCACCACCAGGGAAGCCCCCAAATCACTAATTATTAGAGAAATGCAAATCAAAACTATGATGAGGTATCACCTCACGCCTGTCAGAATGGCCATCATCAAAAAATCCAGAAACAATAAACGCTGGAGAGGGTGTGGAGAAAAGGGAACCCTTTTGCACTGTTGGTGGGAATGTAAATTGATACAGCCACTATGGAGAACAGTATGGAGGTTCCTTAAAAAACTACAAATAGAACTACCATATCACCCAGCAATCCCACTACTGGGCATATACCCCAAGAAAACCGTAATTCAAAAGGACACATGTATCCCAATGTTCACTGCAGCACTATTTACAATAGCCAGGACATGGAAACAACCTAAATGCTCAACGACAGATGAATGGATAAGGAAGATGTGGTACATATACACAATGGAATATTATTCAGCCATAAAAATAAACAAAATTGGGTCATTTATAGAGATGTGATGGACCTAGAGACAGTCATACAGAGTGAAGTAAGCCAGAAAGAGAGAAACAAATACCATATATTAACGCATATATGTGGAATCTAGAAAAATGGTACAGATGAACCTATCTGTAGGGCAGGAATAGAGACGTAGACATAGAGAAAAGACATGTGGACACAGGGCGGGAAGGGGAGGGTGGGACGAATTGGGAGATTAGGTTTGACGTAAATACACTACCATGTGTAAAACAGACAGCACAGGGAGCTCAGCTCGGTGCTCTGCAACGACCTAGATGGGTGGGATTGGAGGTGGGGGAGGGAGGTCCAAGAGGGAGGGGATATAGGTTATACATATAGCTGATTCACTTCATTGTACAGCAGAAACTAACAAAACGTTGTAAAGCAATTTTACTCCAATAAAAAAAAAAAATAGTTCCCCTCCTAAAAAATAAAAGCAAAATAGCATTAATAAAAGAAAAGTGGGTATGTGAGTAGAGATGAGTTAAAGAAATCTTTTTATACATAATAAATCCTTTGCCAGGTTTCATTACTGTCTGAGCTCTGGAGATAGAAAGCCAGCTACAGGTAGCTGTTTTCCTTGTTGAATTCCTTTATCAGACATGATCACACACTGACCTAGAGGTGTTTAATCAATGAATATATACCAATAAGAAAATAATTTAATTTCAGGGGAAGTAATAAAAGCTTTTACATACTGTTTTATGCAATTCAATTAAATACAACAACAACAGGTTACAAAGGAGTATGCATAATATGATTCATTTCTCTTCATTGATATTCCTTTTCAAGACTCTGGAAGAATACATGTATACCTCATTTTATTGTGCTTCACAGATACTGAATTTTCTTACATTGCAGATACTGCATTTTTTTTTTTTTTTTTTACAATCTGAAAGTCTGTGGCAACTCTAGGTCAAGCAAGTCTATCAGTGCAATTTTTACACAGCATTTCCTTACTCTGTGTCTCTGTGTCACATTTTGGTAGTTCTCCGAATATTCCAAACTTTTTAATTATTATTATATTTGTTATGATGGTCTGTGATCAGTTATCTTTGATGTTAATATTGCAAAAAGATTATGACTTGCTGAAGGCTCAGATGATTGCATTTTTAGCAATAACGTATTTTCAAATTAAGGTGTGTACACTCTTTTAAAGACATAATGCTATTTCACACTTAACAGACTACAATATAGTGTAAATATAACTATTATAGGTACTAGGAAACCCAAGAATTCATGTGACTTGCTGTATTTGGATATTCACTTTACTGCGGTGGCCTGGAACCGAACCTGCAATATCTCCGAGGTATGCCTCTATATGCCAAAATGTTAATTAACAGAAGTCAAAGTCATTGAGTTATTTTCCAAAAACCTTAAAGGACATAAAATTCTTATGGTTTTCCAAAACAAAAAAGAAAATCACATAGTTGTTAGCTATCTGTTTTTTGATGAATTTCTTCAGTGCTCAGCAAAATAAGTGGTCAATAAATAGCACAGACTCTTCACTAATTCAATAAATATTTATTAAGTGCCCACTACAGCAAGATACCATGCCAGCTGCTAGGAATACACTGGGGAACGATATAAACCAGATTTCTATACTCATAAAGCTTACACAGTCCAGCAAGCAAGAAAGATAACTAAACAAACAATAACAAGAGGTATGATAAATACTATGGACTTTACTAGAGAACTTAACCTAGATTTAGGAGAAAGAGAGGAGAAATCAGAATATCTGAGAATGGCGTTAAGGAATTTCCACTTTAAAAAGGCTCGCCATCTAAACCGTAAAAACACACTAGATTGAGAACCACTGATATCCCCAGTAACTGAAGCTAGAGAAATAAACAAGGCACAAACAGCATATGTAAAATATGATCAGAAAAGCCTATGTCAAACCTGGAGAGCTATGAGAATTTAATAAAGGGGAGACAAAATAAAGGGGAAGAAAAAATAAAATAAAAATGTAAAATATACATAGGTATGTAAGTAAGAGAAAAATTCAGGTAGAGAAAGCAGTGTGGAAGAAAATGCAACTTGACAAACTAAAGGAAATGCCCCATATTTTGGTGCTACTTAACAACACAAATGAAGAATACACGAGATCAAAAGGTAAGAAGATAAACCCTATTTAACAAAAAATTCAGCCAATTAAAATAAATTCAGAAATCAAGACACAGTGGTCAAAACTCATAACAAGTGAATCAAAAATAATGTAAATATTATAAATTCTAACAAGGTAGAAATATTAATACAGTTAACAAAACAAGATTAGGGGAGAGAAGAGCAAAAATGAATGAGTGCTGATTTCCTAATCTTTCCTAATGAGTAGTATGATCTTTCTAAAACTGGAACGTGGTTCATAAAAAATCCTATTGCAATGTATTGATATTATGCATAGCCTGTTTTCTTAATCTTAAAGGAATATTTAAGGAAATACTCTGTAGTTATAAAGAAAATTTATCTAAAATTTAACCATTACTTCAGTATTCAGGTTTTTTTCTTTTGGCAAATTAAAGCAAAACTCAATTTTACACATTTTAATTAAAATAGTATACGTAATATGTCCTTTTAAATAAAAGTATATCAAATAATTTGCACAGAGATTCTAAAATAATGTTTCCTAAATGAATAATGGTTAGTTATGGATAATCAACATCCACTGAGCAACTATTATTACTTTTTTTTTCAGCATATAGCACATTTCTTAAAGTTAAAAAAAGAACCAAACACTTCCTGCAATAAATTCAGTCTAATCAGAAATAAACATATATATAGATAAAATTACAAAACAATAAAACCTCTCTAAAATTCTCCTCATTCCAGTATACATGGATTATTTCAGTATACCTTTCCTAAAACCTCAAGAATTAAAACTATATGTTAAAAATTGAAATATATGTATTTCTATATATTAAAAATATTAAATTCAGGGGAAAGGGAGAGGTTTGGGAAGGGAAAGGCAAATTTTTTGATATACCATGACATGAATGGGTGGAAAAAATTAGGGAAAAGGCAATCTAAGCCTTGGAGTTATATTTCTACATCCTTTTCAGAAACGAAAGAGCAAAGATATGTCTAACAAACGTTGAGAACCTGGTAGCTGTTCTGCTATTTTCAGACATGCTTTGGCAAAAAATATCAAGGATGAAGTTAAGAATATATGAGTCTCGGCCCTGACGGAAAAAATTGAAAAAAAACTTATTTGGTTATTTTAACCAAATATTATTTTCCATTTTAGCCTACCAAGCTAGTCTGCATTTCTGCAACCATTAATGGAAGACTTAAGGGAGCAGGAGTTAATACTTCCAAGTCACAAAATAAGAGGAGCACCAAACATTCAAATGGAGAGAAGAGAGAAAAAAAAAAGGTGAAGCTATAAATGATTTTCAAGTACTCTGCTGAACAGTAAGAAAAGGAGAAATGTTCCTAGGGAGCAAGGCATAGTAAATAGGAACGAATGAATTAAGTATTTACTAATATAAGTTGAGGAATGTAAAATACCACAAAAATTATTTTAATTTGATGCTTGTGTAAGTAGCCTCTAAAATAGCAATGATTCCTGCCTCATCCTCATCAAGTTTACATCCTTGTGTAAACTCCTCCCCTTGAGTGTGGACCAGACTGAGTAACTTGCTTCTAATAAACGGAATGAGGTAGAAGTAATGGTACGTCACTTTTAAGACTAGGCTATTAAAAGATCGTAGATTCCATCTTGGCATGAACCCTCTCTTGCCCTCTCCCAAATTGCTCACAACTTGGGAAAACTCAATTGCAGTGTCAAGAAGCAGTCTTATTAAGAGGCCCATGTGGCAAGGAAGTAAGACCTGCCAATAATGAGCTTTGAAGTGGATCCTTCCCCGCCTTCCCCCCACCCAAGTTAAGCCTTCAGACGACATGAAGTCCCAGCCAATAGCTTGAAGTCAATCGAAGTACCTAGATAAACTACATCCAAATTCCTTAACCATAGAAAATTTGGTAATAAATGTTTGACATTTTAAGTTTAGGGGTAATTTATTATGTGGTGATAAATAACAGCTACATTGCTGGATTACTGATGAATGTAGAAGGCATTTATATCAGTTTTCATTGCTTCCGTTTGTGTGTATCCAAATATCCTGTTCCCTTCTCTACTTAATCTCTAATCTGTCTTTTCTCCTGTATTTCCACTTCTCTTAAATGTGGTAAGTTAGTCCTTCAAGTTATTATCTAAATTTAGACCTATCACTCTAATTCCACAAATTCAAAGCTCTAATCACAATGGACCACGCTCCATTTCTTGAATATGCCAAACAATCTGAAATTATAACTTCAGAATAAATAACAATCACCTGATAATGTACCAGTACTCATGCTTGATGAGTAAAAACGTATTTGATATAAAAGAAAATAACCTTCTAACTAGCCAGAGCTATCCTAATAAACAATAAAAATTATTACTCTTTCAATATTTATTTTTGAGGATGGAGGGCATATGAATAGCAAGAATTAAAGTCAGCTTTTATACATTCCTTTGCATTGAGGGAAAAAGATATGTATAATTTTCTACTGCATAATTCATTCGTTTGATCATTTTCCCAAGACTGTTATAAAAAGATGCCAGTATTTTACATTTACAGATTATGGAGTTTTGACATTCCTTCAAATGTAAATAACTAGTCAAAAGAGAAAGTAATAAGGCAGAAATAAAAATACGTAAATTTTCAATTTGCCTCCTGAAACAACTGTCAGCATGCAGCCCTTCTGAATGCAATTCATCACAAAAATTTACTGTAGTATTTCCCAAACTGTTTCCATGAAATTACTAAAATGAAAAGGTTAATAAATGGTCTTTAATAAAAGGTTCTTAAAAATAATTAAATTTAGGAAATACTGGATTAAACAGATTTCTTTACTGCAGAACTTGTCAACAAGTCTCTTTTCCCACTGACATCTATTTTTATCACCAAATTTTTTTTTTTTTTTTTTTTTTTTTTTGCAGTACGCGGGCCTCTCACTGTTGTGGCCTCTCCCGTTGCGGAGCACAGGCTCCGGAAGCGCAGGTTCAGCGGCCATGGCTCACGGGGTCTAGCCGCTCTGCAGCATGTGAGATCTTCCCGGACCGGGGCACGAACCCGTGTCCCCTGCAACGGCAGGTGAACTCTCAATCACTGCACCACCAGGGAAGCCCCAAACTCTATTTTTATGTCCAAGTTAAAGCAGACAGTCTGGGAACCATTGTTCCATACATACAATGTAATATAACAAACAAGTGTACCACTGCACTGTGAATTCCTAGTCTCTCTCACAGAATGAACTAATTTCACAATTTTACACTATTTTTCACCTCTAACGGAAAAACCTTGTATGCAGATTTTGTGTACCAATAACTGCATGGAATCAAGAAACTTCTGAAAGGTTTTCTGTTGTTGTTGTTTAAACTAAACAATCAATTAACATGGCTAACTCAACACATTACAAATGAGATTTTCACCTTTGGGGATGCTTCTCCAGCTACCTAGAAGACGTTGACACACATACGCATCTCTGCCAGAAAGACAAAAGCTACAAAACTCTGCTAAGACAGATGTGACAAAGGATCTTTAGATAAAACAAAACACAGTGCTAAAAACCCTACAAAGCACGCTCATGCTCCATCACAAAAAAAGCAGGTTGGCAGGAGGAAGGGGTTGAGTTCAGTTGCCAAGAAAAGTAACCTGGTAATAAAAATTCAATTCTTTCTGATCATATGAATTAACTAAGGCAGTTTGGGATTTCTCGTGAAGAAGACAAAGGGAACCTACGAGTAATGGCTGAGGCACTGCTAGACCTTATAGGTTGCTCTTCAATTTAGACTTCTTCTAACCATCTTAATCCTTTATTTCTGACAACTTTTCCAGCCTATGTTCATGTAGCTAGAATTAAATCATTCTCTTCTTCCATCTTCTGTAACACTGTGAACACACCTCTCCTAACACACTTAGAACACTGTGTGATAATTATCTACCCATATGTACTATTTCTGCATTCATTTTCCTCTCCTTCTGCTTCCACTACTGGGAGCTCTTAAAGGCAAGGACTCCATTATGTATTCAGAGCATAGACTACATTAGGCAGTAATCAAACGTTGAATGGAGGAAACAGTAGGATTTAGCTTCAGTGTAGGACTCAGAAATAGGTTGCTGATTCTTTGTTACCTGTAGATGACTGTATCAGAAATTAATTTTTCCATGTCATATCTGACTTACTACAGTGGATAAGTTAAAACACATTTTGCAATCTTCTTATGTTAGGGGGAATAATACCTTCCCTTTTCCTACACGATAAATCTATAACTAAGGATTTTAGTATCTACAAAGTATTAAACTACCTTGCAGTTAAAGGTACAATTGAGCGACACAGATCACTCAGAAAAATCACATTCTTCAAAGCAGAAAGATGACTAGAGCTGAATAAGATCATACCAGGATAGAAATAACTTATTGTTTTAGCGGCCCTGTGGTGGTGATCACTGCTGCTCCTGAATGTTTACACTTTTTTCACCTGTGTCCCCTAATCAGGTACCAGGAGTTCCAAGGTAGGAAAGACTCCAAACAATTAATAATTTCACTTTCACTTACCCTAACGCCTGCCTTTAGTGAAACTTGCACTTCTTAATTGTACCATATGCAGATATGATCCCTTCCCCTCATCTAAGTGTCAGATAAAATAAACCGTTTTATTTTTAAGTTTCCTTTTAGAAAAATCAAATTATATAACCAATATCATGTAATGTTTTGTTAAAAATAACATTAGCATTCTAGCATAAAACTACTGCCACAAAAGCAATTCCTTTTTTGTGTAAGACAGACTCCCAATGCACATAAGGTTCCTAGTAATTTAGCTGCTGTGGTAATAAAGGCAGCCAAGAAGAGAGCACTGAAGACAAAGTGAAAGCCAGCTAGTTTTTTTTTTTTCTTTTTCTTTTTTTGGAGTGGTGCCTTGCATTTCACTGAAAGTCTAAAAGCTAAGTCTTGACCATATAAGGCTTTGGGATTCCCATGGATAGAAATGCCTAGGCAACAGTCAAATCTAATAACCTTAAAATACATGAAATACAGGTACTAAACTACCATGAGAGGGTTCTTATTTTTTGCTCTAGTTTCACTTAAATATATTCTTACAGATAATCCCCAAAGTGTTCCTGCAAAACATTACGATCAAATTCACAAAGCTGAAATATATAAAAAGTATATATAACTCACAGAAAATTCCTTAAAAAATAAGCAACTTTTAATGGAAACCCTCCTAAAGTCTGTTACACATTCTTCTTTTTTTTTTTTTTTCCGGTACGCGGGCCTCTCACTGCTGTGGCCTCTCCCATTGCGGAGAACAGGCTCCGGACGCGCAGGCTCAGCGGCCAGGGCTCACGGGCCCAGCTGCTCCGCGGCATGTGGGATCTTCCCAGACCGGGGCACGAACTCGTGTCCCCTGCATCGGCAGGCAGATTCTCAACCACTGCGCCACCAGGGAAGCCCTCCTCTGTCATTTTAAACACATACAAAAAGATGCAATTTCATTTCTCTCCATTAACTCATTACGGTGTCAACTATTAAACTCTTGATGTTATATAACACTGTCCTTCTGGACAGTAGTGTATGCAGCTAAAATGATACCTAACATGCTTTTTGGGAATTGTTTGCTTTTAATAGGTTTTCTGCTTTCTATATTGCTTCCATCTGTCACCTCCTGAAACTACATGATAGCATCCTATCTTCATCTTAATTTGTAGCTCTTAATTTGCGAAACATTAAAAAAAAAAACTGAGCCTAAAATAAGAGTATATAGGGAGATTGGTTCAAGATGGCAGAGTAGAAGGATGTGCAATCACTCCCTCCTGCAAGAGCACTGGCATCACAACTAACTACTGAACAATCATCGACGCTGGAACTCACCAAAAAAGATATCCCACATCCAAAGACAAAGGAGAAGCTGCAATGAGATGGTAGGAGGGGCACAATCACAATAAAACCAAATCCCATAACCGCTGGGTGGGTGATTCACAAACTGGAGAACAATTATACCACAGATGTCCACTCACTGGAGCGAAGGTTCTGAGCCCCATATCAGGTTTCCCAACCTGGGGGTCTGGCAACAGGAGGAGGAATTCCCAGAGGATCAGACTTTGTGTGCAGCAGGACCCAAGGGGAAGGAGCAGTGACCCCATAGGAGACTGAACCAGACCTACCTGCTAGTGTTGGAGGGTCTCCTGTAGAGGGGGGGGGGCTGTGGCTCACCATGGGGACAAGGACACTGGCAGCAGAAGTTCTGGGAAGTACTCCTTGGCGTGAGCCCTCCAAGAGTCCGCCATTAGCCCCACCAAAGAGCCTGTAGGTGCCAGTGCTGCGTTGCCTACAACCGACAGGGAGGGAACTCAGTTCCACCCATCAGCACACAAGTGGATTAAAGTTTTACTGAGCTATGCCCACCAGAGCAACACCCAGCTCTACTCACCACCAGTCCCTCCCATCAGGAAGCTTGTACAAGCCTCTTACATAGCCTCATCCACCAGAGGGCAGGCAGCAGAAGCAAGAACTACAATCCTGCAGCCTGTGGAACAAAAACCACATTCACAGAAAGACAGACAAGAGGAAAAGGCAGAGGACTATGTATCAGACGAAGGAACAACATAAAACCCCAGAAAAACAACTAAGCGAAGTGAAGATAGGCAAACTTCCAGAAAAAAGAATTAAGAATGATAGGGAAGATGATCCATGACCTCGGAAAAAGAATGTAGGCAAAGATCGAGAAGATACAAGAAATGTTTAACAAAGACCTAGAAGAACAAACGACTAGAAGAATTAAAGAACAAACAGAGATGAACAATACAATAACTGAAATGAAAAATACACTAGAAAGAATCAGTAGCAGAATAACTGAGGCAGAAGAATGGACAAGTGACCTGGAAGACAGAATGGTGGAATTAACTGTCATGGCACAGAATAAAGAAAAAACAATGAAAAGAAATGAAGACAGCCTAAGAGACCTCTGGGACAACATTAAATGCACCAACATTCGCATTATAGGGGTCCCAGAAAGAGAGCAGAGACAGAAAGGACCCGAGAAAATATCTGAAGAGATTATAGTCAAAAGCTTCCTTAACATGGGAAAGGAAACAGCCACCCAAGTCCAGGAAGTGCAGAGAGTCCCAGGCAGGATAAACCCAAGGAGACACATGCCGAGACACATAGTAATCAAACTGACAAAAATTAAAAACAAAGAAAAATTATTAAAAGCAACAAGGAAAAAACGACAAATAACATACAAGGGAATTCCCATAAGGTTAACAGCTGATTTCTCAGCAGAAACTCTACAAGTCAGAAGGGAGTGGCACAATATATTTAAAGTGATATATTAAAGTGATTTAAAGTGAAAGGGAAGAACCTACAACCAAGATTACTCTACCTGGCAAGGATCTCATTCAGATTCGACAGAAAAAGCAAAAGCTTTACAAACAAGCAAAAGCTAAGAGAATTCAGCACCACCAAACCAAATGCTAAACAAATGCTAAAGAAACTTCTCTAGGTGGGAAACAAAAGGAAGAAAAAGGCCCACAAAAACAAACCCAAAACAATTAAGAAAATGGTCATAGGAACATACATATCGATAATAACCTTGAATGTAAATGGATTAAATGCCCCAACCAAAAGACACGGACTGGCTGAATGGATACAAAAAAAAGACCCATATATATGCTGTCTACAAGAGACCCACTTCAGACCTAGGGACACGTACAGACTGAAAGTGAAGGGATGGAAAAAGATACTCCATGCAAATGGAAATTAAAAGAAAGCTGGAGTAGCAATACTTGTATCAGATAAAATAGACTTAAAAAAATAAAGACTGTTACAAGAGATAAGGAGGGCCACTACATAATGATCAAGGGATCAATCCAAGAAGAAGATATAACAATTAAAAATATATATGCACCCAACATAGGAGCACCTCAATACATAAGGCAAATGCTAACAACCATGAAAGGAGAAATCGACAGTAACACAATAATAGTAGGGGACTTTAACACCCCACTAACACCAATAGACAGATCATCCAGACAGAAAATTAATAAGGTAACAGAAGCTTTAAATGACCCAACAGACCAGATAGATTTAATTGCTATTTATAGGACACTGCATCCCCAAACAGCAGATTGCACTTTCTTCTCAAGCACACAAGGAACATTCTGCAGGATAGATCACATCTTGGGTCAAAAATCAAGCCTTGGTAAATGTAAGAAAACTGAAATCATATCAAGCACCTTTTCCGACCGCAATGCTATGAGATTAGAAATGAATTACAGGGAAAACAACGTAAAAAACACAAACACATGGAGGCTAAACAATAGATTACTAAATAACCAAGAGATCACTGAAGAAATCAAAGAGGAAATCAAAAAATACCTAGAAACAAATGACAACGAAAACACGATCCAAAACCTATGGGATGCACCAAAAGCAGTTCTAAGAGGGAAGTTCATAGCAATACAAGAAAAATCTCAAATAAACAATCTAACCTTACACCTAAGAAAGGAGAACAAAAAAAACCCCAAAGTTAGTAGAAGGAAAGAAATCATGAAGATCAGAGCAGAAATAAATGAAATAGGAACAAAGAAAATACTGGCAAAGATCAATAAAACTAAAAGCTGGTTCTTTGAGAAGATAAACAAAATTGATAAACCAATACCCAGACTCATCAAGAAAAAGAGGGAGAGGACTCAAATCAAAAAAATCAGAAATGAAAAATGAGAAGTTACAACGGACACTCCAGAAATACAAAGCATAAGAGACTACTACAAGCAACTCTATGCCAATAAAATGGATAACCTGGAAGAAATGGATAAGTTCTTAGAAAGGTATAACCTTCCGAGAACCAGGAAGAAATAGAAAGCATGAACACAAGAATGGATTACATGCCCCAACCAAAAGACACAGAATCACAAGAAATGAAATTGAAACTGTGATTAAAAATCTTCCAACAAACAAAAGTCCAGGACCAGATGGCTTCACAGGTGAATTCTATCAAACATTTAGAGGAGCTAACATCCACCCTTCTCAAACTCTTCCAAAAAACTGCAGAGGAAGGAACACTCCCAGACTCATTCTATGAGGCCACCATCAAGCTGATACGAAGACCAGACAAAGATAGCAGAAAAAAAGAAAATTATAGAACAATATGACTGATGAATATAGATGCAAAAATCCTCAACAAAATACTAGCAAACAGAATCCAACAGCACATTAAAAGGATCATACCCCATGATCAAGTGGGGTTTATCCCAGAGATGCAAGGATTCTTCAATATACGCAAATCAATCAATGTGATATACCATATTAACAAACTGAAGAATAAAAATCACATGATCATGTCAATAGATGCAGAAAAAGCTTTTGACAAAATTCAACACCCATTTATGATAAAAAGCCTCCAGAAAGCGGGCACAGAGGGAACCTACCTCAACATAATAAAGGCCATATACGACAAACCCACAGCAAACACCATTCTCAATGGTGAAAAACTGAAAGCATTTCCTCTGAGATCCAGAACAAGACAAGGATGTCCACTCTTGCCACTATTATTCAACATAGTTTTGGAAGTCCTAGCCATGGCAATCAGAGAAGAAAAGGAAATAAAAGGAATACAAACTGGAAAAGAAGAAGTAAAACTGTCACTGTTGGCAGATGACATGATACTATAGAGTCTTAAAGATGCCACCAGAAAACTACTAGAGTTAATCAATGCATTTGGTAAAGTTACAGGATACAAAATTAATACACAGAAATCTCTTGCATTCCTATATACTAACAATGAAAGATCAGAAAGAGAAATTAAGGAAACAATCCCATTCACCACTGCAACAACAAGAATAAAATCCCTAGGAATACCTAGGAGGTAAAAGACCTGTACTCAGAAAACTGTAAGACACTGATGAAAGAAATCAAATATGACACAAACAGATGGAGAGATATACCATGTTCTTGGATTGGAAGAATCAATATTGTGAAAATGACTATACTACCCAAAGCAATCTACAGATTCAATGCAATCCCTAACAAATTACCAATGGCATTTTTTACAGAACTAGAACAAAAAATCTTAAAATTTGTATGGAGATACAAAAGACCCCGAATAGCCAAAGTAATCTTGGGGGAAAAAAACGGAGCTAGAGGAATCAGACTCCCTGACTTCAGACTATACTGCAAAGCTACATTAATCAAGACAATATGGTACTGGTGCAAAAACAGAAATATAGATCAATGGAATAGGACAGAAAGCCCAGAGACAAACCCACACACCTATGGTCAACTAATCTATGACAAAGGAGACAAGGATATACAACGCAGAAAAGACAGTCTCTTCAATAAGTGGTGCTGGGAAAACTGGACCACTACATGTAAAATAATGAAATTAGAACACTCCCTAACACCATATACAAAAATAAACTCCTAATGGATTAAAGACCTAAACGTAAGACTGGACACTATAAAACTGTTAGAGGAAAACATAGGAAGAACACTCTTTGACATAAATCACAGCAAGATCTTTTTTCACCCACCTCCTAGACTAATGAAAATAAAAACAAAAATAAACAAATGGGACCTAATGAAATGTAAAAGCTTTTGCACGGGAAAGGAATCTATAAACAAGATGAAAAGACAACCCTCAGAATGGGAGAAACTATTTGCAAACGAATCAATAGACAAAGGATTAATCTCCAAAATATATAAACAGCTCATGCAGCTTAATATTTAAAAAATAAACAACCCAATCAAACAATGGGCAGAGACCTAAATAGACATTTCACCAAAGAAGACATAGATGGCCAAGAGGCACGTGAAAAGCTGCTCAACATCACTAATTATCAGAGAAATGCAAATCAAAACTACAATGAGGTATCACCTCACACCAGTCAGAATGGGCATCTTCAGAAAATCTATAAACAACAAACGCTGGAGAGGGTGTGGAGAAAAGGGAACCCTACTGCACTGTTGGTGGGAATGTAAATTGATACAGCCACTATGGAGAACAGTATAGAGGTTCCTTAAAAATCTAAAAATAGAATTACCATATGATCCAGCAATCCCACTACTGGGCATATAACCAGAGAAAACCGTAATTCCAAAAGACACATGCACTCCAATGTTCACTGCAGCACTACTTACAATAGCCAGGTCATGGAAGCAAGCTAAATGTCCACTGACAGACAAACGGATAAAGAAGATGTGGTGCATTTATACAATGGAATATTACTCTGCAATAAAAAGGAACGAAATTGGGTCATTTGTAGAGACACGGATGGACCCAGAAATAGTCATAAAGAGTGAAGTAAGTCAGAAAAACAAACATCATATATTAACACATACATGTGGAATCTAGAAAAATGGTACAGATGAACCAGTTTGAAAGGTAGAAATAGAGACACAGATGTAGAGAACAAACATATGGACAGCAAGGGGGGAAAGTGGGGTGGGGATGGTGGCAGAAGGATGAATTGGGAGATTGGGATTGGCTTATATACACTAATATGTAAAAAAGAGATAACTAATAAAAACCTGAAGAGAAAAAAAAAAGAGTACATAGAAACTATATGAGGACTTCTAAGTAAAATAAAAGTACTTGTGCTTAAGCGTGTGCATTCTGCAACATCTGTTCCAGTTCCATGAATAATGCTTATTTTCTAGTTATTGTTTAGGTCATAAAGTTTCCAATGAGAAAAAAAATGATTAGAGAAATTACGCAGAGGACAGACCTAACCAAGTAACATCAAAACTGGCAACTGTTGGAAAACGGGGAACTAATATATGTTATTGGCAGTTTTCCTTGCATAGGGGTGATTAAGAGAACAATCATGTGATGCAACTAGTGCTGATCATTTCAGAGCTCCTGGAAAAAATAGTCACCCTAAGAAAACGAGCAAAGACCCTGAGATAACAGTTCACTTTTACATTACTTATATTTTACTTACAACATTGCATGCTCATGTCTTTAGAATAATAAGATATCGTGATAACTTACACTGTGATTTTAATTTTCAAGAATTCAAGAGCAAAGACAGGGAAAGTAGAAGTTCATTTCACAAAACTTAGTGTGTAAAGCTCAGTGGAGCAGTCATGTCTAATACAGATGGAAATCTTTTTGTTTTTTAAAAAATAAATTTATTCATTTATTTTTATTTTTGGCTGCGTTGACTCTTTGTTGCTGTGCACGCATTTTCTCTAGTTGCAGCGAGCAGGGACTACTCTTCGTTGTGGTGCATGGGCTTCTCATTGTGGTGGCTTCTCTTGTTGCGGAGCACGGGCTCTAGGTGCATATGTTCAGTAGTTGTGGCTCACAGGCTCGAGAGAGCAGGCTCAGTAGTTGTGGCGCATGGTCTTAGTTGCTCCGTGGCATGTGGGATCTTCCCGGACCAGGGACTGAACCTGCGTCCTCTGCATTGGCAGGCAGATACATAACCACTGCGCCACCAGGGAAGTCCCGGGAAATCTTTTCCGACAGAGCGATTTCATGTTAACAAGAGAACAGATTATATAAATAAGACATGAAGGTAAACCCCCAAGCTCTGTGTTATCACAATAGTCTTCCTTCTCCAGAAAATATCTTTCAGAAGAGCAAAAACAGTTTCTGGACTTTAATACCCTTCACCAGCATGGTTCAGATCTTTTCAATAACTATTGAACATCTATCATTTATTGTGATACAACATGCTGGGCATACAAAGATGAATCATGATTGATACAGATCCATATGAAATACACGGTTTTAATTGGGAGCCAAATAGGAAATACTTTAACATGGCAAGTACCTTACTTTGTAGGAGCTGAGAAGATAGGAAGAGCCTAGAGAGAGAGGAGTCAGAGCTTCTAGGAGTATGTGTCTTTAAGAATATAGAAATGGTGACGGCTAAAACAATATTCCTAAAAGGTAGGGAGTAGAATATCAGATAGAGAGCGTGTGGTATTGCGGAAGGACCATAAAGTGCAAGAGATGATAGGTGATGAGGCAGAATTAAGTGGAGATAAGAGGGGGAGATGGGCTTCCCTGGTGGTACAGTGGTTGAGAGTCCGCCTGCTGATGCAGGGGTCACGGGTTCGTGCAGGGGTCACGGGTTTGTGCCCCGGTCCGGGAAGATCCCACGAGCGGCAGAGTGGCTGGGCCTGTGAGCCATGGCCGCTGAGCCTGCAAGTCCGGAGCCTGTGCTCCGCAACAGGGAGGCCACAACAGTGAGAGGCCCGCATACTGCAAAAAAAAAAAAAAAAAAGAGGGGCAGGCTGTGGCTGGCCTTGCAGATCAGGCTAAGGAGACTAAATGTATTCTGTACAACAAACAATATGTGTCCAATATGAGTAATATAAAGGGATTCCTCGAAAAGGAAAAAAAAATTCCCACAAACTTCCCTAAAATTAACTGAAATTATTTTTATTATGTTATTTAAACAGCTACTAACATAAACTTAGGCCATTATACATGCCTTAGTACATATGTAAATCTAAACAAATTTATAAATTTTCTCATGACTTTTTTCTTTAGTTTGTAAAGGGGTCTGTGATGTCAACTGGCTGGGAATTTACCCCCATCCAATTGCAAACACGACATTTTCACTAAATCCATCTTGGTCTCTCCTCATTTGTTGCTGACAGTTAAATCTGTTATATTTGGCACCAACACCAATGCAAATGCAAATGTCTTCAACTGAAGCTAAGAAGCAGTATTCAGTTGTAAAATGCAACTGAAACTAAGAAGCAGTATTCATGGGTAGCTAGAAATACCCATCTTCCTGGCTACCCATGATCATATATTTTAGATTATCTTCACAATGAAAACTCAAGAATTTAGACATTCTTATTGAGATAGTGATTAAGAGAAAAAGCATCTTAATGCCTCCTAAATTTCTGGCTTATGTGATTAGATGGAAGACTATGCCACCATTTCCAAATGTGTCACCTCTACGATCTTAGAATTCTGAAATTCCCAGAGAAGAATATGGTGTCCCATTCTACATCTTCCTCTCTCTTTGGACTGAATCTCTTCTTTTTTGGTGCTCATTGTGAATTCCTGATTCTTGACCCCTTCCAATTCTCCCCAGTCCACCATTTACAGGCTTTACTTGCCTACTCTATTTCAACTATTCATTCAGCACCCCAGAATTTCTTGCCAATCTTTAGGGCTGAGTAGTATCATCCATTTGCTCTCTGTGCTCTTATAAAGATGCTGTCAAGCAATGCTAGAAATATTATGAAACCATATTAATTTGGTCCATTATAACATCACTCTAACCTCACTATTATTCTACCCTCCTTCTCTTTTCCCTGAATTCCTATCACATTGTATTTACCACTCCAAATCCCCTCCAGTCTCCTTATATTAAATCCTACTGCTCCACAATGCCACCTGAGATAAATACCCAATAGCTATACTTTTACACTATAAAGAAAACTGAAATAGTCAATGGCGATCTTCTAAGATCTCACTGTTCCCACATTAAAAGTTCTTACATCTCCCTTCTTTTTTCTCTTTTTGGTTTGGGAGAAGAAATGTCCCACCATTCCGAAACTAATTCCTAATGACTTATTACACAAATGCCTTCTACTTTTCTATATTTATGCTTCAATATTTTACCCTATGCATCAGCCAACCTGAACTACTCACTAGTTCAATTCTTATCCTGGCATCTCTTGTAATGTTGCTCCCTCCTGCTATAATGCTTTCCCTATACCTCTGCCTAGACCGCACCCCCGCCCCAACAAAAATTCTTTCCATTCCTCTACATCCTAAAAACTACATAAAACACAAAAATATTTATTGACACTACCTTCCACATATAGTATTTCCCGCTTTTCCTTTACATTTTATTATAAAAATGTTCAAACATATAGCAAAGTTGAAAGACTTTTACCGTGAATACCTATGTATCCATCATCTAGAATATATTATTAACATGTTATTACTTGCTTGGCATATATAGCTATCTACCCTTTATCCATCATTCCTTTATCCATCCATTAATCCAGCTACTTTAAAAAGTACCAAAAAAGTAAGGCTGTAGAAATTAGTATAGATAATTAGTAAATTATCTCCCTAAATACTTCAGCATGTGTATCATTAATTAGAGTTCAATATTTGTTTAGTTTTCTTTTGATGCAAAACTTACATACTATGAAATGCAAGGAACTTAAATGTACATTCACTGTGTTTTAACTAATGCATAAACCTGTGTAACCCAAACCTCTATCAATATTTAGAACCTACCATCACTACAGAAAGTTCCTTCACGTCGCTTTCTACTCAACTCCCACACCCCCATCGTAAAAGCAACCACTACTGTTTTTTTTTTCACCATAAATAAGATGTGGCTATTTAAAAATTTCATGTAAGTGGAATTCTAGAGTATACCCTTATTATGTGAAAGCCTTTTTCTGTAAGCAAGATGTTCATGAGATTCATTCATATAGCTGTAGGTATCAGTGGTTTGTCCTTTTAATTGCTGAGTGGCTATTTCCTTGTATGGCGATATCATTATTTATCCATTCCTCTACTGATGAACACCTGGGCTGTTTCCAGTTTTCAACTATTAAGAATAAAGCTGTTATGAACATTCTGGTATGAGTCTTTTCAGAACATATGTTTTCATTTCTCTTAGGCAAACACTAGGAACAGAATTTCTGGGCAGACGTATATTTACTTTTATAAGAAATTGACGAACATTTCCCCAAAGTAACTGTACTAATTTATATCTCCACCAATAATGAGTTCCCATTGCTCTGCATTCTCACCAACATTTGATGATGTGTTTTGTTTTGTTTTGTTTTCATTTAGCCACTGATTGGTGTAACATTCCCCCTTTCTGAAAATAAATGGCAATGTGTTTGCACCTTTCCTCTTATCCTGTGCGGAATTAGTTATATTTGCACTTGATTTGCCCCATTAGACTATATACACGTCTTGAAGTTACAAATTGTTAGTCCCCTTCCCCCTACAATGTTTATAGCAGAGTGCTTTGCACATGCCAAAACAATAAATGTCAGTTTAATTTAACTGATTATTAAAATTTATTTGTCCTCCCCATTCTGGATAAGCAACGGCGAAAATAAAATCTAAAAGGCACATATGTGAAATGAGGTTACACACAATCAAGGGTTGGTAACAATCTTCCAATTTTATCGTAGTCCTCTGCTAAAATACGAAACAACCCTAAAACCATTTATTATGCTGTTTTTCCTATAATAGTGTCATATCTAGACACATACATATAAAAACATACAGAAACAGAACATAAGCTCCATGTAAACTCCACAAGCAAAGGAATTTTTGCCTGCTTTGTTCATTGATGTATCCTAGTGTCTAGAATAGTGCCTACCAGGTAATAGGCACACAAATATTTGTTGAATAAATACACATACATGTTTCTACAAATGTGCCTTTAAATCAATAGCAGTGAACTTAAAACAATGAACAACAAAGCTTCTTACAGTTATAGCTTTAACAGCTTTAAACCCTAATACCCATGAATATATCCTTTTATAAATAGTTAAGTTTCTGTCTGGGATTTTAAAATATTTTCCAAAGTGAATCTTTACACAATCTGGAATGGTAATTATCTTTAACTTAAGTATACAAGTTAGGGAAGCATACACACTGAATTTTACAGAAAGAAGGTGGCTCCTGAATAGCCTCCGCAGATGTACCAAATCAAGCCGGCAATCAATGATATAGTATAGGATTGTCCACTTAACTAAAAATCTTAATTTAACTATTCAACCTGTATGCCTATGCACCAAATAAATTAGGGAGAGCAATTTCATAATGTCCACTTCTATTCAAAGCCCGAAGATGAAGTCTTTGAAATTGGTCATTGTGAAGACAATTCTTCATACCATTAAACATTTCCTGAATATCTAGCAATCAGTATTCTATGTACTATGCTAGGTGCTCACTACAAAGACAAAATTAAGGAACTTATATTTTAGTGGAATAGGCAGTCAAGTAAATAAACAATTACAGAACTGTTACAGAAATATGCAAGAGTTCAAGGACAACACTCAAGACGGCTCTAGATTGGGAACAAGTCAGGATAAGCTTCTTGGCAGAAGTAGCTGCTTGAGATACCTAATCACATGAAGCAGAAAAATAGAGGTCATCTTCTGAAGTGAAAACTCACTAGTAATCATGCTCAAGAGTCAGTTTTCTATACAGCAATTGATCCTGTTCAGGAGGGTTCCTATAGTTTTTGAAGAACAGTTGAAAGCTATTTGGATTGTTGACATGACAGTTGAAGGGCATTTGATTTGTTCTCAGTTCTTAATGATTATAAATAAAGTCATTATAAAATCTGCATACGAGTTTTTGTGTGACCAAATGTTTTCACTTCTCTTGCAGAGGCAAAAAACTTGCTTTAACTTGCTCCTCACTTTTTGGAGTCATTACAAGAAAAAAAAAAAAAAAAAAAAACAGTTCTTGGTGTACTCTGATGCTTTTGCAAAAATGTTCTTATAAAAGGGTTTCATCTTCAAGGAATTCATGGAAAAGACTCTGACAAGTACAGATTTCTGGTAACTGACTATACTGATGAACTGAATGAATAAGCATTTTCAGAACTCTAATGGAAAACTGATGAATTCATAAAAGTGCTAACAAAAGATCAAGATAAAAAAAAATTAATTACATGGGACTGAGTGAACTGATGAGGATGATTATAATTTTTGTAACTTTGTTTGAATAATAATAATAAAAAATCCCACAAGGACTCAGAGGCAAAAAATATACAAATCAATTTTCACTGCAAAGTAAAGGAGCTGTTACAGTGGAGGATTACTGGACTGAATGTCAATATTATGACATAGTATGAGTGTGTTTCATGTTTGGTAATTGCAATCATTGTTGCTTTTGTTGTGGTCACCCATTTACAATGCTTGGTGTCAGTTTAATCTCTTGTAAAAATAAAAATACAGTGTGTGTGTGTGTGTGTGTGTGTGTGAAGAAAAAAAAGAAATACTTCTATTTCACCATAAGAACAATGTTTGATAAAGTTTTTGGTGGCTATTAAGAAGGTCCCTTCTGGGCTTTCCTGGTGGCGCAGTGGTTGAGTGTCCGCCTGCCGATGCAGGGGACGTGGGTTTGTGCCCCGGTCCGGGAAGCCCATGAGCCATGTCCGCTGAGCCTGCACATCTGGAGCCTGTGCTCCGCAACGGAAGAGACTACAACAGTGAGAGGCCCGCGTACTGCGCAAAAAAAAAAAAAAAAAAAGAAAGAATTTCTATTTGATAAGATTTTTGAAGTACCTAATGCTTTTTTAATCAAAAGATTTATGTCTCTATTTTGTTCATTATGTACTTTTTCTACCTTTTCTTAATGTGATTTATTATGTTGGTAGATATTCCAGTATTGAATTTTCCTTGCCTTTGTGAGATAAATCTTACACGGTTCATCATGTATTACGATTTTAAACATTATTTGATTCAGTTTGTTAAAAAAATTTTATTCAACATTTTTACATCTCTTTTTATGAATGAGTTTGGCCTGAAATGTTTCCTTCTGTATTATCCTTGTTTGATTTTGGAATCAAAATTTTGGAAGCCTCATAAGTTGATGAGTTTTATTCCTTTTTCTCTTGTTCAAAACCTTTTGAGGGCTTCCCTGGTGGTGCAGTAGTTCAGAAGCTGCCTGCCGGTGCAGGGGACACGGGTTCGAGCCCTGGTATGGGAGGATCCCACATGCCGCGGAACAACTAGGCCTGTGAGCTACAACTACTGAGCCTGCGTGTCTGAAGCCTGTGCTCTGCACCGCGATGAAGAGTGGCCCCCGCTTGCCACAACTAGAGAAAGCCCTCGCACAGAAATGAAAACCCAACACAGCCAAAAAATAAAAAAATATAAAAGTAAATAAATTTAAAAACAAACAAACAAAAAACACCCCAAAACCTTTTGAATAAGATTGAAATTATTTATTCTTGAGGGTTTGGTAGAATATGCTTATAAGACAATCTGCCCCAGGGATTCACCCACCCCCAGAATGGGTTTTAACCACTGATTTAATTACTTTAACAATTAGTGTATGTTCTATTTTGCTTGGGTCAGTTTTTATAGGTTTTGCTAACAAATTGTTCATTTTATTTAGACTTTCAATTTTGTGATTATAAAATTTCATCCTCTCTTCTTATCTAATACATACATTTAAGACTAGAAATGCCCCCTGGAACAGTTTCCAGAACTTTTGATTTGTAGTGTTCGCATTGTCAAAAACATTTTCATTTTAAATTATTTTATTTAAAAATATTTTGTTTTTTCAGCTATACTGAGATATGATCGACAAATAAAATTGTAATATTTAATATATGTATACATTGTAAAAAAGAAAAAAAAAGCATAGGACAATTGCATAGCTCTCTTAAAGGTAAATACTACCAAGCAGTAATAATAACAGCTATTTACTATCTGAATCTGCCAAAAAAGAAAGACAGTGAGAAAGAGAAAAAGAAGCAAAGTAAAAATTGGATTTAAATCCAAAGAGAAGCTACTGAATTTTAAAATTAAATCATTCAACAATTACTGAGAATTCACTATGAGTCAAGCACTATGATAAATGCTTGGGCTTCACTGGTAGATAAATAAATAAATAAATGCATAATTACACCCTAAAAGAAGAGATATGAAAGAACAGGGTGGTAACAGGGAAAGATACGTTTGAGGAGAATAAGACAGGGAATCAGCAAAGGTTTGCTTCAGAAAGTCACAAAGCTTAATGAATAAGTTAGCCAAAGGGTAGAGAGACTGTTTGAGACGAAGGGAAAATGCACAGGGACTAGCGGTATGAAAAAGCTTAGATAATTAAAGGTGTGAAGGAAGTGCAGCTAGAATATTGATGAGCAAAGGGAAGAGACTACAAAAGTCAGCTGATCCTGATAGGTCTAGTTAGATTTGGGATCTTTTTCCCTAACAACTTTGTTCAACTTAGATAGAGTGTCATCTACTTTATACTCATGATAATTCCTCTAAGAGAGATATAAAATTCAAAGTGGATTTCAAGTCTATAATTAGTGTTCTCTATCGAAAAACACATTTCCTCTGAGCTTCAGCTGTTACTGATAATATCAATACCAATGTTTAGAAACACTGACATTTCCTCTTAAGCCCTTTTATTAGTATTGCATTTTATACATCATTTTTATATAGTATTTCATCTAATCCTCACAGCTGGTCCAATTTTTCTAGCAAATGCTAGGTTTTTGAAATCTTTGATTCCTAAATTGAAAAAAAAAAGAAGTATGAGATTCTTATTCTAAATTATAAAATTCAATTCAACAAGCATTTATTTACCTGATACAAAAAAAACAGTTTTCGGGGCTTCCCTGGTGGCGCAGTGGTTAAGAATCCACCTGCCAATGCAGGGGACACGGGTTCAATCCCTGGTCCGGGAAGATCCCACATACCGCGGAGCAACTAAGCCTGTGTGCCACAACTACTGAGCCTGCGCTCTAGAGCCCACAAGCCAAAACTACTGAAGCCTGCCGCCTAGAGCCCATGCTCCACAACAAGAGAAGCCTCCACGACGAGAAGCCCACGCACCACAACGAAGAGGAGCCCCCCTCGCCACAACTAGAGAAAGCCCGCGCACAGTAACGAAGACCCAACACAGTCAAAAATAAATAAAATAAAAAATAAATTTATTTAAAAAAAGACAGCTTTCAGAGGTAAAATATGGAGGTTGAACTTTTAAAGTAACTTACTCTTTTTTTGAAAGCTTTGCTTCCATGCTGTTAACCTTATAAAGTAATTTTTAACCGGTTCTACCAAAGTATCAGTCAAGCAGAACTTAAATTTTTGTATTATTCTAAATACCACAGTGTGGACCTTGATAATTTAAGTCCACTGGACCTTGATAATTTAAGTCCATATCTTGTTTTCCAGTTTCATGTGTATATGCTGTATTTTATCCTTTTTGCTATTACAGTTAATCCTTCAAGAAAATGAAGGTAAATATAAATACGATCATGAATTCACAGCTCTTCAAAAGAATGTGTGTGAAACCACACTACACAACTATTACTGTCTAGCTGACACACTTTCTCCTCTACTCAGTAACTCTGCCTTTCCACCCACACATTAGATTTTCTCCCCTGAAAATCTGCTGGTGTATATCATCTACAAGCAGGAAAGTACCTTTATGTAAAAGTTCTTCCCTTTCGTCCCAATTCTGCTAGAAAGAATAAAATGATTCCATTTATATGTAGTGCTTAATTAAACAGAGTAAATGTTCTAAATGACTAAAGTCATAACAGATACATTCATTATGGACCCACAACTAGACATAAACTCAAAGGCAGGTACTTTCTATTTGTCCTCCAACACCTAGCGAAAGGTCTGAAACAGCAGTTATGCAAATATTAGCTCCCTTTCCCCTTTGGTAGGAAAGGCTGTACTAGGTACTTTCATTTACATTACCTCATTTCATCTTCCCAGAACCCTGCTACAGAATATTATTATCCTTACTTAGCAGACTCTGAAGGGGAAAGGACTCCAATTGTAGAAGTTCTTCCTTCTATATTTTACTAGCTCTCTATTTTTTCAAAACCTACACCACTCTACAATATAACATTTTATTAAGCAATTGGCTGTTTAATAAACTTGAAAATATCTGCAGACTTCACTTGCTTCATACTCAGCTTTTTGAAAGGCAAATAGCTCTAGATACTTAAAAGGGCCAAATAAAAAGTGTGGTATAGATGTAAAGCAGAAAGCAAGGTGAAAAAAGAACTATTGTTTAATTCTTCAAGACACATTGAAGCATCTTCACTTTACTTGAAGTGAATACCAAGACCACCCAAGTTTAAACACAAATACAACAACATTTCCAAAACCTAAAATAGCAAAAATTCATGTTTGAAAATCCACTTTAACACGTTATGCTGTAATTCAATTCACAGATGGCTTGGCTAATCTTTCTTCCAGCTGCCATGTTACCAAAATAATCTTTCTTCACTAATTCTATTCATGTTTTACTACAGCTATTATATTCCTGCTTGGTATACTTAAAACCCATCAAACAATTTTTACAGGTCATTCTGCAAATTTCTATGTAAATATTCTAACAAAATAAAATTGAAAAGCCCACTAATCTAAAGATAGCACCACTAGAGCTTAATAATATACACTAATGGTAACAACAGTTGAGTGCTGGAATGTATCAACAGTACAATTGAGAGTATATAAAAAATACACACAAACACAGACATACACCTATGCAAGGTAGAGGGACTGCAAGGAAATTCATTAACATAGAGTAAAGGGACTACCTTTTTTTCCTTTTCTCTCTCTCTCTCTGTTTTCTTCTTTTTTCAGTATTTCCAAGTTCTCTATAGGGCTTATGTATAACAAAATTAAAAAGAAAAAAAACTAAAAAAAGTGAACATTTAGCAAATATCAATAGAAAAAATCAGATGGCTTTTCATTGCTTATTGTATATAAGACTGATTATACTTCATAAATGATCTAAGTTTATTTTTATTCATGCATAATTCAATTTTAAAATGTATTTCATTAATATGTAAATATAGGTTAAAATAATTCTCTGGCTCCTCTCACTCAAGGTCTCTAAAGTATATTAGTACAGGAGAGAGGCAGGTTGGAGGAGTGTAGCTGCCATCTAGAAGGCAGCCCTTGTGAAAAAGATAACAAAGAGAAGTAAAATGCCTTTTGATAAACTTCCCAATTACCCTAAGAAATTAAGACAAGTCCTAATGCTTTTCTTAGTTCTATTGGAACTCATTGCTCATGATTCTTCATTTATGATAAACATACTTTAGCTTTCAAAGGCAGCTAACAACATAAAATTTACCTTCAAAATTGGAGGGAAAAATTATGAGTGTCCAAAGATACTCAGCCTGTACTAACAAAAAAGATCATCAAGTTTACAATAAAAATTTTAAAGTATAGAATATTTCCTTGGGAGGAGATGAAAACAAGAAATTGGTAAATAGAGCAAGCACCTTTATTCTACTACTGTCTACTTTCACTAATGGCAGACTTAACCTCATTTTATTACTGTATATAAAAATAAATCTATTTTCTTTAAAAATTGGAAGACTGCTATACTCTATGGTGTATTGATTAATAAGGGTTCATAGCATTTTAAAGGGAGTGATCTCCACTATTAGCCTCAGGAGCAATCAGACTACTTGCTACAGTAAATATCTGAAAGAATAGAAGGCTTCTTCATATAAATGGGTCTCTGGGACTGGAAATGTTTAGTTAGGATACTAACTCATAATTCATTTCTCCTATATAAAGCTTTCTTTAAACAATGTTAAATTTTACAGTGTCTTGCAGAGTAAAGAGTAGAATCTTTCCTAAAATTTACTTCAATTTAAAACAGGATGATGATCCAAAGCACTGTATTTAACTATTCCAAATCTTCAAAGAGCATAATGCTTGTGGTACTGTAAGTATCAATGATAACTGCCATACCTAAACTAGGGCCTAGTTTTACTTTTATTCCAAAATAGGAAGACAACAGTTAATAACAGAAAACAACAGATGCCTTTGAATTTTCTAATGAAACTAGTAACGGCTTTTCTTGTAGTCTTTTTGTTTTTTACCTCCCTGTCATCCACAGTTCTGTAAAACGCAGAAGTTCTAAACTTGGAATCAGATTATCCAGTGAAAACAAACAAGCTTTTAGTAATGGAAAAAATGACTTAATAGAAGAGCAGAAGCTAGCAGAAAAGCAGGTATATGATCCCAGTCATGTAAATTGAAAATGAGACAAAAGCATTTAATGAGGTTTTTTACATGATGTCTTGACAAAAGGAACATCTTAAAGAACTTAACAGAATCATAAAATACTAATATAAACCAGTGACCTGTTAGTTCTGTGTTACGCTTTAGTCATTATATGTTCAGTTACTATATTTCAGGTAAAGTTATTTAGAACCAAGGACTGATAATTCAAAAATTAACTATACCACTTGTCAGTCAGGGCCCTACAATTCTTGTCTAATAGCACCTACAATCATAAACAGCAAGCTCTGGGACAGTAGAGAATATTAGCTGGCAAAAGCAAACCTTGGTGTTCCCTGGCTATATAAAGGGAGCTTCTTGGCATACCCCACTGGTACACTTTAGATAACTGATCTACCAGATCTGCTCTAGCCTATCTACTGAACTATAATTAGCTCCAGGGATTCTTTAGGATACCAAGAGAGGTAGAATCTGGTGATTCAAGTAGCCCAGAGGCACTATAACACAGTGTTTATGAGAATAATGTTGAGTCAAACTACCCAGATCCAACTCCCAGTTCTGCAATGTATAAGCTTTGCTGTGACTTTGGAGTCACAACTGCATCTCATTTTCTTCATTGGTATAAAAGAAAAATAAGATTAAAAATATTTACCTCATATGATTGTTGTGAGACAATACAACTGCCTAAAACAGTGTTTATTATATAGTTAAACATTATTATTTATGTTTACTATTTATTACTCCCATGAGATCAGTCCCTCTGAAGATGGAGAGATGTGAATTCCCACACTTTTTATAAGAACCTGTTACAAACTAAAAGTTCTATGCCCTAACCATGGCCTCTGTTTAATGTCATATCATTTTCACAATAAAAAGGGGAGGAATCATTTTGTAAACTGACAACAAATCATATTTATCATTTGGGTGGGACTAAAGGAGAGAGGAGCTTATTGGGTGAGAAAAGGGCCTATGTGAGTTAGTCTAAAAGACCCAACTCAAACAGAACTGGATGGAATAACTATGACAACAATTAAAATGAACCTTCAAGGTATATTTCAAAATATAATATCCATTAATTACTTTGTCCTAAAAAATTTTTTTCTGATCTAAGAGCTACACAAAATTAAAATACTTTAAATCTTGTTTACTCCACTATGAATTCCACTCCTAAAAAAAGAGAGTTAATGCATTAGAACATATAAGAGTTAATGCATTAGAACATATGAATAAAAAAACAACCCTCCAATTTTGAGGGTTAGTCATTGTACAAAGCTGAATACTATCAGTTCAAATTATTTAAAAATTTCTCAATTTAGTATTCAGTATATGCAACTCTATTACAACAGAAAATGTAGCTAGTGGCTAAGAAAGTTAATATTACTGACTTGGAAAGCAGTAAAAAATGCATCAATTCCTAACTTCTTACAACGTCTAATAAAAATCACTTTGTAACATTAGCAAAGAATTCTAAAGATAAAAATGATAAAATACTGATCCAAAACCCAACTCTTTCTTGGTAAATAGGAAACCTACAGTATCAAATAAAATCAAAGGGAGACTGGAAGGAATATTTTCATCTCTGAGCTGAACTACTGAAATGGCTTCCAAGCTGCTATTTTCCATAACTATCAAATAAATTTCCTCCAATAGACCTTAATTCATTCACTCCAGTGTTATTTTTTTTTTTTTTTTTTTTGCAGTACGCGGGCCTCTCACTGTTGTGGCCTCTCTGGTTGCGGAGCACAGGCTCCGGACACGCAGGCCCAGCAGCCATGGCTCAGGGGCCCAGCCGCTCCGCGGCATGTGGGATCTTCCCGGACCGGGGCACGAACCCGTGTCCCCTGCATTGGCAGGCAGACTCTCAGCCACTGCGCCACCAGGGAAGCCCCCAGTGTTATATTCTTTACCAATTTATACACCAAGTCTATACTTCTGGGCTTGCCACCATGCATCCTCCCAATCTTCCTTCACAGGCTATTCTCCATTTCCTAAAACTAAACCTCCTTTAGGCCCAAAACCCTGATTGCATTTCCATCACCTGGGTTCAGCTCCTTCCTCCCTCGCCTCCTTCAGCACATTTTGAAGACTGTGAAAAATTCTACCTTACCTTCGTTTTATGAATCATCTCAAACATACAAACCACAGAATTCTTACACCCTCCCCCACCTAGAATACCTTTTAACATCTTGTAAAATACCAGTGTTCAACTGAAGAGCCATCTGAGGAAAGATCTGTTGTCTGAACTACTGCAATAGCCTCTGGAATTGGCCTCCTGGTAGAACTCCCTCTTCCCTCCTCCCCCACACCTCAATCTTTTCTATAGGCAGCAGTTGTCTCTTAAAAATGCAAATCTCATTATATTAAGGCAATTAAATATCTCCAATGCATTTCTAGAGCTCTCAGTATGAAATGGATTTAATAGGACTTACTGGGTCCTACTAGATCTGACCTCGACCTACCTCTCTATACCTCTTGTGGTACCATTCTTCTCATCAGTGTGCTCTGGTCACACTTCCACTGGGTTCTTCCTTGGGCCTTGCTCCCTCCCTCCTTCCTATGAAGGGCTTTTATATGTTGTTTCCTTTGTCCAGAACCTATTCCTCAAGATTCCACCCCTCCACCCTCTACCAACTTTACCAAGTCATACCAATTCATCCTTCAGCTTTCAGTTCAACCATCACTTCCACAGAGATCCCATCCAAACTCTCAAAACCTTTCGTTCCCTTTATTATGTATTTTTAAATGAAATATATTTGACATATACAATATTTTATGCTTTTCCTTCAAAAGACTCAACACTGATTGATCATTCGATTAATGTGAACAAAAGTTTGTCTGTATTCCTTAGCTCCTAGTACCCAGCCTGGCACATACAAAGAACTCAACAAACATTGTTAAATTCATGAAATACTCATAGTTCAATCACCAACTAATCAGTATAAGAGAATCTCTGCCCTCTACAAATATAAATTCTAACAGTTTTATAATGAATCAGTTTAATAAGGAGCCTCAGCAGTCTCTTGTGAAATTTCAGCTTTAAAAGATGTAGTAATCCAGAGACTTCCCTGGTGGCACAGTGGTTAAGAATCCACCTGCCAATGCAGGGGACACGAGTTCAATCCCTTGTCCGGGAAGATCCCACATGCTGCGGAGCAACTAAGCCCATGTGCCACAACTACTGAGCCTGTGCTCTAGAGCCCACGTGCCACAACTACTGAAGCCTGCACGCCTAGAGCCCGTGTTCCACAACAAGAAAAGCCACCACAATGAGAAGCCCATGCACCACAACCAAGAGTAGCCCCTGCTCGCCACAACTAGAGAAAGCCCAGGTGCAGCAACGAAGACCCAAGGCAGCCAAATATTAAAAAAAAATTTTTAATTAAAAAAAATTTATTAAAAAAGATGTAGTAATCCAGAGTAAATGTTTCCATTGGTATTATACATGTCTAACCTAGCAAAAGAGATAACTTTTAAAAATATTTGAATTCATTTGAAATCTCACATACTTCTTATACCAGCAGTGTATAAGAATTCTTGTTTCTCCACATCCTTCTCAGCATTTAGTATTATCAGTCTTTTAAATTTTAGCCATTCTGGTGGATATGTACTAACACCTTACTGTGATCTTAACTTGCATTTCTCTGATGAACGATACTGAATAAGTTTTTGTCATTTAATAACATTTGAATATTAATGGTGAACATTTATCACCATTTGAATATTTCCTTTTGTGATGTGCCTGATTGTGGATTTTTTCTTACTCATTTGTAGTTTAATACATACATACACACACATACACACCCCTGAATGTAAGCCCTATGTCAACTGTACGTGAGACAAATATCTTCCCATTTTGAAGCTTACTTCTCTTAATGCTATCTTTTGAGGGACAGAAATTCTTCATTTTAATGCACTCCAGTTAATCAGTCTTTTCTTTTATGGTTAATGATTTTTGTGTCCTGTTTAAACATATTTTCCCTACCTGAAGTTTATAAAGGTATCTTCATATGTTACCTTCTTCAATATCTATTATTATATATTTCACATTTAGATCTACAATCCATCTCAAATTGATCTTTGTGTATCATGCAAAGTATAGGGTGTCAACTCTTTTTCCATATGGATAGGTTGGCTGAGTTCCATTTATTTTCCATCAGAGTAAATAAGTCCTCTCACCTTTCTGTTCTTTTTTTAAATTTTTATTTTATATCAGAGTAGGGTTGATTAACAATGTTTGTTAGTTTCAGGTGTACAGCAAAGAGATTCAGTTATATATATATACATGTATCTATTCTTTTTCAAATTCTTTTCCCATTTAGGTTTTTATACAGTATTGAGCAGAGTTCCCTGTGCTGTACAGTAGGGTCCTTGTCGATGACCTATTTTAAATATAGCAGTGTGTACATGTCAATCCCAAACTCCCAATCTGTCCCTCCCCTCTCACCTTTTTGTTCTTAAAGATTAACCTGGCTATATCTGGCCTTTTTCATTTATATATCAGATTGTCATTTTTCACACACACACACACACACACACACACACACACACACACACACAACTAGGATTTTGGTTCAGCTTGTGTTGAATCTGTGATTGGTTTGGAATTAACTTCTTTATAATAGAAAATCTTCCATACCATGAGCATGGTATTGTATATCCCTTCACTTATTTAGCTCAGAGGTTCTCTGAAACCCTTACAGGAAGTCTGGCAAGGTTAATACTCTCATTCTCTCACAAGTGTATGGTGGAATTTTTCAGAAGCTAAATATGTGAAATCACAACAGACTATGTGCAGAAATAGTTACGAGAATCCATTTATCATCTATTAAGCAAGACATTAAAATCTGCAGGGGCTTCCCTGGTGGCGCAGTGGTTGAGAGTCCACCTGCCGATGCAGGGGACACGGGTTCGTGCTCCGATCTGGGAGGATCCCACATGCCGCGGAGCGGCTGGGCCCGTGAGCCATGGCCGCTGAGCCTGCGCTCCGCACCGGGAGAGGCTGCAACGGTGAGAGGCCCGCGTACCGCAAACAAAAAAAAAAATCTGCAAAATGTAAAACAATGCATTTTTTGTGCATTGTTTTACATTTTGCAGATTTTTTTTTTGTTTGCGGTACGCGGGCCTCTCACCTCTCACCGTGCAGGCTCAGTGGCCATGGCTCACGGCCCAGCGGCCATGGCTCACGGCCCAGCCGCTCCGCAGCATGTGGGATCCTCCCGGACCGGGGCACGAACCTGCGTCCCCTGCATCGGCAGGCAGACTCTCAGCCACTGCGCCACCAGGGAAGCCCCAGAAGACCATTTTTAACAAATGTACATGTAAATTAAGGGCTATGCCATCAGTTATTTCCTTCTTCCTAGTCTTGCTCCATTTCACAACTCTTAAAAGCCCTCTTTTCACTGTCTTCAAAAATATTTTCACAAAATTCACATAACTCTAAGCTTCACCATTCCTGATTCTATTCTTAGAGATTTGAGGCCATTTTTTCAATTCATTCTTAAAACAGATATTCATCATTAAATTCATCATTTTCATATTCATATAAAACAAGTCAAAAGAGCTCACTGTATAAAAATTGCTCTTCTATCTTTTAAAATCCCTTTATTGCTCAAAACTATCTGCTTTTTTGGAAATTATGCTTATCTTTTCTTGGTAGTCTACTTGCCAAAAGCTTCAAAATACATCCAACTAAACCCCTAATTCATTTTCTTACTTGTAAAACTCTCCCAAGGTGTACATCATAATGACAATCAATCTTTCATTATGAAATAAAAGGTTCAGAGAAAAGATAGGCATAATATAGAAATAAATATTTAAAACACCAGCTTCCTTGAGTGGACAAAGACTAGCAAACTAACATTCATTATGTCAATGTCTCTATATTTAATCCTGAATACATTACTGGAAGTAGCCATTCAGGCATTTTTCTCCAGTTCAGATTCATCTTCATCACTTTTTTCTGCTTGTTGTAAAAGATTCAAAGATGACATAATCCAGAATATCCATAACCATTAATAGTTGGGGTAATTTCCCCAGATTTTTTTCTATGCAAACAACATTTCCCCCCAAATGGAATCACATCACACATACTGTCTTGCAACTAACTTTCTGACACTTAAGTGTAATTTTACAGGGAACAATTTACGTATCATCAGTCCATTTCACACATAAAACAAACATACACATAATCTCCCCCCACTCCCCAATAAGACTGGCTTTAAATGTCAAGGGTGGGTTAAAAAGCGGAAAAAATGCCACAGTAATTTTGAATTAAGGTTTAATATATATAGTAACCAGGCTCACCGCGCCACTCCCCACTCGCAGCCCCGTGCCTTGCTCCTCTCCGACATAGCAAAAATATTCAGCCCTACAGAGACTGAACGGTGCATCGAGTCTCTAATTGCTGTTTTCCAAAAGCATGCTGGAAGGGACAGTAACAACAGCAAACTCTCCAAGGCCAAGTTCCTTATCTTCATGAATACAGAGCTGGGTGCCTTCACAAAGAACCAGAAGTACCCTGGTGTCCTTGACCGCATGATGAAGAAACTGAACCTCAACTCTGATGGGCAGCTAGATTTCCAAGAATTTCTTAATCTTTTTGGCGGCCTGGCCATAGCTTGCCATGACTCATTTATTAAGTCTACCTCTTCCCAGAAGTAAATCAGAGGAGTCTTTGGGCCTGGCCTCCAGCCCCACTCCCTTTCCTTCAGCCTCCCAATTATCATCTACCCCTCACAGTCCACACATACCCTGAGCCCGGCGCACCCACCACCCCATGCAGGCCACTCCGGCTGGCAGTAATAAAAGCATATTGTTTTTTAAAGCACATACTGGAGAGTCAGTAAATTTGTGCAAGGGAGGGAGATGACTGGGAGGAATATAAATTAGATTGATGTTAACAGTTACCAGAAGTTGTAAAGTAAATAGTAAAAGTGCATCTTGGGTGCATACATAATCATGATTAATGATACCAACATAATCATCTCTAAGTTTCTCAGACTGATGGAGAGACGTCACTTAGTGTTCACTCATTAAATGTCTACACACCCCTACTACGGTACTGTCATAGGCTCTAAGGATACAGTCAGCAAGACAGACAAGGTCCTGCCTTCACTGAGGTTACCTTCTAGTGGGGGGAAAAACAACAAATGAATAAACAAACAAATAAAGAACTATGAGAGTACAAAAAAATATATAATAACCATTTCCTATTTCACTTAAGCTAAAACAAACCCAATGATGCTTGCTCAAGGTCAAAATAACCCACACAACCTTTTTATAGAACTGCTACTTTTCTCATTACCTGTGCAACTTTAAAAAAGCATTAAAATATGCAAAAAAGTCACAAATACTCAAAGCAACTCTAGTAATATTTTGAGCAAAAAAGAAAAAATATATCAATGTATAAGTTTTTTAGTTAAAGCTAATATTTTACCTTTATTTTCCCTGAAAACACAGCTTACTAAATTTAGAAACCGAAAAAAGTTAGAGGATTTTTTTTTTTGGTTGCACTGTGCGGCTTGCAGGAGCTTAGTTCCCCGACCACAGATCAAACCCGTGCCCACCACAATGGAAGCCCAGAGTCCTAACCACTGGACCACCAAGGAATTGCCAGAGACTGTTGAATGAATTCTTTTTTTTTTTTTACCCGGGCCTCTCACTGTTGTGGCCTCTCCCGTTGTGGAGCACAGGCTCCGGACACGCAGGCTCAGCGGCCATGGCTCATGGGCCTAGCTGCTCTGCGGCATGTGGGATCTTCCCGGACCGGGGCACGAACCCGTGTCCCCTGCATCGGCATGCAGACTCTCAACCACTGCACCACCAGGGAAGCCCTGAATGAATTCTTTAACTGTACAATTCTTAGCAAAATCCAACATGCTCTGAGAAATGTACTCTCACCTCTCATTTTAACCTATGACCTTATTTTCACAGAGCATTATTTCAGGCAATGAAAGACTTTTAGACTGTTACAGCTACCACTCCTTTATTGCTCTCCAACAGTTCTGTGCTCTACCTCTCCACATCCCCATATCCCTAAAAAGACACACTCTGCCCTCCTCCACAATATCATAAAAATAAATCTGATCTTACTTAAAAGTTCTTAATTAATTCTTCTGAAGTGAAAGGCAAAGGAAATCAAACACAAAACTTTGCATGTATTTTTGGACAGTTCACCAAAGCCCTAAAGACTCTAATCATGAATCCTTATCCTGTGGTTTTCCTGTAGCCTCGTAAATTCTTTTCTATTTGGTATTCAAATAGATCTAAGAAAACAGGCTAACTCCAAGACAAAACACTCTCCAAACAAGATTTTTATATATTATTTATAAGTAGGCCACCTCTCCTCAATATCCTATATGTCCTTTAGCATACTTCACAGTTGATTGTAATTTCTTGCTTACTGCCTGTCTCCCCCAATAGCATTCAAATATACTCTGCTCCTGACCTATACAGTAAGCACAAAGTATTTACTGAATGAACACATCCTGTGAAAAGCACTCCATTCACCTAGTCATCCAAACTGGAAACCAAGCACACCCACATCTTTGCCTCTATTCCCTCACTTCAAACCCCTTCCAATTCCTACCAATTCTATTTCTTAAATATGTCCTGAGTTCATCTACTATTTACCAACTTCACCTCCACTAAGCTAGTTCATCTCTCTTAGACTCCTCAAGTTCCTGAACTAGCCTCCCTGCCTCCAGTCTTGTCTTCTTTTCAGTTGCATTCTCCACGCTGCAGCCAAAGTGATTTTTCTTAAAGAGAAAATTTGTCTCATTTAACCTGATTAAAATCCTTCAACACTTCTATACACCTCCAGCTCTTTGCACATACTGTTCCCTCTCTCTGAAATAGTTTCCAATACCCTTCCCTCCCTTACAACTTTGGCTAACTTTTATTCATCACGCAGCAGCTTAAATAATAACTTTCTCCAGGAAGCCTTCCCCTTCCCCAAATCAAGGTGAGATGTGCCTTCATCAACTTCCACACCACTTTGTACTACAACCATTACATATCATTACACATAACTGACATAAATGTATAATTTCCTTATGTTTATCTATATACCCTAATACACTGCAAGCTGTGTTAGGGCAGGGACAATGACTGGCTGTCTTCTTTGTCATCATAACTACAGAGATGAATACCAAGCCTCTGCCAGTGCCTCAATTTTTTGTGGTGAACACTTATAAATACCTAATTTCATTCTTTAAAAATACAACAGCCTATTGTAAATTAATTCACACATTACATAATAACCCATTCCAAGTATATAATTAAAAGGTTTTGGTATATCCAGAGTTGTGCAACCATCACCACAATTAATTTTGTAACATTTTTATCAACCTAAAAAGAAATGCTATACCAATTAGCAGTCACTCCCCATTTCCCCTCAATACCTCCAGCCCTTGGCAACCATTAATCTATCTTCTGTCTCTATAGACTTAACTATTCTGAACATTTCATATATATGGAATCCTACAATATGTGGTCTTTTGTGACTGGTGTCTTTCACGTAGCATAATGTATTTAAGATTCATCTATGTTGCACCAAGTATCAGTACTTAGTTTCTTTTTATTGCCAAATAACATTCCACTGATTTCCGTAACAAAACATACCACATTTTATTTATTCATCAGCATATTTTGTGTTGTTCCCACTTTCTGGCTATTTTGATAATGATGCTATAAACATTAACATACACGTTTTTGTGTGGGCATGTGTTTTCAGTTCTCTTGAGTATACACCTAGGAGTAGGACTGCTAGGTTATACGGCAACTCTATGTTTAACCTTTTGAGGAACTGCCAGACTGTTTTGAAAGTGGTTGAAAATGGTTGCACCACTTTACATTACCACCAGCAGTGTATGAGGGATGGAATTTCTCCATACCCTAATCAACACTTGTTATTATCTGTTGTTTTTATTATAGCCATTCCATTAGGTGTGAAGTAGTACCTCATTACGGTTTTGATTTGCACTTTCCTGATGGCTAAGCAATTTTACTCTAAACTCCATGAAGGTAGCGTTGATATCTCTTTTGTTTAAAAGCATATCCCCCCCAGTACTTAATAGTGTATGACACAAAGTAGGCCTTTAATTCTGTTAAGTGAATATATAAAAAAGTAGTATGGGTTTGGGAGTATTTCTTTTTCAGGTGTGCATGATAGGAGTTATTGACTGTATATTGGAAGCGGAAGGAGTAAACACAAGAAGACCCTGAAATTGTAGTTTAGTAAGTGGAAGACTGACGACATCAAAAATAAGATGTAGATTATACAAAAAGGAGAACAGATCATATAAAAAGAGAACAGTTGAAACTCTAAGAATGAATGATATGGAAAAGAAAAAATAGAGACACAGAGAACTTTGGAACATTCTTCTTTAAGAAAGAAACAGGGATGTCTACCCTGACATTCTAGGTTAAGTCCTCCTAGTAAAAAATTTCATCTTACCCTAGATCTATTCTAACACCCACTGCCACCTCCTCTAGATTACACACTACATGCACACAGGGACCTTATGCCAGGCATATGATAAATAATGATTTATATATTTGTTCATGAATGAGTTAATCACTAATTGAAACAAATAATAGCAACATTTACCTGCAAATACAAATATTGTTTAATATTTCAAACAACTTACAAATTTTCTTAACACACAGAGTAAAACAGATTTTTCTATGGGTGCCTCAGAGAAGGGAGATGACATCATCACATTATGAATGTAACATGTGTGTCAGCCGGAGTACTTTCAAGGTTAGTCTTCTATATTAAATATACTAGAGACTTTACTGAAAATATCTTTTGCATAACAAGCATTAAAACAGCATGTTATCATGTTATCTTGGGCAAAACATATAAAATTGCAGGTGAAATCTCTAAGAAAAACAATCTGAACAATACAATATCATGAGTAAGCAAAGATATACATAGTGTAATATCCACCAATCATGAGAAATTGAAAATATACTAAATATTCATCATCAGACAACTGGGAAAATAAATTTTAGGATGTACACACGTACTCACACATGTACACACAAACTCACACAGCGGACCCAATATTCATTAACACAGTAATATTTCTAAAAATGTGTAATTTAGAAAGTAGGTTATAAACCAGAAAATTAAATATAAACTCACTTTTAGAAAATTATATATTGGATAGAGATGGATAAAGAGAGTCTATTAAAGTTTTAAATGGGGCTAGCTAGCTCCATGCCTGAAAATCTGAATAGCATTTATTTTCTTTTTTTATATTTTTCTATCATGCTTTAATTACTTAAATAATTATTCTTCTTCAATTTCTGTTTGGGATAAAATACATATAGAACAATAAACAAACTTGAAAGTAAGCCATGTTTAAAATTAAAAAGGAGATGGTGAAGAGAAAAAGCAAGAATAGAAGGCACTGAAGGCCTAATAATTACTTGAGGCATTTTCATGTATACCACATTGAGAAAATCAGAAATTTAAAGACATTTTAGTGCTTTTTTTTAAAGATGGCTAAAAGTTAAATAGCAATAGACATTTTAAAAGGGAAAAAACTTGAATATTAGGCAAAATTTTTATGCAGATCATTCCATGTACTTGGAAAGGATATAAACTGTTGAACATGTCATCTGTTCTAATCTTTTAATAAAAACTGTACAAATTAACTTATCTTTGAGAAAAACAACAGCTCTTAATGAAATACGGTGTCATGATCTGGCAACAGCAGCATCAAAATCTTTTGTGGAAAACACAAAAAAAGACCATGGTTCAATTCACAAGCTATATAAGCTGTTGACTTGTTTCACGCAAAATTCAGAACACAAACGAAGAGTGCACTAAGTTAATCATAAAGAAATTCTGAAGCATACTCTCAAGTCCAAGCAATGTAAAAAGAGTTGACTAAAATCCAAGCTGGACTCTTTATAACCATGTTCCAATTAAGAAAAAGCTTTTTAGAAAATATCATTTAATCACTGATAGTATTTATTAACGATGATTACCCAGCATCTACTATTTTCACCCGACATGTCTCCAGTGACTATCATTTTCAAAATTTACAAACTTTCCTGAAAGAAAAAAAACAATAGCACAAACTCAACTCAACACAGAGGATATTCAAAAGAACCTGCTGGAACTGAAGCTCCGACAGAAAAGTTCCAGAAATGTTCCAAGGAAAAGTACAAATATTGGATTAATATTTAGAACCACCTAAAATATAATTTTGAAGGCTAATAAAATGTATACACTTTAGTTTGTTTACTACAAAGTAAAAGTAATTGGTGTGTGTGTGTGTGTTTTAACAGTTAATCCAGGAAAATATACTTTCCCATGTGGTTAACTTCTAAACGGTATCAAGTCACAAAATTTCTCCAAGTATTCAAGAAAATGGTACAAACTTTCTACAACCTTATGATTTTTTTCATTAGGAAACATGTTAAATATGTAAAACATGCAATTTTCAGTTCATATGAGTTAATAATCAAATTAAAGTAACGCTTTTTAGTCACTGAAGCTCTCCCTGCAGAATATCTCACTCAGTGCACATAACGCATTTAAATAGATTACTGAAAAGGTGACAGCTGAGGAATGCCTTCATTTCTTTCCATGGTTTCTACTGAATGTCATTTCAGAAATGCCTATATAACACATGACAATGTGGAATGTCTCCACCCATGAAAGAGCATTCAAGTCAAGCAAGCACACTTAGGGCAGTAACACAGAGCTCAACTTTGTCTTTTTATGGTTAGCCAGCAGAACAATGAAAAGCTAAACAACCAAAATACTAACAAGGTCAGAAAAATAGTGACATACAGGGATCCATAGTGAAAGTGTTATTTAGGAAAAAAATATGATTAAGATCATTAGAAAATATGAATTAGCTTCTAATGACATGCTAGGGATTCCTCTTCTAAGCCAATACTGGATGATTTGTTTAAAGAAATTCATTTTTAAAGTATGTTACATAAACTGAGCAAAATTCTACTTGTATTGGTAATCAGGAACACATTCCATTTCAAAAAAAAATCTAAGATCCTGCTAAATTTTGACTGTAATAATGGTTACCTTTACATTATAATTATCATAAAGTAAGTTATTGGTATACACTTTTTAATTAGAACATTTTAATGTTTGCTGGTTGTTATATTTACCCAAACTGTCATCATTTTATTCTCTATGAACTCTGCTCTTCACAAGATTAGTTTACATTGTGCTGATTTTTTAAAAAATCAACAAACATCTACTGTGCACCTGCTAAAATAAAATGCAGATACCAAAGGGGATTTAAAGAAAAATGAATCAAAGTCCCCACTTGAAGGAATTCACTACTCTGTCTGGAGATAAGATATACTAACAATAGCAGGTAGTGTGTAAGTGCCAAACTTAGGGTTTAAATAGTAAGTGAAAGAATTACTGTGCACCCCCGTGGTCAAGCAAGTCCACACTTTATGCTTTGAGCTGTGTCTTAATACAAATAAGCTGGGAAATGCATTCCAGAGAAAGATTACATATGCAGAGGCTTATGGAAATATAAATATGAAACCAGTGGTTCCTCAAGAAAGCTTTCACCAATCTCCTGAATCTCTTCAGGTAAATTCTTTTTCCACTTCTTACTGAGTGATCAGGGACCAGGCACTTTCATCCTGATGATATGGCCTGCCACCACCTGCACTCTCTCATATCCTACCAAATGGAGAACACAGGGTATAAAGTTTTGAAATCTGCTCACACTTAACTACTCTACTTCATGGAAGAGCATCAAGAACATCTGTTGTCAATACAGCAATAATCTTATAGACTAATATATGAGGCTCCACTGTCCTTTATTTGGATACTATATCCTTTTCTTCTTGTTAAAGTATTCTTTCTTTTATGAAATGATGATAGTAGAAGGTTACCAAGTTGTTTGTTTTTAACGCCCTAACATGACAACATAAAAATTAGGTTCTCCTCTTTTAGTCATCATAATTAAAACAAAGAACAAAAAACAGAAACCATTTCATTGGTCCATGAAATGTACAATTCTGGGAACCAATGATTTCATAGGCAACAAGTAAATCACATTTCAGATGGTGCTCTCACTTACTACCACTAAGAAAAAAAATTCTATTGCCTTTTCTAAGGTGACTTGAAATATAATTTGGCTAAATTCTGCAAAATGATTTAAGGAATGGAATATTCTTATGACTTGGATATTCCTACTAACAAAAGGCTTCCAATTAAAATCAAACATGATAAATATTAAAAAGTTTGTTTTACTAATTCAGAATTTAAATTTAATTCAGGTAACTTTACTAGCATTTCATGTAATGTCTCAAGTCCTAATTATAAATAATAATAATCATTGTACAGAAAGTAAATTTCAGAAGATTAAGCTAAATGGTGGTGACAAGCTGGAGCTTGCTTGCTTGCTTGCCTTCCTTCTTTCACTATCAGTGATATGAGTTTACCTATAATTTATATCTTTTCATTGAAAAAGTTAAGTCTGTGAATGTATAAAGCATCTACTGTAAATGAGTATGCAAAAATGCCTAAAGCATTAATATAAATTGTTATTAAGATAAAGAAAAATGAAGATGTTTAAAGACTAAGTAAACCCTGTCCTTAAAAAAAGAGTTCTGTTGCTGTTGTAACTTCCTTTGTAACTACCGAAAGCACCTGGTCAAATATTATGCACATAATGGTCAGTCAAAAGTAATCTTGGGGGGCTTCCCTGGTGGCGCAGTGGTTGAGAGTCTGCCTGCCGATGCAGGGGACACGGGTTCGTGCCCCGGTCTGGGAGGATCCCACATGCCGCGGAGCCTGCACATCCGGAGCCTGTGCTCCGCAACGCGAGAGGTCACAACAGTGAGAGGCCCGTGTACCGCAAAAAAAAAAAAAAAAAAAAAAAAAATCCTGGCAGTTCCTAAAGTTTAGGACAGATTTAGAGATTAATTTAAATATGGCATTACTGCATTTCAATTACCATAGAAAGCTCTTAAAAGTTTTGACTAGCCAAACAACAGCAGATGAAGAATATAATTAGATCTATGTGTATGTGTTTCATTTGATTCTCTACTGATTAACATGGAAGAACTTCCAACTACTAATCATCAACCATAATTACTAGAAGATTTAAGAATACTTTCTTCTTCAGACTTAAAAGACATGTAGCATAGTGTTAAATTTGGGCTCTGGAATCACATAAACCTGTGTCAGAATCCAGCTCTGCCACTTATTATCTTGGTAACACTGAGCAAGAAAAAAGGGACACTGTGAGAATTAAATGAGATATTGGTTATAAAACTATCTAACATAATGTTTCACATGTAGCAAATCCTCAGCAAATGTTCACCAGCCAATTCCTTTCTTCAATATAACACTGGGATAAGGCATGGCTACTACATATCCAACCCTTATTTAGAAGAAACTCAAAAATGACTGTTGGAGGTCTTCGACCTTTCAAAGAGATATACCAAAATGCCAATACTCCATTTGCCAACCCCTGTGGAACCTCACAAACTTTCAAAAGAAAAGTGGGGTGAAAATCATCATTTTTGGCAGGCAGAAAGGCAAAGAAAATAGCAACTTTGGGAAGTGTCAAGAAGTAACATGTTACAGCAGTAACAAAATAATGTTCTATATTTTGCCTCCCTCCAAAGGTTTCTAAATAGTTATATTTTTTAAATTATCTAACTAGACAGTTTTTAAAGTACACCTCTTATGTGAACAGTATTGTAAAATGTGATAACAAACAGAATGAAAAAAATTTTTCCTCTATTCCATCTAATGTTTCTACCTGGCTATACTAGAAAGTGCTCAGTCACAGCTTGCCATCACACTGTAGCTGAAGTACATGAAAGATGGTCTTGGTTACGACACTTCAAAGTCAGACCACAAAACTGTTGCCAGGAAGCACAGAGGTATCAACTGCAGAGAAGGCATTATAACAACAGCACTGTGGGCACTGGTGCCCTACCAGAATACCCCATTTATGGCTAGTGAGGGGCCAGTTTGGGGTTAGAAATTTTGTTTAGGTTTGTTCTGTTTGTTTGTTCTTTATGGTTAGGATGATTTCAATAAAAAGTTTGAAGAGCCATCAGCCATTTAAATAAGATTATGTAGAGAAAATAACTTATACTGTATATTTTTTAAACAGAGGTTTTAATATTAGTTATAAGGTATCCAACAGATTCTTCCAAGATCTTAATATCCCCCACCAAAAAAAAAAAAAAGGAAACAATTATAAACTCTACATTCAGTTTTAAAGAGATTTCTCATATACAGCAATTACACTATTCTCTAACAAGAGACTCAATATCAGCTGCTTCCAGTCTCTTTTCCTTTTGGTTGGAAAACACTTTAAGTAGCCCCATTAGAATACTTTTTAAAAGAGAGTTACATTTCAGATTATGATTCAGTGAAAATGGCTTGGCTGAGAAGATTAAGCACTTGAGAAAAAACTCAACAAAAGTATTCCTTTTACTGACAAGAGGGGAGTCACATATTCCTCAAAGAAGCTTCAAATGGCTCCCTCAGAAGTAGATAAAATTTGTATTTTAAGAGCAAAGGGATGTAATATTAAACTTACCTGCAAGTCTGTATCTATTGAAAATCAAAAGGAAAACTTTATTTTAAAATTATAATAGCAAAGAACATGGATTTAATTCTACTCTCTGTATTCCTCTATAGGACCTAGTTCAGACCTTTATAAAGAAGGTAGCAAATTAACTGATGACTCGAGTGAATATTTTTCTATCTCTTAATCAACAGTTAAACCGGTTCAGAATTTTTTTGTATTCTGTATTCCTCTATAGGACCTAGTTCAGACCTTTATAAAGAAGGTAGCAAATTAATTGATGACTCGAGTGAATATTTTTCTATCTCTTAATCAATAGTTAAACTGGTTCAGAATTTTTTTAATGGGAAGGAGGTTAATATTAAAAAATTTTTTAAATCTCAAGACATTAAAAATATCTGCACAGAAGATCCACAACAAGTTCTACCATGTGCAAGAACTGTACTCTAAGTAGCTGGGTGTGAATGTTTTAATGATTTATCTTACAACACACAAATGACTATAAAACTTCCTATCTATGATACAAGGTAAAAGATAAAATTCAATAAATCTTTAGTGAGCGCCTACTGTGTGCCAGGCTCTGGAAATACAAAAATGTGGAAGATTGGGTCCTTAGAGTCAGCCAGGAAAGACAAACTTAAAAACACACACTACTCAGTAAGAAGCATTTTAACAGCAGCAAAGAGGCAAAATGTAAGGTAAAATGAGCACCCCAGAGGAGAGTCTCTCCAGTGACATAGTTATTATACAAATTCAAAGGACAGAAAGATCCTTTCTGGAGGACAACTGGGTTGAACCCTGAATAATGACCAAGATTTTGATTGGCAAAGAGGGAGGGAGTATATTCTAGTGGTGGAAAAAGCAAGGCCATAGGCATGGAAGTAAAAAGAGTAAAGGATATAACACAGTGGGGATATATCAGGTCTAACCTAAATGGTGAAACACTTTAAATCTGAATTTATGGAGAGGAGTGACATGACTGAAATGATATTGTTAAAAGATTAATGTGATAGCAGTATGAATGCTAGACTGGACCAGGGAGAGAAGAGGAAGGGAAAGCAATTAGGCTATTACTTTACTCTAGGGATAAAAATAATAAAGGTATGACCTAGATTGATAATAAGAGTAGCAAGAAAAAGAACTGATGTGAAGGCAGTTATGAAGACTGAGTGTCTATATGTAGACAAGGGGATGAGTAAACAATAATTAAAATGTTTAAAGCTTAATCTAGAGATTAATGACATCATTATCAGAAACAGGCATCGATGAGAAGAATAGGTTTGGCGAAGAAAGAAAAATATTCATTTCGGGTTGAATTTAAAGAAATTCCTGATATTGATGTAAATAAACAGTTGCTATTCTACGGCAAAGGGGGTGGACCTCTATTTACTACATCACTACTTGAAGATATATTTTTAAATATAAAATCACAATATATTGAATAATATTTTACTTTAAATCAACAGTTCGTCATCAGTAGAAAAATGGAAATGAGGGATTGGAGCTCTGCAGCAATGTGAGAACTGGAAACTGACTTGGAAGTCACAGGCGCAGAGGAAGCAGATAAGATTTTAAGGTAAAATCAAAAGGCTACACTCACAACTGCTGGAAGAAATCTCAGTCCTGCATTTTATGCACACCAGTATCAGTAAGCATCAGCAATAAAGCATTCTATAGAAAACTATTATTACTCTCCTAAAACCTTTATAAAGTATACTGAAATAAAGATACAGATCATATAGTATTAAGACTCTACCAGGTAGCTCTTAAATTAGAGCTGATTATTGCCCACTGATAAAAATGAAATTCTACTCTAGACCTCAGTTCTAGAAAATCAGAAGTTTATAACGTAACTTCAGTACTGTTTTCTAGCTACTGGAGGGGGTTAGGGGAAGGGAGGTTATTCTAGAGACCAAGATAGGAAATTTGACTAGAAACACTGCTTTTTCTCCTATATGAATGACCTATTTTTACACACACACAAAAAAGGAAACTGTCTTTCGTAACTTCTAATGAGAAAGAACATTCAACTAATTAAAGAAACTTTTAAATATAAGCTGTTTATATTAAAATGGAAGTAAAATATTAGATTAAGAAGAGGATTTGTGGGTTGTAAAGTTCCTAAAACTCTTCTCCTGACAGTGAAATTTAAGACACTCCATCCAACTTCCCTGGCGGCCCAGTGGTTAAGACTTTGCCTTCCAATGCAGGGGGTGCGGGTTTGATCCTCGGTCGGGGAGCTAGGATCCCACATGCCTTGTGGCCAAACCCCCCCCCAAAAAACCCACAAAAACATAAAACAGAAGCAATACTGTAACAAATTCAATAAAGACTTAAAAAAAAAAGGTCCACATTAAAAAAATCTTTAAAAAAGAAAAAAAAAGACACTTGATCAAAACCAAAAATGGAAATGAATATTCCAAAAGACTAACCAATAATTAATCTGGTAAAAACATTCTGGTTATTCTATGAGCTTTCAAGAGGTTAAATTAAAAAAAATTATTCAAGGGCTATTAAACAAATCAATGGGTCAATTTTGGTTTTATAATTTAAGTATTTAAAGCAATCAGTATTCAAGAGATTTTTAAGGTTAAAATTTTTTGTGATTCTTTTTTTAAAAAGTTTTATCACCTTTCACTATCTGTTGTTCTGAATTTGCCGAAAGCGAACTCCTTGTTCTCTGCCACAATGGCAAAAAAGTACAAGAGTCAATAAACGAGAAATGAGGGTGGAGAAAACATAATAAAAATTTTAATGGTTGATATTTTAAAGACTTTGGCTTCACTGAGTTAAGGAATGTGCAAATAAATTACAAAAAGAAATTATGCAAATGATTATGCATAAACTTGGCAACTTCTGCTTAAGTGTTTGTCAGCTAAAACAAAATATCTAATAAAGACAACACCTAAATAATGCCAAACTAACCACTGAATTCAGTTAATCAGGAAGACTTTGATAAGTCTGATAATTCTTGCAACATGTCCAAATTTAGAGGAGGAAAAAAAAAACCTCTAAGAAGCCTGTTGGATGTATTTTCTCTTTCTACCTAAGCCAATAATATAAATATTAGAAGTTTTCCTCTTCCTCCAAGCCAATATAATTGGGTTCCTCAACAACTGTAATAACTTTACATTTCTATATGACAACTTTAATAAAACATACTGATATAAACCACTATGCAACCTTAACCTGACCTCAAGCATACAATAATCTGTCTTTCTGAATCAATTCCATACTAAACCATGTAAATTACACTTGAAAGAAATTTGAAGAGTCATCCTACATAATTACATTATCATTTCTAATGCTGAAAGTTTCTTTCATTTCAACACCATGTTTTTAGAATCTAGAGTTATGCTATAGCTTAAAATAAACCTCAGCCAAATAAAAAGTTTGTTATACATTAGAGACTCTAAATTAATGGAACAGATAAAGAGCTAAAGACCATGCTATATTTTTACTGGGTGCCACACGCTAAATTCCAGATTTGTCCTGCAATTTGTCAGTCATTACAGTTCATCCAGTCAACTTTGTAAACAAAGGCTATAAGCCAAGTTTGATATGAGAATTCAATTAAATAAAATTTAAAAGTCATCATTCACTAAACAGGAAGGAGTAAAAGGAAAAACGCCACCACACACCTCTTTTAAAAAAGCAGCAATATGCATGAAATATGAAACCATAAGTTTCAACCTCCCAAACAAGTTTTTGTCACAGCATTAATCAACATCTTCCACATATAACATCTTCCACATATAACCAAGGCAACTTTGAGTTAGTTTACAAGTCTTTTCATTGTAAGGGGAACCTATTGCTGTTAAGTCGTTTTCTAGTAATTCCAAGTTGTCCACTAATAAAATGGAAAGAGTTTATGTTTTGACACCTATTACCATCACTGAAAAATTGCTTTTTAAGAAGAACTCTAAGTGGTTGTGTTGCTTTTGGCCTGTTAAAGGCAAAGCAACATTATCTCCGGATTGCCAATAGTTTCTCCTTATTTGGCTAACATTGAGAGATCCCAATCAGACTACTATAAAACTTTAACATGCACAAAGCATCCATTTTGAGAAAAGTTCGTGAACAGCTTTCTTTTTTCCCACCCCCCAAAAGAAAAATGAGAGCTTGGTAACCGGCTCTGAAAAAAGTGCCTCGTATTTATTCTTCTCTTTTTAACCCCAATGCACACCCCTGGACCTGGGGCCAAAGGATCTCTGACACTGCGGCAAACGCTACTCCGAGTTAGAGGCTCTTTCGTACGTTCCGGCCCCGCGGTGGGCAAGCCCTTTAGAACGCTTCCTCACGCTACCCACTTTCACCTTCTCCCCTTCAGCCGGTGCAGATCAGCTAAATTACAGTTTCCCCCTCCCCAGTGACCAAGAGTAATAAAGGAGAAAACAGGAAACCGTCTGCTCAGGGCACTCGGCTTAGGGCGCTTGATTACTATTATCATCATTTATAATCAAGTCCTAAAAACTACAATAAATCCAACGCCCTCCTAACAAGCCAAAGACGTCCCTCTACCCAAGTGTCCCCAGTGCCTCTTGTTCGTAGTTTTCTTCAGCATCCGCCGTCCTCCGACTCTGACATCACTGACATCGGGGGCCCAGGCACAACTCCACCACACCGCTCCCCATCTCGACCCCAAATCCCAGACACACGTCCACAAATGGCCCTGGGGCCCCAAGCGGACCACAGTCCTTTTCCCCCTCTGCCCCGGAAATCTCCTGGTTCCCTTACTCCACCACCAACTGGTCTGAAGGGGGCCCCAAGCCTAGGGCCCTCCCTCTACCAGTTCTCTCCCTCCCTCCTTCGCGGGAAGCCGCCCCCTCACCCCGCGGCAGGGAGTCTCCCGCCGCCCCCAGCCTCAGGAGACCAAGAGCCGAGGGGAGGCCCAGGCGGGAGGCTAACGAGGACCCGCAGGGTCAGGAGAGCGGCGGCGGGGCGCACAGACCTGGTGCAGGGCAGTGAGTCCGTCCACATTGGCGTAATTGATATCAGCGCCGCGGTGCAGCAGCTTGAGGACCTCGTCCGTGTCGCCGCTGGAGCAAGCAGCCAGGAAGACGGCGCCATCATCGAACTTCACCTTGGTCTTCTGGCGCTTCACCACGGGAGGCTCGAGGTCCGTCTCGGAGCCGATCCAGCGCTTCAGCTGCTCGTTCCGCTTCTGCTTCGCGTCCGCCATCTTCATCCCCTCTCCTGCCGCCGGGTCTTCTTATCGCGAGGGGGGGAAAGGGGAGGCGGAGAGGGAAGAGAGGGGAGGCAGGGGGTGTGTGACTGTTTCTATGAGTGCTGGCCAGAAGAGGGCTGGGAACCGGGAGGAGACGCTCGAGACTTCCAGTATCCCACAGAGCACTGGGGCGGCGCGCCCGGCCGAACGGACCTCCCTTCCTACTTCAGAAGCCCTCCCGGCCCCCCGCCCGGCCACCCGTCACCGGCGGCCAATCTAACGTAACTTCGCGAGATCCGGGCAGGGAGGCGCCCTTCGGCCAGTGCGCATGCGCCATGGGCCTGTGCCCGCCCCAGGAAGAGCGCTCCCGCGAGCCGCGGCGGGGGAGGCTAGGCCACCGGAGGGAAGCGGGTGTGGTCCAGGCCGCCTGGGCAGCGGGGGCTGGGACCAACCTGGAAGGGCGGAGACAGGGAAGGAAGGTTGTCCTGCCCCGCTGAGGGCTCCTGGGGTTCCGCAGGCCAACAGTCGGGTTGTATGGCGGCTCTTCGGGGCAGACTTGCCTCCAGGGCTGTCTCAGCTCTGCCGAGTGGTTTGCTCAGGGCGGAGGATTTTCCTATTGGCTGCGTTATTTGAATAGAATGGAGGATAGATAGGTCGTGAATTAAGCGCTAGTGATTTCCCTTTCTGAGGGACTCAGATGAATTTGCTAAGAACCTTTTAAAAGCAGGGTCTGTGTGTACAGCCGAGGGATTTGTTGGTAGTTACGCCAGATCTCAGCCCAAGGTGACCGCCTTGTGACAAGGGTTGACCTGCAGTAATTGCAGTGGCTTTCTGCCAGCCTCCACTGTAGAAACGTCTTTCATCTTATGCTTATTTTTTCTTGCTTTGTTGTGTTTGTGTTTGTTGTTTGTTTGTTTGTTTTCTCTCGCTCGTATTTTGGGTCCTCTTTCCCTTCTTTCAATGCTTTAATCCTGTCTGCTACTACCCCGGAGTTTAGCTCTGCCTTGTTACTGGTCCTGACCTTTTAAGGGATTTCTGGTTCCTGCTCCGTCGCTTTCTAGGGGTGGATAAAAGACCCAGCTGCTTCTAGAGTTCAAAAGGAATGTTAATACCACGCAATGGATTTAACCGGTATTTTGTGACTACTTACTCTGAGCCAGTCATGGTTCCAGGTACTGGCGATACAATGACGATTACGACATATTTAAACCACCTTTTGAGATCACATGTTCAGAATACTTCGTAATTTATCATAATTATAAAAAAGGCTTTTGAACTTTGTCATGTATGACACCGAGCGCGCGCGAGCGATTTGAAACAAATACTAACGTCTTTTGAGCCATCTATTTGTAATCTTCACCAACTGATATTTTTCTAAACAATACAATATTCTCATCCACTATTTTCTAGAACATTTAGCGCCAAAATAAGAGAAGTCACAAAAGGTTAGCATTGAATGGAACTTGAGGGATCATCTGTACTGAGTCTCCAAAGAACTAATGGACTTACCTAATTTTTCTCAGCAGCAGGATTAGTATTCCTTCAGAAATATTACGCACCTGTACTGAGTTAAGCATTGTTCTAGATGCTGCAGATACAGCAGTGAAGAATTAAGCTTCTCTTATTTTCCAGTAGACTACATTACAGCTTATCATATTGAGAAATAAAAAATGGGTAAAATGTGATTAGGAAACCACCTGCCTGTAACACCAAATTTTCTGAATAGCAATTACTAGGATAGTAATAGAACCCAGGTGTGGTTAAAAATATTTCCTCTAAAAATATTGTAGAAATAGAAAGTGAGTGTAACATGCCTAAAATGCACCAATCAGAGCTTTGAATAATGACAGTGTTAGGTGCTGGAGAACTCTTAGCACTAAAATACAAAATTCCTATTCACTTAAAAAACTCCAGAATACAGTTCTTAAAATAAAAGAAAGGAATTTGAAGATTGCCTTGTCAGCTCTTCTATCTACCTAGAAAAACTGACAGCTTATCTTTACTATTTCCCAAGAATGTTATGGTCTATTTGGTAGCTCTTAAAAGTGCCTTGGAATATAGATTGATATCTCAAGTTTTGATTTGGGCAAGAGTTTGGTAGGAAGTATGTTATTTCTGATTCAAGCACTTACTTTAGGATGTAAAATTAATAAAACAGTAGTTTATTAATAAATTGTTAAGTATCATTTCCCAAAGGCTACCAGACAAAAACAAAACAAAATAAAAACCCACCAGGGCTGTTAATATATGCAAATTTCACTGAGGTTAGCTTTCCTTCTCCAGATCTAAGGGTCACGGAGTTCTGTGTTAATCTCATTGCAAGTGCTGTTAAACTGCCACCTGTTTGCCTTTTTAAGGAGAATTTTTTTTAATGTTTTGAATTAATGATACTGAAGACCTACCACTAACTCCAGAAAAGGCAAAACTTATTGTTTAAAAAACAACACAAAGCCAGTCACTTCATAATACCTTAATAGCAGAATGAACTTAAAAATTTATCTAAGCAGAAAAAGAAATTGAAGAAATGCAAATATTTTCATTTCTTAATGCCCTCTGAGTAGATAAGGGTGTCAAGATACTGTTCAGCTCTTTTAATGCAAATTAAGCCTTAAAATAGAAGTGCAAATTACACTGTATTAATTTGCTAAATGTTTTCCTTTGCTGCAGCAAATCATTAATCAGTTGGGGTCTTTAGTTATTACATGCAGGAGATTTTCAGAAGAGGATCTGTACACATCTTTTTCAAAACTTAAGTACATTACAGATATCCCCTACTAACCATTAATTTACTTGTTAATTATCAATTTGAAGACATTTTTAGTAAATCATAAAATTTAAATCTTCACACATGCACACACACACAAAGCTTAGAATTTTTTCTGTGTTCTCTGATGTACCATCATCTAAAGAGTGTAGCATAATATGTTATTATGCTCCCAGTCAAGTTTATTATTAGCAAAATAACTAGAGAATGTAATAATATAGGATGCTTCAACATCTGGAAGGAGAGTTTAGGTGCATGAGCTTCATCTTGGAACACTAGCATTTAGTTGAAGGATTCATTCAAATGTCCTTAAACTGAAATTCTGAAAAAAGCTTCTAAATTCCTCCAGAGACTAGAATGCAAAAAAAGGACAGAGTAGGATATTAGTGAGAATAAACATGTGCAGTGATAACAGACACAACATCACTGGTAAAGACTATGCTCAGTTTTGGCAGGTGGGAATAATATGAGCCTCATGTGGTTGTTTTAAGATTAAATGAATAATATATATTAGAAAGAAAAAAAATGAGATTTTGTTTTCTTGTATTTGCCTCTTTTCCTTCCCTCATTAAAGCTGATAGCAACTCAGCTTCCTTGCCTCAGGGGATGTTTGTGGCAAGGAAGAAAGCAGAAGTTGCTTTCAAAACACTTTCCTTCCTAGCTTGAAGTGACCACCCCCAAATATCTATTGAATAAGAATTTAGGGCTAGTAATCTGGTTGGAAGTAGTGTACCAGTTGGCTAGGAATTTATTGAAGCATGGTATTACAGATCAACACAAACAGGAACATTTTCTAAAATTGCTTGTATTCTCACTTTTTAAAAATGTTATTTCATAGTATCATGTAATATTATTTCTATTTAGGGTGGAGAAGGGGGAACCAAGCAAAGGGAATCTCCCAAGCCATTTTTGGGCACTTCTGTGGAAAAGAAGGATTTCACTGAGAATAAAACGTGATGCATAGGCTAAAAGGATGAGAAAGAAGTCGGTGGGCCTCTAGAGCAGTGGGGATTTGCTCCCTGATCTCTGGAAGTGTCCCTAGAATGTGACAAGATCTCAGAATGAATGGCTTAATGCTGCATAGAGAGGCTGGAACCTAAGCATTGGAACTCCCACTAGCCAAACATAGGTGTGCCCCAGACTTGGTCTATACTATGGTCTGAATGTTTATGTCCCCTCAAAATTCGTATGTTGAAATCCTAATCCCCAAGGTGATGGTATTAGGAGATAGGGCTTTGGGGAGCTAGTTATGTCACATTAGTACCCTTGGCCCCTTCCACCATGTAGCGTCACAGTGAAAGGACTACCATCTATGAACCAGGAAGCAAGCTCTCATCAGAAACTAAATCTGGCTGTGCCTTTGATCTTAAGACTTCCCCGCCTCCAGAACTGTGAGAAATAAACGTTTGTTGTTTATAAAGCTGCAAGTTTATGGTATTTTGTTTTAGCAGCCCAAATGAACTAAGACAACCGAAATGCAGCAGTTTGATAGACCAGAGGTTGATGGGTCAATACATATTGATTAACATCTATTATTTGTCAATCATCATTCTAGGTTCTAGGCATATAGGAATGAATAAAACAAATAAAGTGCCTGCCTTCAATAAACTTACATTCTAGTGGGGAGGGACAAAAAATGAACACATTTTAAACGAATAAATAAATTCAGATACGGCTAAGTGTAGTGAGGAAAAAAATTAGGAAGAGAGAAGGTAAAAATTGTCTAAAGTTACTGGCAGTTAGGCAGATGTGGGGTAGGGAAGAAAAGTTTACTCTGATTAGTTAACCAGGAAAGTTCTGAGCTGAGGGGGTGTCCAGGTTTTGTTGTGCCTGACATTTATGCAATTTGGGGATTCCTCTTTAAGGAAAAGGATATAAAATTACACTCAGTTAAGTGTAGGGCCTTGGAAGGGACCCATTGAAGTTAGAGGCCCTGAAGTTTTGCAGTAAATCTGCCTCCAGCTGGAACTTAAATGTCGGGAAGCCACCTGAAGGGATCATGCAGGCTAGGACAGATGTTCCAGCATTAACTAGTGTGTAAACATGGCCGTAGCACTGTGTAGTATGACCTCAGAAACTTGACACACACCCCGGTGGAGGTTAAAGACCACCAAGAATGACTGATATAGAATTCCCTACTGGTCAGGAGTTTAGGTTGAGATTAAGTTATTTATAGAAAATTAGGCCAGATGAGGACTCTTTAAGTGAGATTCATTCCCAATACATAAATAAAGAGTCAGCTTTATTTATGTATTATAGCTGACATTGCATATAGCTGACATGTAGTTCATTTTCTATTGGTGCCATAAGAAATGACCACAAATGTAACACCTTATAACAATAACTATTCATTATCTCACAGTTCTGTAGGTCAGAAGTGCAGGTGGGCTCAGTTGGGTTCTATGCTCAGGAGGCCAAAAACCAGGTATCAGCTGGGCTGGGCTCTTAGCTGGAGGCTCTGGGGAGCTCATTTAAGTTGTAGTTGCAGGACTGATGTCCCCACTTCCTTGCTAGTGGTGGACTGGGAATCACTCTCAGCTCCTAGCGACCTCTTTCTGTTTCTTACACATGGCCCCCCTCCATCTTCAAAGCCAGCCACAGTGTGTCAAATCCTTCTCATGCTCTGCTTCCTCTCTTTGACTTCCCCTTCTGCCATCAACCTGAGAGAGGTATCTGTTTTTAAAAGTTGCTGAAATTAGATAATCTCCCTATTTTAAGGTCAACTGACCATATAAAATAACCTGATCATAATATCCTATTTACAGGTTCCAGGGATTAAATCAAGGACATCTCTGAGGGATGGTTTTAGAAATCTTGCCTGACACAGGGCTCAATAAATAATAGTTTCTTACCATCTTACATTTCAAAGAACATTTCTTAATCACCTACTGTAATCCAAGAACTAAGAAAATGAATGACATTATCCTTTAGGTTAAGGAGTTTACACTTTAGTAGAGGAAACTGGTATTGAAATAGGTAATTTAAATACAATGATAAGAGCTAATACTTTTACAGAATTTACGAAGGGCCCATTCCTATTATAAGCACTGAATGAATATATTACTGTACAGGGTAAAGAAAGGGATACAAATAAAGGGAAGGATACAGTTAAAGCAGTGTATACTGTTAAAGGACAGAAGAGTGTACTTTGGGTTGGGGGTGGGGGCTGAGGGGAGGGACAGATAGGCACAGCCTATCAGGGAGATCTTTGAGAAGGAGTGATACATGAACTCATCCTCAAGGAAGAGTAGGAACTAGCCAGGCACAAACATGATGTGTGTGTGAAGGGGAGTGGGAATCTTGTATGTATAAAGGCAGAAAGAGGGACAGTTACATAGTATCAGAGCACAAAACATCAAGAAAGTCATAGCAGGATCCAAAACTGGAGAAATAATAATTTTATAATGGAAGGTCTTAGATACAAAGAAGCGGGGCATATTTATCATTAAAATGATGGGGATGAAAAGGAACACAGAATTGTTCAGAGTAGCTCAGACAGCCCTAGATAAAATGTGAAGAAAGCTTAATTTATCTTTGAAAATTTCTCTCCTCCCCATTTATCCTGTGACTCATTCTTGCTATTAGCAGATGTAATCCATCATTGGCATAAACTGAGAATTAAGATCTTAGCTAATAAGGCTTAAAATATGACCCATCTATCTCATTTTAAAAGAAAATTCTCAAAGACTGAAAAATCATCAGGGCAATGACAAGCCACCAAAGCCCTCATATGTTTAGGCCAGAATGGGCAACACCTTTTCCATTTGAAAGGCTAGTTTAAATGGCAGCTGGTGTTGTAGAGGGAAGCTAATGGGATGATGAGGACTGTGTGTCCTGCTGTTTTCTTCCTCTGCTCATTTGTCCATTCTGATAGCGTCTTGGAGCATTAGGCGTATCCTACTGGGTTATCCCCAATTATGCTTCAGTCAAAGGGTTTGGCTAGACTAAATGACCTCACAGTTCCTTGAAATTTACAGAGAAAATTTATTTCTACTCCACCATCACAACTTAAATATAACAAATAAATGAAAACTTGGAATACCACTATTAAGATGATGGAGACTCGTGGTTAAAAATTAATACTAAAAATTGGGGAGAAATTAGATATAAAATAATACATAGATAACTAGTTAACTTATTCTAAGTTACATATATATATACACACACACATGCATACACAGTATAGTAGATGTCTGTTTTTTAATTTCACCTATCTGGCATGCCTTCCCGCTTCTATTAATAGTGATGCGTGGGTTTTCTTGGAAGGCGGGAAGGATTGTTTGTTTCACTGCACAGAGTCTTGGAATTATCAAGTTTCCCTACCCAGAAGTAGATACATAAATCAGTTAGGATTCTTGATTGCAAAGAAGACACTGCCTATTTGTACTAGTTTTCTATTGCTGTGCAACAAATTACAACAAATTTAGTGGCTTAAAACAACACAAATTTTTTTAATTTACTTTTTAAACATTTAAAAAATTTTATTTATTTTTGGCTGCATTGGGTCTCCGTTGCTGCGCGCGGGTTTTCTCTAGATGTGGCGAGCGGGGGCTACTCTTCGTTGCGGTGCTCGGACTTCTCACTGCGGTGGCTTCTCTTGTTGCGGAGCACGGGCTCTAGGCACACAGGCTCAGTAGTTGTGGCTCACAGGCTCTAGAGCGCAGGCTCAGTAGTTGTGGCGCATGGGCTTATTTGCTCTGCAGCATGTGGGATCTTCCCGGACCAGGGGTCAAACCCGTGTCCCCTGCATTGGCAGGCGGATTCTTAACCACTGCACCACAAGGGAAGTCCCACAAATTTTTAAGTCATAGTTTCTGTGAGTCAGGAGTCTGACACATTTTTGCTTGGTCTTCTGCTCAGGGTTTTTTGAGGCTGAAATAAAGATGTTGCTAGCTGTACCCGCAGCTTGGGTACCTTGAGGCTTGGGGTCCTCTTCCAAGCTCACTAGTCATTTGCAGCATTCAATTCCTTGTAGTTGCAGAATGGAGGTCCCCATATTCTTGCTGGCTATCAGCCAGAGGCTGCTCTCAGCAACTAGAGGCTGCCCTCAGGTCCTTGCCATGTGGCCCCTCCATACAGCTCACGACATGGTGTCCAGGCCAGCAGGAGAATCTCCCTCCAGGAAGGGCCCAGTCACTCTTTAAAAGACCTTTCCCCATTAACTCAAGGCCACTCAGGATAGTCTCCTTTATTAAAAAAATAATATTTTTTTCACATTTTAAATTAAAAAATGTTTTAATTGTGTTAAAATATACATAATGTAAAAGTTACCATTTGAACCATTTTCCAAGGATACAGTTTGTGGCATTAAGCACATCTACATTGCTGTGCAACCATCACCACCTTTCATCCACGGAACTTTTTTCATCTTTAAAAACTGAAATTCTGTACCCATTAAACAATAACTCCATCCATCCCACCCCCAGTCCCTAGAAACCATTATTCTACTTTCTGTCTTTATGAATTTTACCATTCTAAGTATCTCATATGAGAGGAATCATACAGTATTTGTCCTTTTGTGACTGGCTTATTTCACTTAGCATAGTATTCTCAAGGTTCGTTTTGTTTATCTATTCATCTGTCTGTGGACACTTGGGATGTTTCCACCTTTTGGCTATTGTGAATAATATTGCTATAAGCATGGGTATACACATATCTCTTCATGACCCTGCTTTAAATTCTTTGGGTATATACTCAGAAGTGGAATTGCTAGATGATGTGGTAATTCTAATTTTAATTTTTTGAGCAACAATCATACTGTTCTCCATAGTATCTGCACCATTTTATGTTCCCACAAGCAGGATAATCTGCCTTTGATTAACACAAAATCAACTGATTTGGGTCATTAATTACAACTACAGAATTCCTTCACCTTTTTCATGTAACGTAATCACAAGAGTGAAATCCATTGTATTCACAGTTCCTTCCAATACTCAAGATGAGGGGATTATACATGGTGTTTACACCAGGGACAAGAATCTTGGGGAGCATTTTAGAATTTTGCACACCACACTTCCATAAGCAGAAAAGACATTTATGGAAAGGATGTTGAATGGTTCCAGAATTAGTGAGAAGGCCAGAGAATGAACCCACAAAATGAGCAGGAACAAATGTAAGTCCAGCAATAATAACATAGTCAAGATCACATTATATGAAAACTCTGATAGAACGACATTTGTGGTGCCACCACCAGATAGTAATTGTTGTGACAACTGTGGTAAACAGCCTCTAAGAGGGCCCCCAATGATCCCCACCTTGTGGTATTTATCATGCCTTCACATTGTCCCTGTGCTGTTCTGAGTGACCAGTAGCATTCAGCACAAGTGATGATCTGTCACTCTTAAGATTAGGTAATAGAAGACACTGGTTTCAGTCTTGTTTGCTCGATTACTCTCTAGAATCACTCATTCTGTGTGACTTGGGCTATCATGCGTGAAGACACTCAGGCACCTTTTTTGGACAGGCCCACTTAGTGAGGAACTGAAGCCTCCAGCCAAGGGAATGAGCCTTCTTGAAAGCAGATCCTCCGGCCCCAATCAAGCCTGCAAATAAATGACTGCAGCTCTGGCTGCCAGCGACCTAAGAAGAGCCTTTCCATCTTTAGAGGGTTTTAAGCAAACAAAGACAAATATGGGAAAGAGATTATATGTACACACAATAACTAAACTATTTACCATCTAGTCCTTTACAGATAAGGTTTGCTGACCCTTCTACCACCATTACTGAGGACAACTCAACTTCCCAACATTTTCTCTGAATTCAAAGTCCTTGGTCTGAATGCCCGGTTGGTTAAGCCTAGCTCAGGTGTCCAAGACTTAACTGCTGAGGAACTGGAAGAGAGAATGTCTAGCCCCATGTAGCTTCTGTAGTGGGTGGCATGGTCCTTTCTCCCAACACGACTCACAAAATGGGAATTGTCCCTAATTAAAAAGTGTTCAGATTCTAGGTAACAAACAACAAGCAGAAAAATGATCTAACTCCATGGAAACCAATCAGATTAGCTCTCTTTAGCATTTAGCAGACAAAGTTGATTTGTCCAGATGATGATGCTCTAAAGAGACTGTCTAGTATTCTTGTCATCGCCTATGTCAGTTCCTGTACTACTTGCTTTCTTAGCTTTTTTTTCAATTTTGGGGACTACACCATATCCTTCTAACAAACTGATTTTTTTTGCTTAAAATTAGAGTCAATTTCTGTGCTGGAACAAAGAACTCTACCTGATATAATATTATTGATATTGTGTGAAGAAGATCATCAGAGAAGAATTTCAAATTTGTTAATATTTTATTTCTCCAAGACTTTGTTATTTTATTTCTCCAAAAGACCTTTTCCCCACAGGAAATATTTCAATATTTCAAACCCTTCATTTCTCCCAAGCAAATGACATCAGAATATGTTTCTGAACCTGGCATAGGGACTTCCCCGGCAGTCCAGTGGTTAAGACTCTGCAGTTCCCAATCCAAAACTGGGCAGAAGACCTAAATAGATATTTCTCCAAAGAAGACATACGGATGGCCAAGAAGCACATGAAAAGCTGCTCAACGTCACTAATTATTAGAAAAATGCAAATCAAAACTACAATGAGGTATCATCTCACACCAGTTAGAATAGGCATCATCAGAAAATCTACAAACAACAAATGCTGGAGAGGGTGTGGAGAAAAGGGAACCCTCTTGCACTGTTGGTGGGAATGTAAATTGATACAGCCACTATGGAGAACAGTATGGAGGTTCCCTAAAAAACTAAAAGTAGAATTACCATACGATCCAGCAATCCCACTACTGGGCATATACCCAGAGAAAAGCATAATTCAAAAAGACACATGCACCCCGATGTTCATTGCAGCACTATTTACAATAGCCAGGTCATGGAACAACCTAAATGCCCATCGACAGACGAATGAATAAAGAAGTTGTGGTACATATATACAATGTAATACTACTCAGCCATAAAAAGGAACGAAATTGAGTCATTTGTTGAGATGTGGATGGATCTAGAGACTGTCAAACAGAGTAAAGTAAGTCAGAAAGAGAAAAACAAATATCGTATATTAACGCATGTATGTGGAACCTAGAAAAATGGTACAGATGAACTGGTTTGCAGGGCAGAAGTTGAGACACAGATGTAGAGAACAAACATATGGACACCAAGGGGCGAAAACTGCAGTGGGGTGAGGATGGTGTTGTGCTGAATTGGGCGATTGGGATTGACATGTATACACTGATGTGTATAAAATTGATGACTAATAAGAACCTGCAGTATAAACAAACAAACAAAACAACTAATACTAAACTTTCTTTGGGTTATTTGTATGGAAATATGTTAATATAAATGTTTCAGACATTACATGAAATTTCTATAAAAAAAAAAAGACTCTGCAGTTCCACTGCAGTGGGCATGGGTTCGAACCCTGGTGGGGGAAGTAAGATCCTGCATGCTGTGCGGCATGGCCAAAATAATAAAATAAAATAAAACACTGGCATAATAATAATAATGGGTAGAAAATTATATTCTCATTATGAAACATAAGATTTAAAATTATAAAGAATACTCAATAATTTCTTTCTTCAATTAGATCTATAACCAGCTATTCTAGAATTTGTGTATCAGAACTCAACTGCCTCTTTTTTGTTAGCTATCACTTAAAATCAGTTTATATTATTCACTTATTCATTTGTTCATTCACCAAACATTTATGAGCACCTGCCACGTGGCAAGCCCCTATTAGTGCTAAAGTTATAACAGTGTAAAACATATATTCCCTTAAATCAACAACAATCAGTAACTCAACTCTGTGATCAAACACAGCACCATAAATAATAGAACAGCCTCCATTATGTGCCCTTCCATCATCTATGATATATTTTTGCCGAAAATGAATAGCTTGAGTCTAATCAAGCCTCTTAGATCAGATATCATTTTATAAGAAATAAGGGGGCTATAAGAACATATTAAATTATACCATAAGGATTTAATCAGAAAAACCCAAATGCAGGATAGTCTACAGGACAGTTGGCCAGGCCTCTTAAAAAAAAAGTGAGGATTTTTAGATTAAAAGAGACTGAAAAATATAACAACCAAATTAAACATGTGAATTTTGACTAGGTTCTGATTTGGAAAAAACAAGTTATGATTGATTGTTGGGAAAATTTAAATATGGATTGGGTTTTAGATTGATATTAAGAATTTTTTTGTTATTTGTGTTCTGAGATGTGGTAATAATGTTATGATTACAAAATCTGTCCTTAATTTAAGGCGATGCATGTATAATTTAAGGAGATGCATGTATAAAGTGTCATCATGTTGACAACTTCCTTTCAAGTGGTTTGGCAAAATAAAAAAAAAATAAACACACATAAAGTAGATAAAGGAAATTTAGCAAGATGTTAACAATTTCTGAATCTAGCTAATGGGTATCTAAGTGTTTGTTATACTATTCTTTCAACTTGTCTGTTTGAAATTTCTCATAACAAAATGTTGAGAGAAAAAGAGCCCATTGCAGGGAGACTGTGCTGTGATTCCCTAATGGGGTCAATACCATTGTCCCAGAGGCATTTGGAAGTGTGGTGGGGGTATCTTTGGTTATCAAAATGTCTGGGGAGCATTACTATGATTTGATGGGGAGGAAGGTAGCAGGGATGCTAAATAACTTGCAATGTGAGGGAATTCTTCACCCAACAATGAATTACACTTCTCAAAATGCCATTACCTTCCCTGTTGAGAAGTACTGAAAATAAACCAGTCAGTAGCTCTTCCCCCCCAAAATCCTTCCTTAACCCCATATACAATTCTAGTGTTTCTTCTTCAATCTGCAAAAAATAATCTTGATAGAGGAATCTTCATTCATGGTTTCCACTTCCTCATTTTCTTTCCATTCCTTAATTCACTCTAGTTTGGTTTCACAACCACCATTCCTTAAAAACTGGTCTTATCAGGATGACCAGTGATGTTATTGTTAAGTCCAGTGGACGTTTTGCAGTATTTGACCATGACGAATACTCTCTCCTTCTTGAAAATTTCCCCTCATCTTTCATGACACCACTCACTCCTGGTTTTCCTCCTAATTCTCTAACTACTTTTAAGATTCCTCTCATACACTCCTTTTTCTCTGCCTACATTTTATTTCACAGGATTTCATCTGTAGCCCTTTTTTCTTTTCACTTTACAGAGTTTTTTTTTCTCAGATCCCCACCTGAAGGCCAGATATTGCATCTAAGTTCCATAGTCATTTATACAATTGCTTACTGACAGGAAATATCTGAGCCTAACAAATGCAAAATGGAATTTAACAGCTTCCCACGAATACTTGCTTCTTCTCTTAGAGTCTTTATTTAAGGCAATGACTGGGATCTACTTAATGCTTAGGGAACCTACTGTAAAGCCATCTATCCTAGGTGGCAAAGGAGGGAAGGTGTAGGACAGGGACGGCTTATGGAAGGAGATGACACTTCACGGACACAATTAATCAACGAGGAATTTGATGAGGTGTTTGGGGGTGATGCAGTGTGAGTTAGGGAGGAGACTCCATCAGAACAGAGGCAGAAACACAAAGGCAAGTAAAACTACACTTCTCCTGGAAGTGAATGTAATTCACAATCGATGAAGCATACATGCTTTTTTGGCAGGAAGAACTGGCAAGGGATAGAGTTGTAAAGGTAGGAAGGAAGTAGATCATGTAGAGTCTTTTATGCCATGCTAAGGAGTTTGGCTTTTATCTTATCAGGTCAGAGTTGGCAGATTGATTGCCCACAGGCTACAGAAGTGATGTGTTTTAAAAGAGTAGAATTAGTTGTCAACATTTTAAAATTGAGAAATTTCACATACAAGTTTGGACTTCTAGCCTGTTCTGAAGATTTGGGAGTTCTGGCCACATTTCCCCACATTTGACAGACTCTGCTGTCACCACTCTGCAATAGTACCTATTGATCTGCTTTATTCAAATGTCACTTATGCCACCTGCCTGGCCCCTGTGGCCATTGGCAATTGCTACTTTTGCTTCAGATGCTGGTTAGCCATTGAAGAACTGTTAGCAGGGAGGTAGTATGATCAGACATTTGGGTCAGAAAGATCATTCTGGAAGAAAAATATAGGTTAGATTCTGGGGCATAGGAAAGGGTACCATAAAGAAATGAATCTATAAATTCTAGAGCAAAAGTGGGCTGTGGGTAGGGAGAGAGAACAGACTCATTACCTCTCCCCAGACACCATTTACCCTCCTAAACCACTGGGTAAGTCAGAGGAGGTAAGAACTTTGCAGTACTGGAGTGACAGTTGGAGACAGCCTCAAATAGGGCAATGACAGTACAGATGGAAAGGAGGGTCCAAAAATCAATAAAGCTTAACCATTGTATGTGGGGTGTGAAAAATGGGAGGAGTGTAGGATAGTTTCTGAATAGATAATGAATGATAGGGTCTAATTTTGATTAAAAACCGTTTATCACACTGCCTAGGAGAAGATAAGTTCTCTTGCATCAATTAAGTAGATTTGCTTTTCACAGTGATCACTTCGCTAGATGTATTTTCACATATCCCTAGTAACCATACATCAGTAAATTATACACCATTCCTGAGTAAAACTCTAGGAAAGGTAATTGAACATAAAGTAAGTGAAAGTTTTGACAAGAACTTGGTGGTCAACAAGAACAACTAAAGGTTCTTGAAAAATGAGCCAAGCTAAATTAAGCTCATTGTTTTATTTTTTGTCTGCTTGTTTGTTTGTTTTGTTAAGCATGTGGGGCTAGGTCAGGATCATGTAGACAGAGAGGCAGAGAGGAGGCACAAGCTCTAAAGTTTCTCTAAGCTGCTTTGCCTTAACAGGAACATGATAGACACTGGATTTCTTAGCCTGACAATTTCTCCAACTCTATCAGCTTTCCATTTTCTTCAGTATTCTCCACATTATCCTAATCTCTCTTTTCCCATTTTTTTAACCTCTTCATTTTCTTTTTAGTTACCAACAGAGTGACTTATTTTTTCTTCTTGTATCTGTTGGACTTTAGATATTTCTAATTTTCCCAATTATATGACTTTTACTTAAATCTCCAATATTATTACACCCATTGTACATATCTTTACCTGACTCATAAACATTCTCACTCCTGATACACACACACACATAAACACACATATATAGTGTGTATATATATGTATATATATATACACACACACACTGTATGTAAGTTATATGTGATTTCTCTTATTTCTCAAATTATTTTAATTCACTTCATTTTAATCCTATTTCAGATTCATCCTTCTAAATTTTATCTTCTTATATCTTACTTTTACCTTTTGTAGATAAAATTCTATAACATGCATTTCATGCCTTTTAATACCTATTACGTCATTATCTGAGTAGCTAAGGATAAAGAAGCTTGTATGTGCTCCATTCCCACTTATGGCTGTAAAAGAAAATATGAAAGATGTACTGAGAGGGGTGAGGGTTATAGTTGCCAGATATGTGTATTTAGATAGATAGATAGATAGAGATATGTACGATACAAATACATGAAATTATGAATGAGAATGTCTTTATTCTTAATTACATCCAAGTAGGCAATCAGCTAAGATATATCTATCTGGAAGGGTAGCTGATTTTCACTTCTCTTTAGGCATAGGTTGTTAAAAACAAACCCTGGAGTGGATAATAAGGCCATTCTTCTGCTCACTTTCATAAACGCCAATGCAATGTTCTAATCCCTCAGGTATAGGAAATATTGGTACAGCATCGGATTAGCTCAGACATGAGATGAAAGCTTGAAAATCGGTCCCTATAGCATTTGTCTTGTACATGTATAGTCATTCTGGTGTTTTTACTGTGGCGCTCTCTCTGGCTTCCTTCATCTCCACCACTTCTATCATAGTTCAACCCTGTTTAACTCACTTCTAGAGATGAACGTGAACAAAGTGTAGTTTTCTCTACTGTGAAGATTTCTGCTATGTTATGGACTGAATTCTGAAGACAAATATTTCTTCTTGCCTGGGTAAGGGAAGAAAAGAGAAAAAGAGAGTATTAATATTTTGAACTGATGGAGTTGTTCTGTATCTTGATTATGGTGGTGGTTACATAACGGTATACATTTGCCAAAAATCATAGAACTGTACATGAAAAAGAATGAGATTTACGGTCTTTAAAAAAAAAAAGGGAGCAAGAGAAACCAGTTAAGTTCTAAGACTGTCAAAGTTACAGCCAGAAAAAATATATCATATTCATAAAGTCACTTTCATATTCAGATGATAATATTCCTAAGATAGTAACTATTACTAATATAATCTTCAACATAGCTTAGTTACTCTCTTCTTTAAAACTTTGAAAGAAAACAGTTAAGTTCTCAAAAGCCATCTTATATTCTAATCATTTGTTTTTCAGAAGTTTAGATTTAAAATTCAGTTAACAGTATCAAACTGGTTAACTAAGTGTGGTAGAGAGCCAGCCATCAAAATGGCCCCAGTGACTCTCACCTCCTGGTGTTCATGCTTCTGTGAAGTTCACTCCCATTATGCAAACAGCTGACCTGTGTAACCAATAGGATATTGAGGAAATCACAGAGTGTGATTTCCTAGCCTGGGTCATAAATGCTTTAAAGTTTCTGTCTTGCTTTCTCAGGGATCACTTGTTCTGGGAGATGCTAACTGTTATGCTGTAAGGACACTCATGCAGCCCTGCTGAGATGCCCGCATAGTAAGGAAATTTCCCATGTGAGGGAGGCATCTTTGAAGGAGGTCCTTCAGCTTAAGTGAAGCCTTCATTGACTAATGTCTTCAATGCAGCCTCATGAGAGATCTAGAGCCAGAGTCATCCAGCTATGCTGCTCCCAAGTTCCTGACCCACAGACACTGTGAGATAATAAATGTTTATTATTGTTCTAAGCTGCTAAGATTTGGGGTAATTTGTTATGTATCAGTGGACAACAAATACACTAATATATTTTATTTTTCTGAAATATATTCAAACCTAAATATTCCAGGCTATACTGCATTGACATAGAGTAATATCTGCTTGAATTTTAAGCTCAATTATATTAACTGATAAAGTGAGGATATTGTGATATGTAGATTTGCACTGAGTTCAATTTCTAGAAGTTAGAAAATGATCAGTAAGTGATCATTGATTGAGAATTTTTTTTTAAAATTTAGAGCCTGTTTTTTTGCAAGGACTGAAAACTAATCAAAGTAGCTTAAGTAAAAACAGGATATACCGAAAGGATAGAACCTCATAGAAAGTATGTTCAAGACGAACAAATTTGGGTTCTTGGGAAGTGGAAAGTTTTCAGGTGGTATATCTCTCCATCCCTCCTTTTCCTCTTTTTATCTCTCTATTACTCTGTCTCTATGCTCATTTTCCTACCTCCTTCTCCCTATATCTGTTTCTCTTTCTGTCTGTCTTTTTCTCTCTACATCTCAGTTTCTCCTCTCCCTACTGCTGCTTTAATTTTCTCTCCTTCCCTTTTCTTGTCCCCTTTTCTCTGCATCGCTCCTTCCCTCTGTCTCTTTCTTTTTTTTTCTAAATCTTTCCATCTTTCCTTTCCTCTCTGTCCCTCATACCCTCGCCTCCCATTCCCGCCTTCTTGTGTTTCCCTCTTCCTTCCCTTCTTTTTTCTCTCCACTTCCCTCTCCCTTTCCTATTGTATCTCTTCCTTTCTTTTTCTATTTTGCATCATCTCTCATCACTTATTCTAGGTATCTTCTTTACCCTTCTCTTCTGAAGGATGCCTGCCTTCAAACTTAAAATATTATGAAGATTCTAAAATCAATGTAATAGATTCTGTTAAAGTTTTCTGAAATACAAAACATCTCAGAAACCTGGAGGTTATGAAAACCTCAGCAATCTTGGTAGTACTGAGAACGTGGAAGACAACAAAAGTCTCAGAGTAGCTGATGTAAACATCTCAAAGTCCAGGGGTCTATGTACTTTACATATGAGATCTCCTACCTCTTTCTATCCACGTTCTCATTCTTAGCCTGCAGCAAATTAGGGGAAAAAAAGCCAGAGGAGGGATGCTGCTAAAGTCAGATTGTTGGTACCAACAGAGGGTTGGCACCTGAAGAGCAAAAGACTACATAGGTTAAAAACTACAACAATGAAAAGCAGACACAAGAACTGAGAAAACGTAACAGTGTGGATCCAGTCAAAGAAAGGGCAAGCAGTCCTATACTTTTCAGTAGTCTGGAACAAATCTCTAATAGTGGATATTCATTATAATAATTATGGAGAAATTATACAATTTTATTTAGATATTTAAGAAGGCAGGAACATACTTTGTGAATATTTTGGTAAAATATTAAAAAGTACGCCCTTTAAAATGTAAACTTTGGACATTAAGGAAATTTAGATATGAGCAATATCAACTTTTAGATGTTTTTTTTTTTTTCTATACGTTGTGGCCTCTCCAGTAGCAGAGCACAGGCTCCGGACGCGCAGGCTCAGTGGCCATGGTTCATGGGCCCAGCTGCTCCGCGGCATGTGGGATCTTCCCGGACCGGGTCACGAACCCATGTCCCCTTCATCGGCAGGCGGACTCCCAACCACTGTGCCACCAGGGAAGCCCTAGATTATTTTAAATAAAAATTTAATTACATTAAATAATGTCTGTTGGTTTTTTTTCCATTGATGCAGGAGAAAAATTAATAAATTTAACTTTTGGTACAATAGAGTCCAACAGATCCTAAATACTAATAGCCTTAGAAATTTTAAATGATACAAAAATATTAGAGGTTTGTATCAGCCTCATCTTGGGTACAAGCATGAAACTGTTTCAACAAGCAGTTAAAAGACAAACTTCCTTCTGCCCAGGAACATACGTTAGCAAGTTTTTCTTACTGGTTAATACATACCTTACTAGTTAATAGTGAGAATGGATCATGTGGGTATGTTTTCATTCTCCAGCTAGTTCTAAGATCCTCTAAGGTAGACTCAATTTTTTCTATTTTCCTGTGTTGTGAAGGACCATGTCCCTCACATTGTGCATGCTTAACAAATGCTTATGACTGACTTAACTGGCTGATACTGTGGTTTCCAACTGGGGCTATGGCAAACATAATAGTTTTATTTCAAATATGCTGCTTAGATTAAACTCCCCACAAATCCTTATTGGAGTTATTTTGAAAAGTTTTTGTTTTCTGATTATAAAGCTAATTTATTCTCCTTGCAATATTATCAGGAAAAAAGTTTAAAATCTAAAGAAGAAAATAATGTCACATAATTCCATTACTCACAGATCTGTTAACAATTTGGAATACAGCATATCTTCCAGATTTTTTTCTTTGAATATACTCATGAATACATATACAGTTTTACTTTTTTAAAAAATATAAACCCCAAAAAAGTCACTTTATACATAGAAACTAGTAGCTATCTTTTCATTTAGCAATATATCATGGACATGTTCCCATGTCAAAGAATATAGGTGTGCAGTGCATGAATATCATTCTATGTACTTTTTTCTTCAGTCTTCTTTTGGTGATTTTCATGTATCTTATAAATTTTCAATCATAAAAAATTGCACAGCTGAACATATTTGATTTACCTTTCTTAAGAAAATACCCCTAGAAATGGAATTGCATAACAGAAGTTTGAGCTCCAAGCATATCAGTGAATATTTATTGATCGATCATCAGACTATATGACTAATTATAGGGACACAACTATTTAGATAATTTGGAATGGTTAACCTTTTAGCCATATGAAGATATATTACATAAGTATATTTTTGAAGGACTTCTAAGTAGCTCCACTGACAAGTATTTTGAAATATCAATAGTTACTTAGTAAAGAAACTTCTGAGAATCTTTGTGGTCTACAGTTTTGGATAAACTCAATAAACTGTTAACTATCAAAGTCTTGATATCAGCATCTGCCAAGGGGAAATACCAAACCAAAGTTGCTTTTGCGGTAGGTACTAGCAGCAGTGTTAAGCATTCGTAATGTCCCTACCAGTGACAGAGTGATTCTTTATCATTGCAGTTTGGCTATCACATATCAGGGGAAGTGGTAAATTCATATTAGAAATTATAACCATTCTTTGGTAACTCAAGGATCTTGGGCAGATATTTTACCCTTAAGGGACTTTACCCTTAAGGGATCTTTTACCCTTAAGGGACTACCTAGTTAGCTGAATTTTAGAGAAAGCTTTTTGATAAACTCATGGTTAGACAAATTCATGAATTCTTGAAAGTACTATGTGAGGCAGTTAATCTAACAAAGTTGATACAGCATGGTGTTTAGGAACATGATGGACTTCGATATTTGACAACCTTGGGATGGAATGTCACTGTTTTCTCTGGAGCACGCAGCAACTTCTCTAAGCATTAGTCTTCTCATTTTAAATATGGAGATGATAATAATCTTAGAGTTGTTGAGAGGGTTAAATGTGGTAATGCAAGGTGCCTATCATATGGTAATCAGTTAAAAAATATCAGTCCTTCTTCTTCATAATCATAGTGATGCTTTACATCCAGCAGGTACTTGTTAATGCTGTTGAAAAACGAGTGTTTAACCTCAAAATATTAACAATGACCACTAAAATTAATTCCATATTCATGTAGAATTCTGTATAATTTTGTGTGTAATCATATAAATATGTAGAACCACACTAATTTTATTGATTGTTAGAAATAAGCTTGAATTAGTAAAAAGTATGAATTAAAGGTTTTTTAAAAAGTAAAGATAGTTACATTACTTTTAAATTCATTTAATAACTAAACTAAAAGGAGGGTTTTCAGTGAGTTCTTTGGGGAATACATTTTGTTGTAGATGCAAAGCTAGTGTTTTTTCACTTATACATTGTTAGTTATTGTATGCTATTAAAACTTCTTGAGGTACCCGCACAAGTAATTTAAAACATTTCCCCCCACTGAAATCTCATTCTCTAAGAGAATCCCTTACTCAAGATTAAAGGCAAAATTTGTCAACTCAGATTTTTAAAAGTACAGGTTGACTTGCTATGATATTTTTCCCTGTGTGTTTTTTATGTAAGGTGAATAAAGAAAAATTTGGGAAAAATAACCTCTTCTCTGAGACCATTTAGTTAATTTAAAACTTAACACTGAAAGTAATGTTAGGTTGGAACTAAAACGTTGTAAAGCAATGTACTAGAGACCCTGGGGCAACTTCAATCTAATTTAACTAATAAATATTAAGCTCATATTATGAGTCCAGCATTGTGTTAGGAATACAAAGATGAACTTAACGTGGATGTTAATGCTGGGAGGTAATTTGGAGATAATTTAATACAAACCTCTCAAGAGACAGAGGAGAAAATTAAGGCCTCCGAGAGATGAAGTGGCTTTCCCATAGTCAATAGATAAGTAGCAGAGCCAAGAGGAGAATACTTCAAGTTTCGTATTCCTTGCCTAGCCTCACGCTCCCTGCCCCAAAGGTTTTACAAAAGATACTTGGTACAGTTTTTACATTGACTAGAGCTCTTGTGGTTGGGCAATTCCAACAAAGCAGGTCGGGAAAATTTCCATGATAGTCAGCATCTCAAAATAGCAGCAGGTCCGCGCAGCTTTGTTCCTAACTCTGCAAGAATGAAAGAAATTCTAATTATACAACTAGCCCTGGACAAATAGTCCCTCTCAACAAACATTTGAGTGCTTACTATGTGCCTCGCTCTGTGTTATATCCTAGGAATATAAAGTAGGCTGAAAACAGTTCTTATCTTTAAGAAGCTAGTAGTTTCTTATACTACAGAGGAAACAAACACGTAAGGAGAGAATTTCAGTGACATTACACAGCCCAAACCAATGCCTTGAAAAATGCATCCCAACATTAAAAAATTTTCTTAGTTTTAAGGTGGTTTGGCCAGGGCACAAATACCCTAATCCTACTTCAACACCGTTCCATAAAGTTCTTGTGGCAGAAACAGATAAAAGAAACAAATGCAAAGTAAAGCAGAGTTCTCACTGTGACTCCTAACCTCAGTGCAGAGGAATATGACATACTGACCTATTGTTTCAAGGGAGCAACCGTTTTTCTAATCTAGTTGATTTAAATGGCCTTAGGCCAAAGCACCGTCAAACACTTAAACCCACGTTTATTCTGGTCACATGGAACAAAATTAAGTATGAGACTGAGGGTGATCTAGCTGTTTAAGGCCCCTGACATGCTGGGCCAGTCCCAGCCTTATGCTCTGATAGCTCTGGAAAGGAGAGAATCAGAGATCCCTACTTCTGATATTTAACACTTGGAAATCCCACCCACTATCAAATATGGCCTGATCAGTGACTTTTTCTTTTCCTTTTTTTTTTTTTTTGGCTGCGAGGCATATGGGATCTTAGTTCCCCGACCAGGACCCGTGCCCCCTGCAGTGGAAGTGCGGAGTCTTAACAGCTGGATTGCCAGCGAAGTTCCTGATCAGTGACTTTAAATGGAATCAACTCCTCCTCTCTACTTGGACAGTTTGGTACCCTTGAATAGGCTTTATTTCCTCCCTTCTTCCTGTCAGATAATCTCCTCAAAAACTTCACCTGAATTTTATTTACAAAACTTTTTTTAATGTTAGCCGATTTGTATCAATCTGTTTCATTATACCCTATCACCTATTATGTTTATATATAAACATATAAACACCTAAGATACTTAGTCTAAGTTTGCTCTTCTAAGTCAACAGAAGATTTGAAAATTTGGACAGAGGAGCTGATCAACCATATAAGAGCTTTAAATAGTTTTAGATGGGTCATGAGAAGTGGCATAACCATTCTGAATGATTACAGTGCTTCAGTTCTACTGTGAACCCATTTTTATTTTTGAAACTCATTCGCCCAGTTAACCTTGGCATTGCCCAAGAAAAAGTCTGACGGAATCTGATGATTATCTCGTAAGGAAGCACAGAGCTACATACAACAAAAAGCAACAACATAGCAACTTAGGTCCAGAAAGCTTTGCTTTTAATCTCATTTTTCCATAAACATGCTCAAATCCATAATACAAGGTGTTTGCTTTTTTAAGTTTATCACTTTTTTTTAACCCCCAAATAAACTTCTTAATGCGTTTATTTTAAATTTGGCGGGGGGGGTGGGGTAGGGAGGGGCGACATTTGAGTTTCCTTGCGAAGAAATTAAAAAAAAAAAAAAAGAAAAAGTGTTGTGTGTCCCATTCCTTCTTCCATCTCCACCAGCCAAATAAGTATGTGCTGCGACGGCATTTCTGTTGCTCTGAAATGTTGAAATAGATACGGAAAAAAAAGGCACCGAAAAAAAAAAAAAGGCACCAAGTGTTCATGTCGAGTGAAGGCACGCAGTGGGCTCCAGAAACCTGGCAGGTGGAGCATCTCGCGTCTGGAGTCTCGCGAGGTGTCGTGAGGCGAACTTGAGGCTCGCGGTTGTATGGGTTGCCGGGTGGAAGCGGGTTGCTGCGTCAAGACCTCCCTGGGCGGAGGGGTTGCGGAAGAGTGCCTACGTTCTGTCCCGGAAGTTGTCTGGCGCTGGGACGTCTTCTTTCAAGCCTTTGTGCTCGCACGTATCCCCCACGACCTGTCTGGGGCGCCTGATGTGGTCGGAGTCGGCGGGCAGGTGTGGAGGTGCCCGGAGGGGGAAGGCCTGGCCGCCCGCGTGGGCCCTCAGGTCGGCTGTGAAGTCAGAAAGACTTGTCGATGGGCCTTCACGACAAACATGGGGGTGCCGACCACCTGGGACCCCTCTAACACGTGGCCCCGCTTCCTGTGCAGGACCCCTTAGATGGCAGCAGCCCCTTGTTGCAAACACCGGATCTCCGCTCGTTGACGTGCTCCGCGGGTCGGGGCTGGCGGTCAGCACGCAACATAGGGGCAGCGCCGTGATACTCTGGATGGATCCGCGAGCAGCCGTGGCACGCAGTCTTCGAAGCGCACGCCCCGCGTGTGCTACTCGGTGGCGCCCCTGCCTGGTGGCCACCTGGAAGCCGGCAGCCACGCTGTCCTGATCTTGTTGAGGTACTGCGGGCCCTTGGTGACGTCGGGGACGATGATGGGGCTGGCGCTGGCGGGTCCAAAGCACCACATCCTTTAGGCGTCGGCCGCATCCCACTCGTACTTCTCGGTCACTTTGAGGCCTGCTCCTTGAGTTCCTGGCGGGCAGACACCTCGACCTTGTCGGTGTCCTTGGCCAAGCAGTCGGGGAAGCACCGCACCTTCATGTGTAGCCGATGGTGCTTGTTGGAGGCCTTGGACAGGCCCAGGTAAGTCTATCACTTTTGAATGGTATCGGGCTCTTAAATTTTTGTGTCAAAGCTCAGTGGTTCCCCCCACCCCAACCACATTTTTATACTCCCATGAAAATAAGCATTTAATTCGCTTGCTTTTCAGATTACAATATGTAGGAGAGTTATTCCTTCGATTTAGGTATTCAGTTGAATTGAATACACGTTGATTGTGAGCCTGCAGTGTGGCAGGCCCTCTGCCAGGTGCTGGGAATACAAAGGTGGGGAATTCATGGTGTGCAAGGGCAGATAGAGCAGACAGCTATAATAAAATATTCATCAATGCTCTAGGAGCAGTTGGAGCACAGTGCTAAAAGAAGGCAGAACATGGAGGCATAATTCTTCCTGGCTGAAAGGGAGAGCGGTGCTAGAGGAAAGCAGCTGTTGGGCTCGTTGCCACTACAATACAGCGTCCAATTTCAGCTCCCCCCACAGTGCTTCTTGACATTCTGACTTTAGACCCTATCCAGCAGTTTCTTCCATTCCTTTGGCTGACTATTCCAACATTCACAGTCCTTTATGTCATTCAACCCTTTTCATTTGTTTCATCTTCCTTTGCTCCTTGCCCTTTTCCCTTACAGCAAACCACCAGACTTCCTTGTTCACAGAGCAAATAATTTCTCACATGAACTCCCTCAACTTCCTACTGTTCTTCTCCATTTCCCCAGCCCTGGTATTTCAAATGACACTTTTTTTTTTTTGAGTGAATGCATGAATAAATAAACATATTAGGCACTATTTGTGGTAGATGCTGGGGATACACATGTCAATAAGTTAGGTTTCTCTCTGCCGTCAAGCCAGTCACAGTGTAGTGGATTCACATCTGTTACTCCCAGCTATGCTTTACGCTTGAGTTCTAGACCCATATATTCATTGCTTTTATGATATTCCCATCTGTTTGTCCTCCATGTGTCTCCACACTAACATGTCCAGTACTGTATCCCCTTGCTCCCATGTTTGCTCTTCCTCCTATTTTACCTGATTCAGTGAGTAACTGCATCATCTGTCTAATGGTTCAAGCCAGAAATGTGGTGTTCTAATTAATCACCAATAGCTATTTATACAATTCTCTTAATATCGCTCATTCCCTTTTGTCCACTCCCTCTGCCTTTGTCTTAGGACCCTTATTCATTTATCTCTTGCTTGAATTTTTGAAATTGCCAGCCTGGTGGCAATTACTTTTAATTCTTTCATCTAATTCCTTGCTTATCAAGCTTTATATCTAATAACAAGCTTGTATAGCTACTTCCTGATTTTCCAGATTTAGGCTGTATTTATTTACCGGTCACTTTAAAAGATGGAGATTTAGCTCGTTTTTTCATCTTCTTCATACTTACTACACACAGGACTTCCTTCTGAACACTGAGTCTAGCAATTTCATTATACTTTTATTCTAATTAAATCACTATTCAGTATTTACAGTATTGTAGCTATGAAAATGTTAGTCACAACTGAGGTTTGTAAAATATCCATTACTGTGTTTCCTTTCTGCACAACTCTTTCCCCTGGAGATAATTTCTACAACTTTTTGATCCCTTTGTTTTCTACTAAATTGAACCATATGAAATTGCCACTTTTATTAAATATTAGCATTATGTGGTTCAAGGTAGAATGTTCTTTTTACGAATCCAAATTCAATTCTCTATCAGTTATCCAAATACCTCAGTACTTTTAGATAACTGAAATGTTCTGTAATTTTCAGCTTCTTGATACCTTCTGATGGATTAAGTTTCCTTTTCATTGTCGTGCTCCTGAAGAAATCTCTCCTGGAGTCTTCTGACTTGCCCTAATCTGGACTAGTTGTTAGCTAAACCAGGGAGACAACTATCATCCTAGGGCTTTTTTCACTGGAATCCTGAGATCTGTCTCTTAATATACTGCAGCTTCCTGTTTCTTGGTTTATTCCCTCATTTTGGAGGATCACATCTTCTGATAGCTTCCTGAGATAGAGTGCACAAAAGGTAAAGTTTTCAGATCTTGCCTGTTTAAAATATCTTTATTTGGCCCTCTCAACTAATTAGTTTGGTGTGCTATATCATTCTCCATTGAAAATCTTTTTTTTAAAGAATTTTGAAGGTGTTGCTGTAACATCTTCTAGTGTCCAGGTTTGCTGTGAAGTCCAAAGCCATTCTGTTTCTTGATCCTTTGTTTCTGACCAGATATTTTCCCCCAGAACCTTTTCTTTTTCCTAATTTTCTGAAATTTTATGGTATTGTACTTTGGTGGGCGTCTATTTTCATCCACTGGACTGAAAACTTAGCGGACACTTGAGTCTCACTGGCCTGGCCTGTGTTTCGTGTTCACCTCTAAACAGATCATGGTGGACAGGAGGATGCTGTGCACTGATGGGCCAGTTCTAGGTCATTTGTCCTTCCTTGGAACTGATAGCTGAGGTTGGGGGTACATGGACTGACAATACAGGAAGGGTGGCTTCCCAGGGAAAGCCAGGATGTTGTTACTAAAAGAAACACAAAAGATTGGGCAGACAAAACTAGAGATGTCCGCTATATAATGTAAACAAACTCTCTGTATGTGTAACTTAAAAAAAAAATTGTTCTATATCTTTATTTATTTATTTATGGCTGCACCACACGGCTTGTGGGATCTTAGTTCCCTGACTGGGGATTGAACCTGGGCCCATGGCAGTGAAAGCACGGAGTCCTAACCACTGGACCACCAGGGAATTCCCTGTGTGTGTAACTTGATGGAAGCCTAACATGTAATTGGGTTGCTGAGTTCTGAATGACTGAATTTGCTGTGGTCCAAAGGGTGTGAATGACTGGCATTGGTGGTATAGTGGTGAGCACAGCTGCCTTCCAAATGGTCTGAATGACTTCCAGTGACTTACATTCAGCATACAGTACTAAGAATGCAAGTCATGATAGAGTGAGGTAGTTACTTATATTTTATAGAGAGCATATTAACTTTGATTTGTTTTTTCAGAAAATATTTTAAAATGTCTAATTAAATGGATTCTGCAGATATAACTATAAATTTATCTCTTTCCCCAAAACCTGAAAATCAGTGATCATTTACATAATGCTGGTTTACAGAGTAAATTGTTTGTGTGAAAGAATTGGGACTATGTTCCCAGTTTAGGCCAGGAGCATGTTTACCACTGTCTCTTGCCAGGCCTTGTCTTTGCAGAGTCCTTGTACAACTAAAGGTTTGATGCGCTGTTATTTCTCTATATCATTAGGGAATGAAAACTCATATTAAAAAGTTACAGGACATGCTCTGAGAACAGTAAACCTCACAGCCAACCAACAATCTTTATTAGAAATGCTGAAATAAAAGTAATGACTAAATTTGCATATAAATCTTCCATAAATACAAAAAAAATTATTCAAGTATTTATTATCTCCATTTTATAGCACATTTGCCTTTGTTTAGGTAGTACATAAATCCAAGAGGAAAGCCTGGTGATTATCACTATAAAAAGCATTTATTGAAACTTCCTGTGATAGATACTTGAAACAATAGTGAACATGCATAAATGACATAAGTTAGCAAATGTTAAGGGTAAGCGAAGATAAAGTGCCTTTCATGTTAGGGTTGCCAGATAAAACACAAGAGACTTCATTAAATTTGAATTTCAGATAAAAATAAGTAAATTCTTTAGCATAAATATGTCCCTAGTATTTCATGGGAAATACTTCTGGTAAAAACTTTATTTATCTGACAATCTAATTTAACTGGGCATTCTGTATTTTTACTTGCTAAATCCGGAAAATCAGCTATTCTAGCATAATGACTTAATTTCACATAGGAACACAAAGATTATGAGAAGTTCTGTGTCTATGGAAGCTGTGGCTAGAAGGAATTTGCTGGCAAATTTTCAATTGGTTAGGCCATGTTCCCTTTAAATTCAGTTCAATTTAAGCAACATTTGCAGATGGAGACCTTGGTGCTGGATAATGTAGAGATGGATAAACTGTTTTCTCAAGAGAAGATGATTTCAGGCCTATAGGGGCAGGTGGTCCAGAAATAGTGTGTGAGGAGGAGAAAGCAATAATGCGATCTTTGAGCAAATGGGGATTTGAGCAAATGTGACTGTCAGGGAATAGTTGGGTGGATAAAATGATGTAACAGATGATGAGCAAGTAGAAACATCACTTTGAAAATGTATAGCAGCAGATATTAGAGAACTCTAGGTGGTTATATCCATGATTTTTAGGCTTGCATCTAGAAAAGAACCTCTCAGGTATTTATTTACATAGCAATAAGCCTGACAGTTTAGCCTAACTTAAGAGTTTCTTCACACCATGGTCATAGTCTGAGAACCTTTTGTCTAAATTATCAATTTTGGGGTTTCAATATGCTCTGCAACTTGACTCCAGAAATACTGGATAGCATTTATGAGGCACTGTTCTAAGTCTTTTCATGAATTAAATTATTTATTTCTCACAACAACTCTTTGGGGCGAGTGCAGCTGTTATTTCCATTTTATAGTTGAGGCAAATCAGGAGTAGGAAACTGATGTGCCCATCAGACCACGTAGGGAATGTAAATGTGGGGGGGCAGGCCAAGAGTAAGACAGTGAATGCAAGTGACAGCCTCAGAGTTGGGATGTAACAGGGAGACTCTGGTGAGCTGGGAAGCAGGTGACCCATCTCCAGCACTTTCTGGATGGCTCAGACTTGCCAAACCATCTATTTTTTCTTGAGAAGCTGGAAATCCAAAATTTAAGTGACATTTCCTAATTTTTGAGTGTTAGAAACTAGTTTAAATTTACAGCACTCAAATTAACAAACTAGAATTTGCTTCTGAGCAAATTTTGCCAGCAGTTTGTCATTTCTGCTTTAGATATATTTTGTTTTTACAAGCTAAAAAAGAGTAAATTGTTTTTATCAAAACTGAAAATTGCTGGGCAAATCCTATTATGTAACACCAGCCCCAAATAAACATATTTTTAGACCTTAAGACTAGGTTGGGGGCTTCCCTGGTGGCGCAGTGGTTAAGAATCCGCCTGCTAATGCAGGGCACATGGGTTCGATCCCTGGTCCGGGAAGATCCCACGTGCCGTGGGGCAGCTAAGCCCATGCACCACAAGTACTGAGCCTGTGCTCTAGAACCTGCGAGTCACAGCTACTGAGCCCATGTGCCACAACTGCTGAAGTCCGCGTGCCTAGAGCCTTTGCTCCGCAACAAGAGAAGCCACCTCAATGAGAAGCCCACACACTGCAATGAAGAGTAGCCCCCGCTCGCTGCAACTAGAGAAAGCCCGCGCGCAGCAACAAAGACCCAGCGCAGCCAAAAAGAAATAAAAGTAAATTAAAAAAATAAAAAAGACTAGGTTGTAGCAGTGTGTGATGATCAATATTAAACATGAAAATTGAACAGCTAGTACTCAAAGAAAACAGCTGTTCCTTTTCTATAAGGTGGTGTTTCTCGATTTAAAAAAATATCATGATTCACCTTAAGAAATTAATTTGACATAACATGTACTCCTACAAATCTCTTATTTTATATATAAAAATATTTTCAAGAAAAAATATTCACTCTTACTACCTGTCATACATTCTGATACTTTTTTATTCTATTCTATTTCATATTGTTTACTACATGCTGAATTGATTTCATAACCCAGTAATAGGTCATGTCCAAGTTGAAAATCTCTGCAATAGAGAACAGTTTTTCCTTCATAAGGATAATACAACTCTTAGCACTGAGTGAAGTAAAACGTAAAAACTATCAAGGTAGTGTGTATCCAATTTCTGTTGTGAAAATTCTGGCAATGAGAGATACCCACACTTAGGTATAATCTAAATGCTTCCTTTGCAGGTTAATTTTGTCTCCCTAAGGGAGTTAGGGCAGGACAACTACTTTTTAAAAACTCATTGAAGGCAAGCGAATACTACTTTTTGTATTCTGCCATAATGCCCAGGTCAAAGTTGTGGCTCAGTTAAAACTTGTTGCTTTGATTGAAAGAATATACTATGGCTATTGGTATGTAGGTTATTGGCTCCTGGCTGATTATTAGAGTTTTCTGGAAAACTTTAAAACAATACGAAATCTTATTCAGGAAAATTATATTTGTATTTGTCCTTTGACACAGAAATTCTACTTCTAGCAATCAGCTCTGGTGGCTAGTTGGTTAATAAACTAATGGTGATACCACCATTTTAATTATTATGCAACTATGAAAAGGAATGAGAGAGATCTCCATGATATATGGCTAAGGAAAAAAATCAAGGTGCATATATTTTTGCAAAAAGAAACACTGGTAGTATAAACAAGGAACTAAAATAGTTGTTATCCATAGGGTGATTTTGGAATAGAATGGAGGGGAAAGGGAGAGATGAGGCTTAGAAATCTAAGTATGCTTTTTAATTTAATTTAGGTTTTAAATCATGTAAGTATTTTATATATTAAAATCATAGAGTTAATTTAAAAAGAAAAATTCTAAAATTGAAAATAGAAACAAGTAAACCTTGACTGTGTATCAAATTGCTAACATAGCACAGAGAAAAAAAATTTATTTCCAGTGAATTTTGAATGTAATACTCTATGCATCCTTAGTGAGATATAATCTAAGGGCTAAAAGAACTATGAAGAAAACTTAAGGGACTTCCCTGGTGGCACAGTGGTTAAGAATCCGCCTGCTGACATGGATGGATCTAGAGACTGTCATACAGAGTGAAGTAAGTCAGAAAGAGAAAAACAAATATCGTATATTAACGCATATATGTAGAACCTAGAAAAATGGTACAGATGAACCAGTTGGCAGGGCAGAAATAGAGACACAAATGTAGAGAACAAAGTATAGACACCCAGGGGGGAAAGTGGCAGGGGAGGGGTGGTGGTGGTGTGATGAATTGGGAGATTGGGATTGACATATATACACCAGTATGTATAAAATGGATAACTAATAAGAACCTGCCGTATAAGAAAATAAATAAAATTCAAAAATTCAAACAGAACAAAAAAAAAAGAATCCGCCTGCCAGTGCAGGGGACACAGGTTCAAGCCCTGGTCCAGGAAGATCCCACATGGCGTGGAGCAACTAAGCCCGTGCGCCACAGCTACTGAGCCTGTGCTCTAGAGCCCGTGAGCCACAACTACTGAGCCTGCGTGCCACAACTACTGAAGCCCGTGCGCCTACAGCCTGTGCTCCGCAACAAGAGAAGCCACGGCAATGAGAAGCCTGCGAACCGCAGCAAAGAGCAGCCCATGCTCACCGCAACTAGAGAAAGCCTGCGCGCAGCAACTAAGACCCAGTGCAGCCAAAAATAAATAAATAAATAAATAAATTAAAACAACAAAAAAAGGAAACTTAAACATCACTTAGTGATTTTTATCGTTGGTAGTGATAATTGGTATTATGTATTTTAACCATTATTGCATATTTTGGGGAAAAAATAAATGTTTAGGGTGATAAGATTTTTGTGTAAGAAGGACACATGAGTATGAAATCAAAGAAGTTAAGAAAAAATCCCTATAAAGTTAAATTTGAATTGTAAATATTGATATTAACTCATTTTGAATATATGTATGTCCTATCTCTCTTTACTGAAAGGGTCTAGAAACAGTGACACCTCTGTAATGCCCAGATTCTTTTTGTTTGTTTAAATATTTATTTATTTATTATTTATTTAGGCTGCGCTGGGTCTTAGTTGTGGCATGTGGGATCTTTGTTGCAGCATGTGGGTTCTTAGTTGCAGCATGCATGCGGGATCTAGTTTCCCAACCAGGGATCAACCCAGGCCTCCTGAGTTGGGAGCTTGGAGTCTTACCCACTGGACCACGAGGGAAGTCCCTGTAATGCCTAGATTCTTGATTATCAAATTCCCTAAAAGGAACCAGATTCACTTAAAAAATGGCTGATTCCAAGTTAAGTCTGAGGCAATTAGGTAAAAGTTGAACTTGCAATATCTTGTGCCAGAAAGCAAGAAAGTCCTCAAATATTGGAGCCATCTTGAAATAACTTCTGTTGATCAAATTGGAACAAAATAAGCATCCCAAAAGAATAACTAAATGATTATAAAATGTAAAATAAATCAAAAACTATTAGTTTTGAAGAGAGAAAGAGAGGGAGAGAGAAAAACACCTTACTTTGGAAATAAGTAAGACATTATCGGTCTTTTTTGAAGGCACTGTTGAAACCAGTTAATGTGTGAAAGCTCCCCCACCCCTTTTTGAAACAAAGGAATGCCAGCTCATCAATATGGAAGAAATAATAGATTAGAAAAAGCACCATTTGGAACTCCTAGTGGAAACTGATTCAGACAAAGATCATTAATAGAAGCCAAAATACATTAGGTGAGAGATTAATGGGGAGGAGGATATTTGTGTAGTGTCCAAGTATCACTCCATAGATTACTTGTTAATTGCAAAGGGTAAAAACCTTACCTTTGCAATGGAGATACCTGATCACCTAGCATAGCTATCAAACCTAGTGTCACTGACAGACAAGCTGAATTATGTGGTTTCAGGTGTGGTTATAGGATTATAGTGTCAGTATGAATTACTTATGTCGAAAATGTTTAAACTAAATTTAATCAAGTTTTTAGATCTAGTTTCTAGTTTACAGGGAAAAGGAGAATAGACAAAGAACAAGTTTAATGACACCAGAAGGCAGGTCAAATTGCCAAAAGGCCATTTTTTTAATGTGTAGCTACCCAAGGGTTTGATCAGAGAAGCCTGAAAGAACTTTTAGTTTTGAAGGCAGATTAAGCAGGGGTTGCTTCCCTCAGCTTTTATTGAAAACCCTATTCCTTCATAAGGATAACATGCTGAAGCTGCTGGTCTAGGCATTTAATCCAATATAAAGGAATATTTCTTATGTTATACAAAAGAACAGTTCCAATTTCAACATGAGGAAGCAATTCAAATTGGAGAAACAATGAGCTCTACCTAGAATTGAAGACCTTTTTCTAAATAAAAGAAGAAACTGTTTCTGTCTAAATATGGGCATTTTAAAAAACATCTTTATTGGAGTATTATTGCTTTACAATGGTGTGCTAGTTTCTGCTTTATAACAAAGTGAATCAGCTATACATATACATATGTTCCCATATCTCTTCCCTCTTGCGTCTCTCTCCCTCCCACCCTCCCTATCCCACCTCTCTAGGTGGTCACAAAGCACTGAGCTGATCTCCCTGTGCTATGCGGCTTCTTCCCACTAGCTATCTATTTTACATTTGGTAGTATATGTAAGTCCATGCCAGTCTCTCACTTCGTCCCAGTTTACCCTTCCCCCTCCCTGTGTCCTCAAGTCCATTCTCTACGTCTGCGTCTTTATTCCTGTCCTGCCCCTAGGTTCTTCTAAATATGGGCATTTTGATTGCTCAGTTCCACTGAGCCCTTTTTGCTCCTTGCTACATTAAGTTCTCATTGAATGTGCACTTGACTTCTTTGCAGTGAAAGCATATTAATCCCTAACATGATTTTTTAAATGTTCTTTAGACCTCTAACTGGATCATTTCTTGTTGATGCTGTTATACTGCTGTGACATTTTGGACTCACTGAATGGCACTGAAAATCAACTTTTAAAAAATTATAATAAAGCTTAGGTGAAATAGCAGAGAAGCATCTGATTCCTTCCTTCCCCACAAAATGGAGAGAGATTAGACTAAGGGCTCTCTTTGGTTCATTGGACAGAGATTGGGGAGATGGCAGAGCAGCTACATCCTGTTTTTGAGCGAGGAGAAAATTCAGGCTCACCCTTTTAGAGCTGCCAGGCAGCATAGCTTCTGAGCAGAACTGCCCTATTATTGCCACTGGCAACTCCACCCTTGCTGTACCCAGAAACACCCTCCAGTTTCCCCTCTTTTCAAACTATGCCATTTTCTTCCCCTACTGGTTAGCACACATCATTACTACTGTTAAATAACAAATAAGTTTTCTTGTATAATTTGGAGGAATCAATTTATAGTCTTGCCACATTCGTGTTAAATCTTAGGTAGTATTTCTATCTTGTAGTGAGGACAAGAACTAGGCTAACAGTAGAAAAATGATTAATGTGTACGTGAATAGAGCACCTGAGTCCTATAGTAATGCATGCTTATCGTCTAAGTTAATAGTTCCCAGTATGTAATCTCTAGACTTGCAGCATCACCATCATCCAGGAACTGGTTAAAATTGCGAACTTTGGGGCCCAAAACTTACTGAATCAGAAACCCTTGGGATAGAGCCCAAGAATCTGTGTCTTAACAAACACTGCAGGTAACTTCTTATGCATACTGAAATTTAGGAACCACTCTAAGCCATGAGATTCCCTTTATTCCTTTAAGTCAGCAAACCTGTTTAAATACCTTCTATGTACTATGATCCATAAAAAATAATATAACAATCTTTGTTCAGAGGGTGGTAATATGGAACATAGGGAGAACAGAGTTTACACAGAAAGCCGTAACAGGCACTTATTATAACCTGTCTTCCCATCTTCCGGGTGTCCCCAACTTAGGGTCTGTGGGTATGAGTGAGTGAACCATTTTAACCAAAGGTGAAGAGGCTAAATTGACATATGTATTTGTAGCAATGGGCAGACAGCTCCTGACGTGGTTGAAGGCAAAGAGGGAGTCCTCAGACTCAGAGTATAAAAAGAAGATCCCATTCTATTTTATAGTGAGAAAAAATAACTAATAAAGAAAATTGCAAAATCGTGGGAGAGATGGTAGGATAACTGGGATGATCTGGTTTGAAGGGAAAATTTAAATTATGCACTATCTGTGTAAACAACATTATCTAACCTTAGCCTGTTGACTCAGCTGGTTAGAGTTCTGTCACAGTTTCAGTTCCCTACAGAGCCTGATAAATTATTCCTGTTCTTGGCCACAATCAACATCCCACAATTCAAAGCATCAAATAAAGATGGCATGGGGCATTGGGAGGATTGTAGATCATTACACATTCCTACTCCCGGGCGAACACCTGAAGACTGCTGAAGGTGGGCGGTAGCACCATCTTTGTAGGAGGTAGTAGATGATAAATGGTCAATTTCTCAAATTCTTTCCCAAAGCTTTAATTGTTACAAAGAGTTTTTTTTCTTTCCAGGCAAATTTACCTTTATGAAGAAAGATCATAATAACTTCTCAAGGAAAGTTAGTAACATTTCACTTGGTGCTATTATAATTTTTATGTTAACGTCTAAAATGTCTCATTTGGTGAAATTAGTTCATTAAAATATTTGTATGAGCACATAAACATTTATTTTTCTACGCACATTAGCTAGATCTTGAAGATATTTTTTAAAATTTAGAGGTTAATCTCCTGCATCCTGGGACTTCCCTCGTAGTCGAGTGGCTAAGACTCCCTGCTCCCAATGCAGGTGGCCCGGGTTTGATCCCTGTTCAGGGAACTAGATCCCACATGCTGCAGCTAAGGTTCGCATGCCGCAACTAAAGATCCCATATACCACAACTAAAGATCCTGCATGCCTCAACTAAAAAAAGATCCGGCATGCTTCAACTAAAGATCCTGCATGCCGCAACTAAGTCCCAGTGTAACCAAATAAATAAATTAATTAATTAAAAAAACTCCTGCATTATAAGGAGACAGAAATTGCCTAAGTTTTAAATATAGCAGACTACATCCTCTAACACTAGCTAAGGATGCCTCAGTGTTTCCATGCAGAACTTGTTTCTAACTCAGCCTTAGGAAAATTCCTTAAGGTAAAACTTAAACACTACATCTGTCTCTCAGCCGATTGTTTTATAAAGTTTCTGAGTTTAAAGTTACCATAAATGTCGACAGTGTGGTGGAATGTTTATATGCTTGGTTTTTCCCTGCATCTAGTGTTTGAACAAATAGGAAGTTTATAGTGGACATAATAATAACACTGAATGTCAGTGGCAAAAAATTTTTTTTCTGTGTGTTTTCCTATCATCACTCAATACCAAGAACTTCTCCTGTCTGCTTTAAGAAAAAACCCAAAAGATTGCTTTTTTTTTTCTTTTTAAATCATGTTTAATGAAATAAAAGCCAGATATCCGAATACACATAGATACTTCCACAAGCTGATGGCTGGGTGCTTTGATCTTGGGCTATCTCCGTGGAAATATGCCATGCTTTGTGTGTGAGGATAATGTTATTGTCAACTATCATTAAGACCTCTTTTCTAGTAAAGGAGTAAATAATTATATGGAAATCAGAACTTACAAAATATATTTTAAAAAATCTTATAATCCATTAAATAGACTTGGCTCTCTGGTTGAAAAATAACCAACAAAAAGGATTTTGTTTGTTTCTGTTTAAAGTATTATAAGACACTTACAAAGGATCATTTTGATTTTTTTTTTTTTTTTTCTATACGCGGGCCTCTCACTGTTGTGGCCTCTCCCGTTGCGGAGCACAGCCTCTGGACGCGCAGGCTCAGCGGCCATGGCTCACGGGCCCAGCTGCTCCGCGGCATGTGGGATCTTCCCGGACCGGGGCACGAACCCGTGTCCCCTGCATCGGCAACCACTGCGCCACCAGGGAAGCCCCACAAAGGATCATTTTGAGATCTCATAAACAGAATACTTTAGTTAAGGTATCAATATCCTCCACTATAGGGTGGGAAGGAAATAGGAAAGATAAATTTTGGATTTACCAATTTACCAAGATAAATTAGACTCTTCTGGAAACCCAGGATTGCAGCCTCACATGTCTGCAGGAGCCGGGCAAGGTTACATGGATGAAGCAGACTGTGTATAGCATGGAGACAACCTTGAACTGAAGAGCCAAGCAGCACTTAGCTCAATCCATGTAGTAACAAGAGTCCAATTCCAGAGCTTTTGTTTGTCTAGACAAACTCCCAATGAGATTTTTACAAAATCTCCAAATTATTTAATGCTGGGAGTTAAGTAATTTTTAAAAATAATCGTGTTTGTTAAACAAATCTGTCTGGTGGATAGATTTGCCCTGTGATCCACCAGTTTGTGATCCTTCATTTTAACCCTAAATTGTGGTATACTCATGTTTCCCTGCTGCGTAAAACATTGAATGCCAGATGTAGATGATCACATGTTATTGTAAAAATACGGAAAAGACAAGTACTTAATATTTGTTGAATATTTATTAGGAAAACTAATACAATTTGTTCATTTTGGGTGAAGTCTTCACCAGTTATCAACACACACACACACCCATTGGCATGTGAACTTGTTTCCACTTAATGAGTGAGATAGGAATGTTAATTTTACTGACCCAACACCACTGACTCACTGGGAAAAAAAAATGGCCTCTTTCTTTCTCATTACACACACACATGCACACACACGCAGGCACTGTGTAGCATGTATGCATTGGTAGAAGTCACTGTATAATTGCAAATCTGAGGGCCAGGGTCCATATTTCTACAGATAAAGATCTAGTATATCTTCAGTCTAATATATCTTCAGTGCTGGGTGTCTAGTAAAGCATATGTAAGCATTGAATGATTAGAGTTTCCAGAACTTATTAGAGCAGGCCATTTGAAAGTGACAGAAATCTTGACTTTACAGTTCTTATTTTCATTGAACTTTTAACACATGCTAACACAATATGGATCATTAGTAGAAACAGGCAGTCCTTGCCATGAATTGAAGAGACACATGCTGAGAAAAAGATAAAGAATAGTGAGTTTTATTTTTTTTATTGATAGTTTAGAATTGTCATCATATCAGGTGCCTGTTATTTGTGTTAGAGGGTATACATTTTTTAAGTCAGCTTTTTAAATTTAAGTATAATGCATACATACAGAAAGTGCACAAATCATTAAATAGCTTAATGTATTGTTTTCAAAGAACCAAGCTTTAAACCTTTTGGAATGACTTGACAATCCATTTTTGCATATTTGGTCAGTTCTGAAATATACCAATATGCTTCTGAAAATAGCATTATCCCTAACTTGTGCCTTTTTTTTGCCCTTGACCTGTTGGTTAAACTTTAGATTACTTGTTTCTATAAAGCATCCATTACCTATAGTCTTTTCATCACACAGCACTAAGGCTATGTCTTGAGCAAATTCATCAGTGTTACTTCTGGATTACACATTGGAGTTACAAGATAAACATTCTCTAATATGACACATCTTTTAAAAATAAAGACAAAAATAGTCCTTAAGAAGGGGTTTTGGTCACAGTACATAAAAACATATAAAATCAATAGGTACTTTCATCCTTTTAAAATGATAAAAACTTTTTTTTCCCCAGATGAACGTTTTTGCAGAGAAAAGTAGGAAGGCACATTAAAAAATTCTCTATTAGAATCACAGCCTATTATAGATTCATCTAAGCAATTTTACTATAAACACATACCTATAAACATATAATGTCTCTTGACTGAATAGTTAAAGCAGGTCATATATCATAATTAAAACAAGGATAAACGTGGTAACCTAGAAACATGATTAAAAATTTTATTATCCTAAATAAAGCATCATTTAAGTAGGTGAGCCAAAATTATAACATGTAACTAACTCTGTTAATCCATAAATTCAGAGGAAAGTTCATTGTCTTCTCATGGTAAGAATGCTATGTTGGGGTTCCCTGGTGGTGCAGTGGTTAAGAATCCACCTGCCAGTGCAGGGGACACGGGTTCAAGCCCTGGTCCGGGAAGATCCCACATGCCACAGAGCAACTAAGCCCGTGCGCCACAACAACTGAGCCTACGCTCTAGAGCCGGCAAGCCACAACTACTGAGCCTGCGTGCCACGACTACTGAAGCCCATGCACCTAGAGCCCGTGCTCCGCAACAAGAGAAGCCACCACAATGAGAAGCCCGCGCGCCGCAATGAAGAGTAGCCCCCGCTCACCGCAACTAGAGAAAGCCCGTGCGCAGCAACGAAGACCCAAAGCAGCCAAAAATAAAATTAAAAAAAAAAAAAAAGAATGGTATGTCACTCTTTACTTGGAGTTTTTAACTGATTACTTACACAAAGTTACACTATTATGATAGAGTTTTCAAATTGATGTGAAAGATATTCTGGATCTTCAGAATGATGGTGTAAAGTAGGCTATCTGTAATTATAATTAAGGGAAACAGCCCAAGTTTGGAATGTTTTCTTTCATCTTCGCATATATAATTTGCATTTTACAGAACCTCAGGCCTTTGCATCTGCAAATTGTTGATTAAAGTAAATCATGTAGTCTAATCAGAAGATTCCAATAAAGTAGAATTTTGTTCACTAATTCAGAAAAAGTCTGGCCTATTGCACAAAAGTGCCAAGGAAAAACTCTTTATACAGTGAACCCCAAATAAAGCACTACTGATGTTTTGTTTGTGACTATATGATTAGCAGAGAGTCTTAAGTATTTATTGACCTAGTCTTGCCTTTAAGTATATAAACACTCAATGACTTGGTCCACTTCAGTAGACATTGTGTTAGGTATTGAGGATTTGAAGATGAACTTTCATATTTGAGAAATTTAATATCTTGTAAGGGGGACAGACACATAAACCCATAATCTCAGTATGATGCTGTAAATGTTAAGTAGGGAGCAGGCACAGAATGCCATGTGAACAGAGAGAAACTATATGGACTATGGTTTTCAGGAAAGTTCATCTCAAGGTAGGGTATCCAGTTAGGAGACAGTTGAAGTATACCCTACACAAAAGATGATGAGGACGTGAATTAGGGCAACAGTTTTTGGGGTGGGGAGAAGGGGGTGGAGTCAAGCAATATATAGGAAATAAAAGAGGCAGGATTTGATGATTGATTAGATAGGAGAAATAGGGTAGAGATATAATAGATAGGTACATGCATATTATATACACACATATACATACATACATGCATGCATAGACAGAGGCAGAGAGATGATAGATAGGTTTCTGGCTTAGAAAAGGTGCTATTAATTGAGACTGGCAATACAGGAGAAAAGCCAGTTTTGGAGGAAAATACTATATTGATTGGGGCAAGAAGAAGTGGGAAGTTGAAGTTGGGGTACCTGTGGCACATCATAGTAGATATGTCAAATGTGCAGTTTGATATAAGAGTCTGAAGCATGCTTAAAGGTAAAGTGCTATCCTAGCTTCAGCATGTTACTTCTCGTGTTTTACTTTATTTGCTAGTTTTCAAATGCATAAAAAATAAAGATTGAATAAAGTTACTACTGGAAGATATATTTAAGACCTAGTAAAGTAAGAGGATAATAAATGGGTCCTGTGGTGGCATTCTGAACCTTGTTATCATCCTGGTCATTCTATGTCCAACATCTTAAATACCCCTACATACTTTAATTCATTACTGAATGCTACCACCTTCTCGGCTTCACCAAAACCAACCACGTTCTCATTCAAAGTAAGGATTTGAGAGCTTAATATCAAATCCCACTTTAAGTTCACCTGCAGTCTTGCCTTTCCCCTTAGTTTTAGTAACGGTTCCTAATCACATTGGCTCATGACTGAGTCATACTTCTATGGTTAACCCAAGCTGCACTCCAAGACCTCCAGCATTGCCTTATTCCCACCAATGCTTCCAGGTACTGGAGCCTATTCTAGACCTCATTTTTGGGTCCCTGCTGCAGAACTACCCTGATTCAGGGTGACACCCTCGTGCCTGGGCCTGCTGCCTCAATGTTGAATTTTATTGTTTATGGAGCCCAGACTCACTCACATTTCTTCTTAGAAATAACCTTAACAAGATTTCCCTTTGGTGAATCCCACCCCCTCATCTTTTCCGTCAGCCCAGGTGGTTACTGTGAATACTGTATGCTATTCTCCAAGAGGCTTCAGACAATCCGTGCTTTGCATTCCCTTAACTCCAGTGCTCCAGTGATTGTCTCAGAAATGGTGTATGTCCCAAGCAGAGGCAATGCAACATGCTTCCCCCTGCATTCATGTGTGTGAATTTTCTTGCTGCATGACCAACAAAACATGTAGCCTTGGGAAGTGTTGGTGGTCTGAGAATGGAGTCCTCCAAAGGGAAAGATAAAAAGACTACAACCCGATATTAATATTTGGGCCCTGCATTCAGCTGCTTCTGTAGTCAAATCTAAACCTGGCCTGCTTAGTTATATTATTTTTTGTTTAAGAGAACTTGTGTTGGGGCTGTTACCTTTAATTGAAAAATAATCTTACTTGATTTGTAATTTATTCACTCAATAAATAATCATCGAGGATGCACAATCCTTGGGAATTGGCTAGGTGTTGTGGATATGGGAGAGGATACATCAGAGAAAGTCCCTGACCTCATGGAGCTCACAGTTGGCTGGAGGACCACTGTTAGATGTCCATGATGCTGACTTCATGCTTACCTGGACTTTTCCTGTTACCTGTTGACAGATACCTTTTATTCTGGGCTTTGCTTGCGGACCTCCCAGAGGGCCTCTAACATTGAGCATGGAAAGAATTCATTCTCTTGTCTGGAGACCTTCATAGCTATGGGTCATCAGCTCTATGGACCATCTCACTTTAGCAGGTCTCTCTAGACTCTGCGTCTCAACTATTGCCTGTCTGACCTATACCACTGCTATCTTAGCTTCAGTATGTTATTTATTATGTTTTAATTTATTTGCTTATTTTCAGATGTCATTAGAAATAAGGATTGAATAACTTTTAGGAGTCAGATGGTGAGAAGGAATAGGAGGACCTCTTGTGCATTAGGAAAAGTTAGGTGCATATTCGTTTATCATACATGTCTTCTTTCAAAGAAGCATTTCAGAGCCACTTTGGTAGAAGAAAATGAATAACAATAATCATAATTTAAATTGATCCCATAATCGTTCGTTCTCCTTCCTTCCTCCCTTCCTTTCTTCCTTCCTTCTGTACCTCCCTCTCTCCTTCCCTCCTCTTATTTCCTTCCCTCAAAATATGTTTATGAAACTAATTCTTGGTACTGTTCTGGGGGATAAGGTACAGCTTTAAACCCACAGAGTCTTTGCCCTTATGAAACTTGAATTCTAATAAGGCATTGAGTTCAGAACTTTTACATGTAATTCCATTTTAGCTATATAATAATTCATTTTTACCAGTAAGGAAATGGAGTCTAAGGTATATGATTATGTAATTTGTCCTAGATCAGAGCAAAGGCAGAGACAGGATTCTGACTTAGGTGTGTCTTACACTAAAGCCCATGTTTGTAGCAGAAGAAATCAAACTAAGCACTTAAGTGCTATGAAGAAAAATAGAGCAAGGTATATGGGATACAGAGTGATGGGCCCAGGAAAGTTCTAGATTCAGAGGTGGAACAGAGATCTGAATTAGGCCATGCAGAAACCCAAGGGAAGGTAGGCAGAGGGAACAGGATATGGGGCAGGGGCATGCTGGAAGTGTCTAAGGCTCACAGGAGGGCAGTGCAAGGAAGGGGAGGGTTGCAGAAGAGGAGGTCACAGGGACAGCCAGAAACCTGATGATGGAGCATCTTATGGACCATAGCAAGGACTTTGGGTTTAGATGATACTCGTCACTCTGCTCTAGTTCTAAAATGCAGTTCTTTCTGTTCAAGGTTCAGAGGGTTGAGAAAAAATGAATCAGAGATAGGACTTTGAGAGCTCAGGGAGTGAATAAAACAGATGAGATAACAATGCTCAGGCTCTGGCCAAACTCACATCCCACAAGTGTAACCACACCCTGCTTGCATTTCATGTCTATCTTTGAACTGGAGTTGAGCAGAATGGGAGTGTAAAAATTGTGTTCTGATCTCTTTCCACTCTGTGCCTGGGCAGAGAAAAAGGAAGAGCGGCACAAGTGGGTGTGAGATCAGAGGAGAATTATGCAGCTGATACTCTGTTTAAAAGGAATTCCAGTGTTCACCCCCACTCCAGAATATCAGTGGGCATTTCTGCCAACACAAAGGCTGATACTGCAGTGTTATACTGATTTGCTGTCTATTTTATCAGGAACTACATTTGTATAGCTCTGCATAACTCAAAGGTATAAGTCAAACAGAAGACCCCGTATAATGTAATTTGTAAACATGTTCTTACAGTTTAAAGTAGATCTCTCTGAAAGTATTAGATAATTTATGCTGCTTAGAAAAATCTTCACTATTTGTTTTAAATAATTAGGCCTAAGAGTGATTTTCTTTCTTCTACATTTTCTTTGTTGAATGGGAATTCATTCTCTAGGGAAAAAAGAAACTTTCTTAAAATAAGAAAGACATCATCCTTATTTTGTATGAAAAATGTTTGATATTAGAGTTGGATGAAAGTGAATGACAATACTCAAATATTTGGGGTTGGCAGAACAGAAGAATAGAAGAGAATAGAATGAAGTATTTTGAGAGCTTATTCTTTAAATCATCTCTGATTTTCTTTTTAACATGAGAAAATTAAGGTTGGAGAAGTTCAGCTTAAGTTTGTCTTCCAAACTTTAAGTAACTTGTTCTTTCTGTTTTAACTTTTAGTTATCCCTGGTCTTGTCAAAGGTAGACATTTTTATTATAATTGTATTTCTGTAGATGCCCATGAATATTATGGTGGAGAATGCCTTACATGGGATTGGTGATAGTATTTTGGGGAGAGTTTACCAGCTATTTCTTTAATATATAGCTATATCTCTATATTTATATCCATGTCTATGTCTGTGTATGTATTTTTAAAAATGTAATCCGTAGGAAAAAGTGTATTTTGTGTAGGGACCCAGCACATACACACATGCACAACTAAAACAAAAGTTTTCTTTTTTCCCTTTACTTATCTTCTCTACTCTTCAGCTCTATTTTCTTTTCTGTTTAATTAAAAAGTCTAGTCCCAACCCACTGAAATGATTTTACAACCCACTTATTGGTCTCAGTGCACAGTTAGAAAAGGCATGATTTTGAAAAAAATACCATTGGCTTATGATGAAAATCCATAATTGCTATAAAAGGAAGCTAAGGATTATTTTGGGATCACATTCCTAGGCTTTGGTAGTTGCTATCATAGAATCAACCTATTCTCTATTCCTGGGCTAGATGGACAATGGCCACGAGTTTGATCTCAAATAGTATTTATCTCCTTATCTTTTTATTCTTGGTGTCATTAATTAGCTGAATTGACCTTGCAGTACTAGGAATAGTCGCAAGTTCTTGAAGCACATGCTGTAAGTGTACTATAAGCTGTAAGTATATACTTATAGCTTTAGAAATCTAGGTTTCGGTAGCCAGAGAGAGAGAGAGAGAGAGAGAGAGAGAGAGAAACAAAGAGAGAGCAAAGTTCATTACTGTATTCACACAGGAGACTCAGTCATCAGTCCAAAGTGCACTTAGAACTTTCAACAAACTGTGAAAGATTTAATCCTGCCCAATACTTAAAATCACATAGATCCCACAGAAGTTAATGGTTTGGGATGGATCTATAGCTTAAACCTTTCAGAACACATACTATCATTTTCCTACTGTTTATTCATTAGACAACAGCACTGTGTTGAACCTCACAGCAGGGGACAGCTTTTGTTTTTGCCAACTTGATACCCATGAAATCTTCCTCCATGAACTCATGTTTCCTCTCCGGGACCACCTCCCCTGTCCCTTTCTCAGTTCTTGCAGTGAAAGTCATGATGGCAGGGACCAATTCTCAGCTCTGTTTGTTGGATTCTGCGGTACTTTCCTCCCCACCGCTGATTGCACTTGAACCCCAAAGCATATTCAAACTCATCCTAAACTTCAGAACCAATATTGAGGAGAGGTAACAGTAATCTAAAGAATTCTGGGGACTTCCCTGGTGGCGCAGTGGTTAAGAATCTGCCTGTCAGGGCTTCCCCGGTGGCACAGTGGTTAAGACTCCCTCTGCCGATGAAGGGGACGCGGGTTCGAGCCCTGGTCCGGAAAGATCCCACATGCCACGGAGCAACTAAGCCCGTGAGCCACAACTACTGAACCTGAACTCTAGAGCCTGCGAGCCACACTATTGAAGCCTGTGTGCGTAGAGCCTGTGCTCTGCAACAAGAGAAGCCACCGCAATGAGAAGCCCGTGCACCTCAACGAAGAGTAGCCCCTGCTCACTGCAACTAGAGAAAGCCAGTGCGCAGCAACGAAGACCCAATGCAAACAAAAATAAATAAATAAAATAAATAAATTTATATAAAAAAAAAGAACCCGCCTGCCAATCCAGGGGACACGGGTTCAAGCCCTCGTCCGGGAAGATCCCACATGCCATGGAGCAACTAAGCCTGTGCACCACAACTACTGAGCCTGCGCTCTAGAGCCTGCAAGCCACAACTACTGAGCCCAGGTGCCACAACTACTGAAGCCCGCATGCGTAGAGCCCGTGGTCCGCAACAAGAGAAGGCACCGCAATGAGAAGCCCGTGCACTGCAGTGAAGAGTAGTTCCCACTCCCCAAAACTAGAGAAAGCCTCTGCACAGCAACAAAGACCCAATGCAGCCAAAAATTAAAAAAAAATATATATAAAGAATTCTGTGATGTAGCATCATGATTTTTGCACCTAAATTGGTTTCTGACTTTGTGCCTCAGTTCTAACAATGGGCCACCCCCCCTTGATAGGTGGGCCTGAGTCATTGTTTGTAATTTGTCCATGAAAATCTGATCCTTTGCCTTATTCTTGCTTGGTCCTAGAGACGTAGATTATGACTGCATCAATTGTCTGACTTCACTGGTACTGATGACATGATTTTCTTGCTCTCTTAGCTTTTCTGGGAACTTCTGGAGGACTGGACTATAGTCATTTGGCATCTCATGGTTAGAAGTGTTCCTATTTCCCTGTAAAAGCCACCTGAGTGACTACTTTCCTAGGCTACCCCTTATTAATTGTTACAATGTTTCAGGTACTGAGTATTTTTCTCTCACTGGGCCTCCTCCCAACCTGTGGCTGAGTCAGTTCCAAATGCCTGACCTACTCCCATGGATGAATCTATTATCAGAGCTGAGCTCCTCCTTTATTTCCCTGCTGATAATTGGACCACATCTGGTAGATCCTCAAGATATATGAAACTAACTTTTTGTTTTCTTTCCCTGTGTCCAATACAGTTTCCTGCTCAGGAAATAGTTGTTGAACAAGCATGTCCATTTGAAAATTTGCATTGCTTGTCACAGTTGTCATTTTGTTTGAGGGGTCACAAAAGGAAAACTTGTACCTTGGTAACTGTTTTAAGTGAGAAGAATTTGGGAAAAATGAATCTACCTCTTCAAGACTTATTATGAAATAAAATGTCAAAAGGTCATGTTCAGAGGATGTTTATTAACTGCAAAATTCAAACTTTCTTTTTTTAAATTTTTTTAAACATCTTTATTGGAGTATAATTGCTTTACAATGGTGTGTTAGTTTCTGCTTTATAACAAAGTGAATCAGTTATATATATATACATATGTCCCCATTATCTCTTCCCTCTTGCGTCTCTCTCCCTCCCACCCTCTGTATCCCACCCCTCTAGGTGGTCACAAAGCACCGAGCTGATCTGCCTGTGCTATGTGGCTGCTTCCCACTAGCTATCTATTTTACGTTTGGTAGTGTATATATGTCCATGACACTCTCTCACGTTGTCCCAGCTTCCCCTTCTCCTTCCCTGTATCCTCAAGTCCATTCTCTAGGATGTCTGTGTCTTTGTTCCCGTCTTGCCACTAGGTTCTTCATGACCATTTTTTTTTTTTTTAGATTCCATATATATGTTAGCATACGGTATTTGTTTTTCTCTTTCTGACTTACTTCACTCTGTATGACAGTCTCTAGGTCCATCCACTTCACTACAAATAACTCAATTTCGTTTCTTTTTATGGCTGAGTAATATTCCATTGTATATATGTGCCACATCTTCTTTATTCATTCATTTGTTGATGGACACTTTGGTTGCTTCCATGTCCTGGCTATAGTAAATAGAGCTACAGTGAACATTTTGGTACATGACTCTTTTTGAATTATGGTTTTCTCAGGGTATATGCCCAGTAGTGGGATTGCTGGGTCGTATGGTAGTTCTATTTGTAGTTTTTTAAGGAACCTCCATACTGTTCTCCATAGTGGCTGTATCAATTTACATTCCAACCAAGAGTGCAACAGGGTTCCCTTTTCTCCACACCCTCTCCAGCAATTATTGTTTGTAGATTTTTTGATGATGGCCATTCTGACCGGTGTGAGATGATAGCTCATGGTAGTTTTGTTTTGCATTTCTCTAATGATTAGTGATGTTGAGCATTCTTTCATGTGTTTGTTGGCAATCTGTATATCTTCTTTGGAGAAATGTCTATTTAGGTCTTCTGCCCATTTTTGGATTGGGTTGTGTGATTTTTTGATATTGAGCTGCATGAGCTGCTTGTAAATTTTGGAGATTAATCCTTTGTTAGTTGCTTCATTTGCAAATATTTTCTCCCATTCTGAGGTTTGTCTTTTCATCTTGGTTATGGTTTTCTTTGCTATGCAAAAGCTTTTAAGTTTCATTAGGTCCCATTTGTTTGTTTATTTATTTATTTATTTATTTATTTTTTTGCGGTACGCGGGCCTCTCACTGTGTGGCCTCTCCCATTGCAGAGCACAGGCTCTGGACGCACAGACTCAGCGGCTATGGCTCACGGGCCCAGCCGCTCCGCAGCATGTGGGATCCTCCTGGACTGGGGCACAAACCTGTGTCCCCTGCATCGGCAGGCGGACTCTCAACCACTGTGCCACCAGGGAAGCCCCCATTTGTTTATTTTTATTTCCATTCCTCTAGGAGGTGGGTCAAAAAGGATCTTGCTGTGATTTATGTCATAGAGTGTTCTGCCTATGTTTTCCTCAAAGAGTTTCTTATAGTGTCTGGCCTTACATTTAGCTCTTTTATCCATTTTGAGTTTATTTTTGTGTATGGTGTTAGGAAGTGTTCTAATTTCATTCTTTTACATGTAGCTGTCCAGTTTTCCCAGCACCACTTATTGAAGAGGCTGTCTTTTCTCCACTTTATATTCTTGCCTCCTTTATCAAAGATAAGGTGACCATATGTGCATGAGTTTATCTCTGGGCTTTCTATCCTGTTCCATTGATCTATATTTCTGTTTTTGTGCCAGTACCATACTGTCTTGATTACTGTAGCTTTGTAGTATAGTCTGAACTCAGGGAGCCTGATTCCTCTAGCTCCGTTTTTCTTTCTCAACATTGCCTTGGCTATTTGGGGTCTTTTGTGTTTCCATACAAATTGTGAAATTTTTGATTCTAGTTCTGTGAAAAATGCCATTGGTAGTTTGATAGGAATTGCATTGAATCTGTAGATTGCTTTGGGTAGTATAGTCATTTTCACAATGTTGATTCTTCCAATCCAAGAACATGGTATATCTCTCAATGTATTTGTATCATCTTTAATTTCTTTCATCAGTGTCTTATAATTTTCTGCATACAGGTCTTTTGTCTCCTTAGGTAGGTTTATTCCGAGATATTTTATTCTTTTTGTTGCAATGGTAAATGGGAGTGTTTTCTTAATTTCACTTTCAGATTTGTCATCATTAGTGTATAGGAATGCCAGAGATTTCTGTGCATTAATTTTGTATCCTACTACATTACCAGATTCATTGATTAGCTCTAGTAGTTTTATGGTAGCATCTTTAGGATTCTCTATGTATAGTATCACGTCACCTGCAAACATTGACAACTTTACTTCTTCTTTTCCGATTTGGATTCCTTTTATTTATTTTTCTTCTCTGATTGTTGTGGCTAAAACTTCCAAAACTATGTTGAGTAATGGTGAGAGTGGGCCACCTTGTCTTGTTCGTGATCTTAGTGGAAATGGTTTCAGTTTTTCACCGTTGAGGACGATGTTGGCTGTGGGTTTGTCATATATGGCCTTTATTATGTTGAGGAAAGTTCCCTCTATGCCTACTTTCTGGAGGGTTTTTATCATAAATGGGTGTTGACTTTGGCGAAAAGCTTTCTCTGCATCTGTTGAGATGATCATATGGTTTTTCTCCTTCAACTTGTTAATAAGGTATATCACATTGATTGATTTGCGTATATTGAAGAATCCTTGCATTCCTGGGATAAACCCCACTTGATCATCGTGTATGATCCTTTTAATGTGCTGTGGGATTCTGTTTGCTAGTATTTTGTTGAGGATTTTTGCATCTATGTTCATCAGTGATATTGGCCTGCAGTTTTCTTTCTTTGTGACATCTTCATCTGGTTTTGGTATCAGGGTGATGGTGGCCTTGCAGAATGAGTTTGGGAGTGTTGCTCCCTCTGCTATATTTTGGAAGAGTTTGAGAAGGATAGGTGTTAGCTCTTCTCTAAATGTTTGATAGAATTCGCCTGTGAATCCATCTGGTCCTGGGCTTTTGTTTGTTGGAAGATTTTTAGTCACAGTTTCAGTTTCAGTGCTTGTGATTGGTCTGTTCATATTTTCTATTTCTTCCTGGTTCAGCCTCAGAAGGTTGTGCATTTCTAAGAATTTGTCCATTTCTTCCAGGTTGTCCATTTTATTGGCATATAGTTGCTTGTTGTAACCTCTCATGATCCTTTGTATTTCTGCAGTGTCAGTTGTTACTTCTCCTTTTTCATTTCTAATTGTATTGAATGGATTCTTTGCCCTTTCTTTCTTGATGAGTCTGGCTAATGGTTTATCAATTTTGTTTATCTTCTCAAAGAACCAGATTTAGTTTTATTGATCTTTGCTATTGTTTCCTTCATTTCTTTTTCATTTGTTTCTGGTCTTTTCTTTATGATTTCTTTCCTTCTGCTAACTTTGGGTGTTTTTTGTTCTTTTTTCTCTAATTGCTTTAGGTGTAAGCTTAGGTTGTTTGAGATGTTTCTTGTTTCTTAAGGTAAGATTGTATTACTATAAACTTCCCTCTTAGAACTGCTTTTGCTGCATCCCATAGGTTTTGGGTCGTCGTGTTTTCATTATCACTTGTTTCTAGGTATTTTTTGATTTCCTCTTTGATTTCTTCAGTGATCTCTTGGTTATTAAGTAGTGTATTATTTAGCCTCCATGTGTTTGTATCTTTTACGGATTTTTTCCTGTAATTGATATCTAGTCTCATAGCATTGTGGTCAGAAAAGATACTTGATACAATTTCAATTTACTTAAATTTACCAAGGCTTGATTTGTGACCCAAGATATGATGTATCGTGGAGAATGTTCCATGAGCACTTGAGAAAAATGTGTATTCTGTTTTTTGTGGATGGAATGTCCTATAAATATCAATTAAGTCCATCATGTTTAATGTATCATATAAAGCTGTGTTTCCTTATTTATTTTCATTTTGGATGATCTGTTCATTGGTGAAAGTGGGGTGTTAAAGTTCCCTACTATGAATGTGTTACTGTCGATTACCCCTTTCATGGCTTTTGGTATTTGCCTTATGTACTGAGGTGCTCCTATGTTGGGTGCATAAATATTTATAATTGTTATATCTTCTTCTTGGATTGATCCCTTGATCATTATGTAGTGTCATTCTTTGTCTCTTGTAATAGTCTTTGTTTTAAAGTCTATTTTGTCTGATACGAAAATTGCTACTCCAGCTTTCTTTTTTTTTTTTTGTGGTACGCGGGCCTCTCACTGTTGTGGCCTCTCCCATTGCAGAGCACAGGCTCCGGACGTGCAGGCTCTGCAGCCATGGCTCATGGGCATAGCCGCTCCATGGCATGTGGGATCTTCCTGGACCGGGGCACAAACCCGTGTCCCCTGCATCGGCAGGTGGACTCTCAACCACTGCGCCACCAGGCAAGCCCATAGCTTTCTTTTAATTTCCATTTGCATGGAATATCTTTTACCATCCCCTCACTTTCAGTCTGTTTGTGTCCGTAGGTCTGAGGTGGGTCTCTTGTTGACAGCATATATATGGGTCTCTTGTTTTTGTATCCATTCAGCCAGTCTATATGTTTTGGTTGGAACATTTAATCCATTTACATTTTAGGTAATTATCAATATGTATGTTCCTATTACCATTTTCTTAATTGTTTTGGGTTTGTTATTGTAGGTTTTTTCCTTCTCTTGTTTTTCCTGCCTAGAGAAGTTCCTTTAGCATTTGTTGTAAAGCTGGTTTGGTGGTGCTGAATTCTCTTAGCTTTTGCTTGTCTGTAAAGGTTTTAATTTCTCCATCAAATCTGAATGAGATCCTTGCTGGGTAGAGTAATCTTGGTTGTAGGTTTTTCTCCTTCATCACTTTAAATATGTCCTGCCAGTCCCTTCTGGCTTGCAGAGTTTCTGCTGAAAGATCAGCTGTTAACCTTATGGGGATTCCCTTTTGAGTTATTTGTTGTTTTTCCCTTGCTGCTTTTAATATGTTTTCTTTGCATTTAATTTTTGACCGTTTGATTAATATGTGTCTTGGCATGTTTCTCCTTGGATTTATCCTGTATGGGACTCTCTATGCTTCCTGGACTTGATTAACTATTTCGTTTCCCATATTAGGGAAGTTTTCAACTATAATCTCTTCAGATATTTTCTCAGTCCCTTTCTTTTTCTCTTCTTCTTCTGCGACCCATATAATTCGAATGTTGGTGCGTTTAGTGTTGTCTCAGACGTCTCTGACACTGTCCTCAGTTCTTTTCATTCATTTTAATTTATTCTGCTCTGCAGTAGTTATTTCCCCTATTTTATCTTCCAGGTCACTTAACCATTCTTCTGCCTCAGTTATTCTGCTATTGATCCCTTCTAGAGAATTTTTAATTTCATTGATTGTGTTGTTCATCACTGTTTGTTTGCTCTTTATTTCTTCTAGGTCCTTGTTAAATGTTTCTTGCATTTTCTCCATTCTGTTTCCAAGATTCTGAATCGTCTTTACTGTCATTATTCTGAATTCTTTTTCAGATAGACTGCCTATTTCCTCTTCATTTGTTAGGTCTGGTGGGTATTTGCCTTGTTCCTTCATCTGCTGTGTATTCCTCTGTCCTCTCATTTTGCTTAACTTACTGTGTTTGGGGTCTCCTTTTTGCAGGTTCATAGTTCCCATTGTTTTTGGTGTCTGTCCCCAGTGGCTAAGGTTGGTTCAGTGGGTTGTGTAGGCTTCTTGGTGGAGGGGACTAGTGTCTGTGTTCTGTTGGATGAGGCTGGATCTTGTCTTTCTGGTGGGCAGGTCCACGTCTGGTGATGTGTGTTTTGGGGTGTCTGTGGCCTTATTATGATTTTAGGCAGCCTCTCTGCTAATGGGTGGGGTTGTGTTCCTGTCTTGCTAGTTGTTTGGCATAGGGTGTCCAGCACTGTAGCGTGCTGGTCGTTGAGTGAAGCTGGGTCTTGGTGTTGAGATGGAGATCTCTGGGAGATTTTCACCGTTTGATATTACGTGGAGCTGGGAGGTCTCTTGTGGACCAGTGTCCTGAACTTGGCTCTCCCACCTCAGAGGCACAGCCCTGACACCTGGCTGGAGCACCAAGAGCCTGTCCTCCACATGGCTCAGAATAAAAGGGAGAAAAAGAAAGAAAGAAAGAATGAGGAAGGTAAAATAAAATAAAGTTATTAAAATAAAAAAATTATTAAAAAAATTTTTTAAAGTAATAAAAAATAAAAAAAGAAAGAAGAGAGCAACCAAACCAAAAAACAAATCCACCAATGATAACAAGTGCTAAAAACTATACTTAAAAAAAAAAAAAAAAACCAAAAAAACGGACAGACAGAACCCTAGGACAACTGGTAAAAGCAAAGCTATACAGACAAAATCACACACAGAAGCATACACATACACACTCAAAAAAAGAGAAAAAGGGGAAAAAAAATATATCGTTGCTCCCAAAGTCCACCTCCTCTATTTGGGATGATTCGTTATCTATTCATGTATTCCACAGATGCAGGGTACATCAAGTTGATTGTGGAGCTTTAATCCGCTGCTCCTGAGGCTGCTGGGAGAAATTTCCCTTTCTCTTCTTTGTTCCCACAGCTCCTGGGGCTCAGCTTTGGATTTGGCCCCGCCTCTGCGTGTAGGTCGCCTGAGGGCGTCTGTTCTTCGCTCAGACGGGACGGGGTTAAAGGAGCCACTGATTCGGGGGCTCTGGCTCACTCAGACCGGGGGGAGGGAGGGGTACTGATGTGGGGCGAGCCTGCAGCATGACGTTGCACCAGCCTGAGGCGCGCCATGTGTTCTCCCGGGAAAGTTGTCCCTGGATCCCAGGACCCTGGCAGTGGCGGGCTGCACAGGCTTCCGGGCAGGGAGTTGTGGATAGTGACCTGTGCTCGCACACAGGCTTCTTGGTGGCGGCAGTAGCAGCCTTAGTGTCTCATGCCCGTCTCTGGGGTCCGCGCTTTTAGCCGTGGCTTGCGCCGGTCTCTGGAGCTCCTTTAAGCAGCGCTCTTAATCCCCTCTCCTCGGCACCAGGAAACAAAGAGGCAAGAAAAAGTCTCTTGTCTCTTTTGCAGCTCTAGACCTTTTCCCGAACTCCCTCCCGGCTAGCTGTGGCGCACTAGCCCCCTTCAGGCTGTGTTCACGCAGCCAACCCCAGTCCTCTCCCTGGGATCCGATCTCTGAAGCCCGAACCTCAGCTCCCAGCCCCCGCCCGCCCCGGCAGGTGAGCAGACAAGCCCCTCAGGCTGGTGAGTGCTGGTCGGCACTGATCCTCTGTGCGGGAATCTCTCCGCTTTGCCCTCCGCACCCCTGTTGCTGTGCTCTCCTCCGCGGCTTCAAAGCTTCCCTCCTCCGCCACCAGCAGTCTCCGCCCACGAAGGGGCTTCCTAGTGTGTGGAAACCTTTCCTCCTTCACAGCTCCCTCCCACTGGTGCAGGTCCCGTCCCTATTCTTTGTGTCTGTTTTTTCTTTTTTCTTTTGCCCTACCCAGGTACGTGGGCAGTTTCTTGACTTTTGCGAGGTCTGAGGTCTTCTGCCAGTGTTCAGTAGGTGTTCTGTAGGAGTCGTTCCACATGTAGATGTATTTGTCATATATTTGTGGGCAGGAAGGTGATCTCTGTGTCTTACTCTTATATCATCCTGAAGTTCCCCCCTCACACTGTTTCATTTTGATGCTACAGCTTTTGAGTGTGTTCCTTGTAACCTCAAATGGATTTAAAATATGTTTATTATGATAAAATTAAAATGTTATGATATGAAACTGTTTCATGACACAATGAAGTAAGAGAGAAAGAAAAAAAGAAAAGGGGAAAGAAAAAAGAAAGAGTGAAAGAAAGAAAGAGGGAGAGGAAGGAAGGAAGAAAGAAAGAAAGAAAAAAGAAAGAAAGAGAGAGGGACTTACATGGTGGTCCAGTGTTTAAGAATCCGTCTTGCAAAGCAGGGGACGTCAGTTCAATCCCTGGTCGGGGAACTAAGATCCCACATGCCTTGGGGCAACCAAGCCCACATGCCACAACTAGAGAGCCCGCATGCCTCAACTACAGAGCCTGCGCACTCTGGAGCCTGTGTGCCACAGCAAGAGAGAAGCCCATGCAGCACAACGAAGAGCCCGTGTGCCGGAACGAAAGATCCTGCGTGCCACAACTGAGACCCGATGCAGCCAAAAAAAGAAAAAGTTAAAAAAAAGAAGAAAAAGAAAAGAAAAGAGTCGGGTTCCAATGTAGTCCCCTGATGGTACTAACCCAATGATCTTGCACTCTATTGTGTTCATTCAGAAACTTTATTTTGAAGAAACTAGAAATTCAGTTTAATTAATATTATTTTGTGTCAAGTTTCAGTTGGCGAAAACAACACCCTGTTAATAGAGAAAAAAATAGATTGTTGTGCTTCCTAAGGGAATGTGTTAGATTTGGAGTGTAATGATTAAATACATTATGTTGGTAAGTTAAATGTAAATTAACTAATAAAAACATATTAGATACACTTCCCTGAAAATACACATGGGATTGAAAAGTCCTCTAAAATGTCTTTGTGGGTTTGGGTATTCAATAATTTTAAAACACAATGGAAACATTTATTTAGCCCTTCTTACAGATAAGCTTATCAACCTTGCATAGAAAGGTTTTCTCCTGTGTCTGGGTCTGAGAAGAGCAAAAGAAAAGATTCAGCTGGGAAGGGATAAATGCAGGAAGGAAAATCAGTGTAGCAAGAGAGAATGCAGGAGAAAACACTGCTATAATTGCTTTAAATGCAGATCACGGGCTCTTTGCATTTTTGACAATTCTGCTTAAGCACCAGAATATTAAAACTAGCTTTCAAGGGGCTCCCTGTCTCAGCGCACAGGCAGACATGCAAACAAATTATTGGGATAGAATGTAATGGCAGAGCAGTGGAATGAGAGACAAACTATCTGGTAAGTGAGCCATGAAGGCTTCACAGTGTAGGTCTCCAAGGGGGGCTAAGACTTTGCTGGATGAAGAGGAGAGAAAGGCATTGCAGGGAAGAGAATAGCTAGAGCCAAGGTGTCAAGATGTGAAAGCATCAGCCATGTTGAGGGAAAGAGTAAATGGCCTGGTGTGGCTCTAGGAACAGTATATTTTGGGGAAGGTGTTTCTGGCATGAAGTGTTGAGAAAGGTAGATTGGAACCAAATGATCAAAGACTTTCGATGTCAGGGAATTTTGGATCTGATCTTAGCAAGTTATCAGCATTTTGGGTTTTTAAAAATTTCAGTTAAAAATTTAATATGACAAGTGTGCATCACCTGACTTTTACATCACAATAAAACAAGTCCTTTGAGGATGGGACGTGTGGAAGCAATTGATTTCTCTGCTGAACACAGCCATCATTTATACTCTTTCTAAGGATGCTAACATGATGATACTATTTCCTTGTATTATCCCCTTTCCAATATTGTTCTGTTGCCCTGGATATGATCTCCATACATTCATGTATCACAAGATTCATAAAGGGATCAAATTCCCACAATATTCCTTGGATACATCTGTTGCTGTTTAATTTCAGTAATAACTTCTTGTTCTTAAATTTTTTTTCAACTTGAGATGGTGAGCCTTGCTCATGGCGTCTACTCAGTGTGCTTAGAGCTGCCTTGAAATGGTACTTGTGGTCTCCCTCACACTCCTGTGGTATGATCAGAGGCTTTTAAAGAGGAAAAGGACAAGGATGTATTATTCAATAGTCTTCCTTCTAGGCTAATCTACCTGGAACACCAAGCCCAGGGCCTTGTTAGAGGACACTGCTGCCTTCTGGGTCATTGCCACCTCTCACTCATGCTCTCCAACCTCAACTAAGCAATGTATCTATCACACACCACTTTTAGCTTCCCTTACCATTCTTCTTAAACTTTCACAGCTTCCTTAAAACCTACCAAGTGCCAATACCCTCTTCCTTTCTTTTTTCAAGCAACTGGTGATTGCCTTTGCTTCCCAGACTATATTTGATCCATGGAACATCTGTTGTTTTAATCTGGTTATCTGTGGTTAACCAGAGTCAGTTAACATTCTTATCATGGTCATCCATGGCATTGATAGCCCTGGACATATGACGTCTACATCAATTCAGGCAAGACCTGCACCTGCATCATAAAGTAGACCAATCATCTTTTAAATACATAGTTATTGAGTACCTATTATGTGAAGGATATTTTAGGCACTGGAGAGACAGTGAAGACCAAAACAAATGAGACATCTGCTCCCTCGAGTTTCATGGCTTATAACAGGGGTTGGCAAACTACAGCTTGTGGATCAAATCTGGCCCATCATCTTTTTTTAATATAAAGTTTTATTGAAACACAGACACATTCATTGTTTATGTATTGTCTATGGCTGCTTTCATGCTAAAAGGGCAGAGTTATGTAGTTGCAACAGAGACTGATTGGCCTGGAAAGCCTACATGTTTACTCTCACTTTTTACAGAAAAAGTTTGCTGATCCCTGGTCCAGAACAGTGCTTCTTGAACTATCTGTAATCAAAAACCAGTTTCATTTTATTTATTTATTTTTTGTAAGTTTATTTATTTATTTTTGGCTGTGTTGGGTCTTCGTTGTGGTGCGCGGGCTTCTCATTGCGGTGGCTTCTCTTGTTGTGGAGTATGGACTGTAGGCGTGTGGGCTCAGTAGCTGTGGCTCGCGGGCTCTAGAGCACAGGCTCAGTAGTTGTGGCACACAGGCTTAGTTGCTCCGTGGCATGTGGAATCTTACCAGACCAGGGCTTGAACCTGTGTCCCCTGCATCAGCAGGCGGATTCTTAACCACCACGCCACCAGGGAAGTCCCCAGTTTCATTTTATATTGTATTTTATTTTATAGTGAGAGGATCACTTAACATAAGATCTATTCTCTTAAGCAGTTTCTAAGTGTATAATATATTATTGTTGACTGCAGGTACAATGTTGAACAGCAGATCTCTAGAGCTTATTTATCTTTCTTGACTGAAACTTCATCCCCATTTCCTCCTCTCTCTAGCCCCTGGCAACCACCATTCCACTCTTTGATTCTATGAATTTGATTATTTTAGATACCTTATATTAGTGGAAGTATTCAATATTTATGTTTCTGTGATTGGCTTATTTTTCTTAGCATAATGTCCTCAAGGTTCATTCATGTTGTATATTGCAGGATTTCCTTCTTTTTAAGGTCAAAGAGTATTCTATTTTATGTATATACCACATTTTCTTTATCCGTTCATCTAATGGTGGACATTTAGGTTATTTCCACATTGTGGCTATTGTGAATATTGCTGTAATAAACATAAAGGCACTATTATCTTTTAGAGATCCTGATTTAAATTCTTTTGGATTAGTACCCACAAATGGGACTGCTCGGTTATATGGTAGTTCTATTTTTAATTTTTTTTTTTTTTTTTGCAGTACGTGGGCCTCTCACTGTTGTGGCCTCTCCCGCTGCGGAGCACAGGCTCCAGACGCGCAGGCTCAGCGGCCATGGCTCACGGGCCCAGCAGCTCCGCGGCATGTGGGATCTTCCTGGACCGGGGCACGAACCCATGTCCCCTGCATCGGCAGGCAGACTCTCAACCACTGCGCCACCAGGGAAGCCCTATTTTTTTTTTTTTTTTTTGGAAGCCCTATTTTTAATTTTTTGAGAAACCTCCATACTGTTCTCCATAGCAGTGGCACCATTTTGCGTTCCCAATGTACAAGGGTTCCAATTTCTCTACATCCTAGCCAACACTTCTTATCTTTTTTTTGATAATAAGCAAACTGACAGGTGTGAGGTGATATCTCATTGTGGTTTTGATTTGAATTTCTCTGATAATTAGTGATGTTGAGCATTTTTTCATATACCATTGACCTTTTGTATGTCTTTTTTAGAAAAATGTTCAAGTCTAGTTCATTTTTAAATCAGAGTATTAGGTTTTTTTTTTTAACTATTGAGTTGTAGGAATTCCTCATATATTTTAGACAATAACCCCTTTTCAGATATGTGATTTGCAAATATTTTCTCCCATTTCATAGGTTGCCTTTTAATTGTTCCCTTTACTGTGCAGAAACTTTTTAGTTTGATGTAGTACCACTTGCTTATTTTTGTTGTCTGTGCTTTTGCTGTCATATCTGTGAAATCATCGCCAAGGCCACTGCCATGAAGTTTTTCTCCTACGTTTTCTTCTAGGAGTTTTACAGGTTTTGGTCTTATGTTTAAGAATTTGATGCATTTTGAGCTGGTTTTTCTGTATGATGTAAAGTTAGGGTCCAGTTTCATTCTTTTACATGTAGATATCCAGTTTTCCCACACTTTTTGTTGAACAAACTATCCTTTTTCCCATTGTGTATTCCTGGTACCCTTGTCAAATATTAGTTGACCATATATACACGGGTTTATTTCTCTGCTTTGTATTCTGTTTTGATTTGATGTTTTAATTAAAATGATATTGTACCATACTGTTTTGATTACTCTAGCTTTGTAATATACTTTGAAATCAGGAACTGTGATACCGCAGCTTTGTTCTTCTTTCTCAAGATTGATTTGGCTATTCACAGTCATTTGTGATTTCATATGAATTTTAGAACTGTTTTTTCTGTTTCTGTAAAAAATGCCATTGGAATATTGATAGAGAATACAATGAATGTGTAGATTACTTTGGATAGTATGGTCATTTTAACAATATCAGTTTTTCCAATCAGTGAACATAAGATGTTTTTCCATTTGTTTGTGTTATATTCATTTCTTTTATCAGTGATTTGTAGCTTTCAGTATACAAGTCTTTCACCCCTTTAGTTAAGGTTATTCATATGTATTTTATTCCTTTTGGTGCTATTATAAGTAGGATTATTTTCCTAATTTCCTTTTCAGATAGTTCATTGTTAGTCTATATAAATGCTACTGATTTTTGTATGTTGATTTTGTAACCTGCAACTTTACTGAATTTATTAGTTCTAATAGCTTTTTAAAAAATGGAATCTTTAGGGTTTTCTATATATAAGATCATGTTGTCTGCAAACAGGAACACTTTTACTTCTTCCTTTCTAATTTGGATGACTTTTATTTCTGTTTCTTGCCTAATTTCTCTGGCTAAGTCTCTAGTACTATGTTAAGCAGAAGTGGTGAGAGTGGGCATCCTTGCCTTGTTCATGATCTTAAAAGAAAAGCTTTTAGCTTTTCACCATTGAGTATGTTAGTTGAGGGCTTGTCATATATATCCTTTATTATAATGAGGTACATTTTTTTTCTATACCTAGTTTATTAAGAGTTTTTATCATAAAAGGTGTTAGATGTTTTCAAATGCTTTTTCTGCATCCATTTACATGATCATATGATTTTTATTCTTTATTCTATTAACGTTGTGTATCACATTAATTGATTTTTGTATATTGAAACATCCTTGTATCCCAGGGATAAATCTCACTTTGTCATGCTTATGATCATTTTAATATGCTACTGAATTTGCTTTGTTAGCATTTTGCTCTGGATTTTTGCACCTCTTTTCATCAGGTTGGCATGTAGTTTTCTTTTCTTGTGGTGTTTTTGTCTGTCTTTAGTATCAAAGTAATGCTGACCTCTTAAAATGAGTTTTCAAGTGTTCCCTCCTTTTCAGTTTTTTGAAAGAGAAGGATTGGTATTAATTTGTCTTTAAATGTTTGGTAGAATTCATCAGTGAAACCATCTGGTCCTGGACTTTAATTTTTGGGGAGGTTTTTGATCATTGATTCAATCTCTGTGTTGGTTAGAGGTTTATTCATACTTTTTATTTCTTCATGATTTTATTTATAATATGTTTCTAGGAATTTATCTGTTTCTTCTAGGTTGTCCAATTGTTGGCATACTGTTGTGCATCATAGTCTCTTTTGATACTTTTCATTTCTGTGGCATCAGTTGCAATGTCTCTTCTTTCTTTCATTTCTGATTTTAATATTTGGGACTTCTCTGTTTTTTTCTCAGTCTAGACAAAGTTTGTAAACTTTATTTTTTCAAAAAAACAGCTCTTAGCTTCATTCATTTTTTGCTACTGTTTTTCTGTTTTCTATTTCATTTATTTCTGCTCTTACCTTTGTTGTGTCCGTCCTTCTGCCAATTAGCTTGTTCCTCCTTTTCCTAGTTTCTTGATGTGCACAGGTAAGTTGTTTATTTGAAATCTTTTTTCTTTTTTAACACAGGCATTTATTTCTATGAACTTCCCTTTTAGTACTGCTTTTGCAGCATCCCATAAATTTGGTGTGTTGTGTTTTCATTTTTGTTGTCTCAAAAAAATATATATATATATATATTTTTGCGGTACACGGGCCTCTCACTGTTGTGGCCTCTCCCGTTGCAGAGCACAGGCTCTGGACGCACAGGCTCCGCGGCCATGGCTCACGGGCCCAGCTGCTCCACGGCATGTGGGATCTTCCCGGACCGGGGCACGAAGCCGTGTCCCCTGCATCAGCAGGCGGTGTCTCAACCACTGCACCACCAGGGAAGCCCTCAGAATATTTTTTAATTTCCATTTTGATTTTTTTCTTTGAACTAGTGGTTGTTCAAGAGTATGTTGTTTAATTTTCGTGCTTGTCAATTTTCCAGTTTTCCTTTTTCTATTGATTTCCATTTTCATTTCTTTGTGGTATGATTTCAATCTTCTTAAATTTGTTAAGGCTAGTTTTTTGTCCTAACATGTGAGCTATCCTGGAGAAAGATCTGTGTGTGCTTGAGGAGAATGTGTATTCTACTGTTGTGGGGTAGAATGTTCTACATATGTTAGCAAATGTTTGCTCTATTGTGTTATTCAGGACCTCTATTTCTTTACTGATCTTCTGTTCAGATATTACAGTCAATTACTGAAGGTTGGGAACTGAAGTCTGCTACTTTTGTTGTATTGGTGTTTATTTCTTCCTTCAGTTCTGTCAGTGTTCGCTATATATTATTTAGGTGCTCTGACCTTGGATGCATATGTAACTGTTATATCTTCCTGGTAGATTGATCCTTTTATCAGTATATAATGTCCTTTTTCTCTTGCGACTTTTTTTCTTTCAACCCCTGCTCTCTTTTGGTTACCATTTACATGGAATATTTTTTTCCATCCTTTCATTTTCAGCTTATATGTGTCCTTAAATCTAAAGTGAGTTTCTTGTAGACAGCATGTAGTTGGGTCTTGTTTTTAATTCACTCAGCCACTCTGTGTCTTTTGGTTAGAGAATCTAATCCATTTACATTTAAAGTAATTATTGATACAGAAGACTTTACTGTTACCATTTATTTTTTTTTTATTTTTATTTTTTTTGCAGTACACGGGCCTCTCACTGCTGTGGCCTCTCCCGTTGCGGAGCACAGGCTCCGGACGCACAGGCTCCGCAGGCATGGCTCATGGGCCCAGCCGCTCCGCGGCACATGGGATCTTCCTGGACCGGGGCACAAACCCGCGTCCCCTGCATCGGCAGGCAGACTCTGAACCACTGCGCCACCAGGGAAGCCCAACTGTTACCATTTTTTAAGTTGTTTTCTGTTAAGATCAGTTAAAAATTTTAAGAAGTCAGTTGTGGACAGATGTTTTTGTAGATTATAAGAAAAATGAATTACTAGAAAAACAAAATAAAAAGTCAAATATGAAAAATACAAACCATTATTACTATATCAAATTGTTATAAAAGTTTCTAAAATCTTAATCTTAGTTTCTGTTTTTATCTCCTGGAGGATAAGGAGATAATAAATAAATAATAAATAAATAAATAAATAATAAAAATAAATAATTTGCAGATCAACACTGGCCAGTAAACCATACTTTGAGGAGTGCTAGTCTAGAAGGAAAGACAGAAATCAATCAAATAATAACACAAATAATAATCCTAGATCAAATTTTACTAAGAGCTATGATTAAAAATCATCAAATTATGTGTGCCCTTGGTGCAGGGGAGACCAAGCAGGAATTTCTGAAGAGAAGAGCTCTGAGCTGAGATTAATGTATGTGCATTAGTCATGCAGAGAGTATTTATTTACCAGAATCTGATGACAGTAAGAGAGCATCTGTGGAAATAGAACTACATGTGCAAAAACCCTATGGTGGGAAGGAAATTAATACATGCTTGGAACTGTGTCAAGCACTTCATGTGTATTTTTCACTTAATCCCCTCAACAATCCAGTAAGTTCATTATTATCTTACACTCATGCTGTCCATCCTCAGTTAAGCAAAACATTAGCATGCCTCTTTTTATCATCTATTTTATAGATAAGAAACCTGAGGAGTAGAGATGTGAAATAACTTATTCAAAAATCACTTAGCTATCTAGTAAGGGGTAGAATTGGAATTGGATTCCAAGACTGTTTGATGCCACAGTCTGTTCTTTTACCCACTGTACTATGCTACTGTCATATTTAATCTGAATAACCCATGATTTCAACCCTGAGTCATTTGCCTCCAGTTCCCAGCAATCTTTAAGAACCATCTTAATTTTACTCTCTTCCTTGGTAAAGCTGGAATCTGTGATAAGATTTATCACACTCCCAATTGTTTCCACTGAGAAAGTAGATGGAGAACCAGAATATTCCATGAAAGCTAGGATTAGGCACCATAGCCCTTAGTAGTACATTTTTAAAGGAGAGGTATGTAGCTCATATCAGAATTATGTTCATTTGTGAGTAATAAGGACTCCAAATAATACTTGCTTCAAGATTGAAAGTTGTTTCTCTCTCATGTAAAACTGCATAGACAGATAGTTCAGACTCTATTCTATGAAGTCATCAAGGCCCCAGGCTTCTTCTCTCTTGCTTTTCTGCCATCCACAGCAAGCCATCTTATGATCCAAGATGACTGCTCAGGCACTGTATTAGTTTCCTAGGGCTTCTGCAACAAAGTGCCATGAACTAGGTGGCTTACAATAATGGAAATTTATTGTCTCACAGTTCTGGAGGCTGAAAGTCTGAAATGAAGGAGTATGGCCATACCCTCTCTAAAGGATGTAGTGAAGAATCCTTCCTTGCCTCTCCTAGCTTCTGCTGCTTGCTGGCATTCTTTGGTTTTCCTTTGCTTGTAGATGTATTACTCTGATCTCTACCTCTGTCATAACAGGGCTATCTTCTCTACATTGTCTTCCTTCTGTGCCCATCTGGGTGTCTTCACGTTGGTGTTGTCCCTATATGTCTGTGTTCAAAGTTTTGTCTTATGAGGATAGCAGTTGTATTAGATTAAGGCCCACTCTAATAACCTTATCTTAACTTGATTACATCTGCAAAGACCCTATTTCCAAATAAAGTCTCATCCAGAGGGACTGGGGGTTAGGACTTCACTGTATCTTATTTTTTGGAGGGAGGTACAACTTAATCCATGACAGCCTCCAACATTATATCTACATTTCATCCTGCAAAAGTAATAAAGGAAGAAGGAGGCTATGCTTTTTTCCTCTAAGGATACTTTCTATATGGTATACAGAAAGATTTTGCTTACAGTTGTCATACTTGGGTGCAAGGGAGGTTGACTAGCTTTGTGCCCAGTTAAATCGGAGATTCTGTTACTAAGGAAGAAGAAATGAATTCATATTGAGTGACAGCAAGCAATCGCTGCCATGTGGTCTAAAATTGCTCTTTAAACCAGTTTCTCTGATCTATTGAATTGCAGTGCTTGACACTCTCATAGAAAGCTACATAGCATATCACCTGTTTTAGGCTGGGGCAGAGATACATGGTTTCCTGGAAGTTTCTAACAAGCCTGTACCACAGTGTGATTGTGTGACTTGGTGACATGATCCTGAGCTAGTCATTAAACTTCTCTGAGTCTCAGTTTCCTCATTTTTATATTAAGGATAATATCTATCTCTTGTAATTGATGTATAGCTTAAGTCAGATAATATTATATGTGAAAGTTCCTGTCATAAATAAGGTACTCTATATCTGGTTATTAAATATGAATCCTGGAAGGAGAAAAACAGAAAAGGAAGGAGGAAGGGAAAGAAAAATTGCTTTCTGCATATAACATTCTAATGAAAAGAAAAGCTTCTGTGAAGAAAATGTGTATTTTCTTCAGTGTCTTTTAAAGCAAGTCATGTTTCTTTTGAGAAAATATCAATCTGTTTGCTCTCAACAATTCTTTTTGATGTGATATAAAGCCATCCCACACATTTTGAATTATTATTTGAAGGGTATTTGTTAGCCATTCAGGTCAGAAAACAATCACTGAACAGATCATCCCACATGACCTGATCAAGAGGCAACTACTGCTATTGCATTTAGAGGAGTTGTGCAAATGACTCCTCGGGCATTGCATAGATAATATGCTTAGTTTTTCCAGTAAACATTATAGCAGAGTTGGCTAATTGTCCCCCAATATCCAGTCCCCTCTCTTTTTCCATGAGGTTGAATTTTAAGCTTGGGTATATGGCCACCCACCCAATGATTGCATTTCTCAATTGCCACTAAGTGTGGCCATATGATCAAGCCAATGGGTTTAAGCATAAGTAATGTGTGCAACTTCTGGGTCATGTCCTTAATCTTTCCCTGCATCTCTGTTCTCCTCCTGCTCTCTCAGATGTGTATGTGATGCTGAGACTTCTTTGATGACTGCAACTATTTAGGACAGGAGAACAACAAGATAACATGAGCCCTGTGTTCCTAATACCATGAAGCTGCCTATCAGCCAGTTCTGCTTAAACTTGGATTGTTATGTGAAAATAAACTATTTTGTTTAAATCACTATTATTCTGGGTTTTGTTATAGCAACTGAACCTGTATCCTAAAAATACAGAATTTGGTACTTAAAAGTGGGCACTGGCTGAGTGGTCAGGTGGTGGGTTCAAGAACACAGTTATTGCAGTCTGGAAAGCTGGCTATCATTATTACACAATGGAAATAGATTTCAAAACCTGTCATCTGCAATAACTTGGAAAGTGAACCAAACACTCATGGAGACCATAGCTCTAAGAAAAAAGGTAAAAAAAAGAAAAATCAGGATATTGGAATGTATTGGTTGCTTCTTTAGTTCTTTCAGCAAAGTTTTCAAGGCAGATATAGATTCAGACTGGATTGAGTCAATTGCAAGCAGAGATGGAAGGGAATACAACTTTCCTAAAAGAAGATCTTTCTACCTAGGCCAGCAATCTGAGTTGACTAAGGGTTGAGTAATTTAGGAAGGGTTGAAAGAACCAGCTGCTTCTGCAGTCCAAACCATAGCAATAATATAGGTGGTTGTTAACGGTAGGAGAGGCAAGAAGATGTTTTGGTTCCTTATTAATCTCTACCAACTGCCTCTCAAGTGAGTCCAAATTAAAAAAATAATACATTTTCAAGTGGATTTTCTTCAGTGTTCTATAAGAGCATCATTACAAACTTTAATGGTTTATTGATTGGCACAAACAATCTATGTAAAAAGATTATTATGCTTATTATATAAAAGAAACCTCAAATAAATTTATCTAGCTCAAAGATCTTCAAAGCAAAATATGCAGTCCCCTGGGGTAAAAGGAGATTTTCCAGTGGGTACTTGGACACACATAACTTAAAGAGGGTCAGTTTATAGATATTAAACTTCCATGTTTATTCTTTCTAAAAATTGATCTACCTGAGAATTTTCCCCACGGTCAAGAGTCATTGTATTTCTCTTTTGCTGACTTTCCTTCAAAATTGTCCTCCCACTTGACTAAAAAAGGCCTACTACCTCTCTCCCATCTGCAATCTAGCATACTGCAAATGTTCAGTCCTTTATGATGTTTGCAATAATTGTTGACTAATACTAACCAGAAGTCTTTTAATGAAACACTTCGGCCATTGATGTTTTAGGGAAAAAAACCCACTTACTTTCAATTTATATACATGGTTTTATTGCAAAGAAATATTATGGAGGTGATTAATATGACAGAAAACACAAACTATATTACATCATGTAATTCTGTTAGGGAAGTGAAAAGAAAATAAGAATTCAAGGAACAAAAGGAACTGTTAGAGAAGAGTTTGTTTACTTAAATTCATTTAAAATGAATGATGGTGGTGTCAAGTCACTATATTATTTACATTCTTTCTGATACATTTAAAAGAGTGTTATAACCATTTTTTAAAAAAATGTCAAAATGTACAGTATGTCAGAATTGCATCTTTTCCTACTATTTAAACTTATGGGGGAGAGATTTTATATTTAGGCTTTAAAATGTTAGTGGGGCTTCATAGTATTTAAATGTTCTTTAATTGTATACTCAAGCAAAAATGTTTGAAGACCCCTTCTATTCCCCATTGTAACTGGATTACTGCCCATAAGCCCTTCCTATATAGTACGGACCCTCTGTTGCTCCAGAGCAAATAATGCCTTTGTTTAGAATTGCTGATAACTTCTGGATGGTTGCATATTGTCTGTGGAAGCCAAATGAAATCAGCAGAAGTTTTGTCTGCATAAAGTGTAGAGGATGTTAAACTTCAGACTTGGGTAGAATGGATGGGCCTTTCAGTTTAAGCCTTAACAGTAACATTAGGTTATTTGAGGTGAAGAAACATACATGGAAACAGTAACAATGTATGCCTGTCTTTTTTCTTCTTTTGATGAGGTTTTCCCTTTTTTTCTTTTTTCCAGAAAAGGTTGAAAGTATACTTTCTCATTCCTTCCATATTTGATACTGTTACATGGAGATAATCTTGCTGAAACAATGTTATTCTACATGCTTTTCTTGTATCCAAAGCAAATACTGGTTTCCAGTCTTTTGTATTTTTTCAAATAGGACTGTTAAGAGATCCCAGTTATGAACTGTATTAATCCTACTATAGCTAGAAGGCTTGGCAAGTGTTTTCTAATGAAACATTGTATACCTTATTAGGTTTGTTGCTTTATTTTAAACAAAGGAGATTGGGAAGAATAAGTCAATGGAATGTTTTAAAAAACACTTTAGCTTGATTTTCTAATAAGGAAAAAGTATTAGACTTGTATTAGCACACTGATCACCTTTAAAAAATACTGTATGAAGATGGGGATTGAACATCATCTTAATAACACTTTACTTTCTCTTGAACAGAAATTTCCTCTCTACCATAGTTCATATTAATTGTTCCTATTAAAGCCAACTGCAAAAAAGGCTAACAAATCATGGTATAATTTGTCTTGTAACTGGAATATATTGATTTTCTATATATTTTTTACCAATTTGAAATAAGAGAAATAAAACTTGCGTTTATTTTATCTGTGAATTTGGATACTCAGTGGAGAATTTACTCAGCCACATTTCTCTGGGAACTGCCTGTTCTACCACAGGGTGTTTCCTTCCCCTGATAGTCTTATTTCTGTGAAAATGCCCATTTTGGGCATGAAAAGAGTCGATTGATTGGACCAGGGGTTGCAGCTGTTCTCTCCTCCCCAACCTGAGCTGAGCCAACCAGACTCTCTTCCAGGAAGTTAGAGTCAGAACTGAGAGACTGGAGTTTGTTCTCCACCTGGGACTGGGCCCATTGCTTATAACCTTGGAGCTGGGATACAACCTGCCTTTGGGAAAGAATAACTGGTTTGTCCCTAACATTAATTGGACCAGGAACAAGAGTAGAAATGATGGCCCTCATATCATATGTTTAAACATTGGAAAGGCATAAATTAAGAAAACAAACTATTAAATATGGTATTTTTACCTTCCTGTTTTTGACAAATATAATTTATAGCAGACTTGGAGGTGAAGTTTGAAAATTTAAAGTTCTGAGACTCTTCAGAGTCTTTCTGCAATGGAAAGTGACTTTGGGGGGAGAGATGGTTTGTAGCCCCTCATCTTTCCATCAGGCACCACAAAGGGCCATGCATTGCATGTACTAGACACTCCAGGAACTCATCAAAGCACCATCCACTTTGGCCATGCTTTGGGACTAGAGGGGCACACCTGCAGAACAGTTTGTCCACAGGAAGACAGACCCAGAAAAAAAGATAGAACAGGTCCTGGAAATAAACTCAGGCCCTCTGGGAGCAGGGAATTCTGTGTCCTCAAGTGCCCAGACCATGTTCTTGAAAGGGCTATATGGGCTCTGGAAAGGCACAGTTGTGGGCTTTTTTTTTTTTTTTGTATTTTTTTTTATTATTATTATTTTTAATAGGCTTTATTTTTTAGGGCAGTTTTAGGTATTGATACAAGTTTAGCAACAGTGAGCAGAAAGTTCCTATAGCAGAGTTCCTGTATACTCCGTCCCCACACTTACATGGGAGAGGCTATGCATGTGTTGGGGTATATCTTTTTAACCCCGTGGACTCTGTGCCTCATGGGGAAGGGCACAGTCTGGGAAGGGCAAGAGTGGGACCCTCTAAAGTTCTGAGGCCAGGGCAGAGGTCCCTCTTGCCTGAGCCTAAGGGCGATATTGGAGAAGAAGAAGATAGGCAGAACTAATAAAACAAGAGACAAGGAGTTCCAGGGATCTTCCAATTCCTGGTTTTAGTCCCTTTCAAGGCTCTGCTATTTTCCTGTTCTAGTTTTGTTTTTGTTTTGCTTTGTTTTCTAAGACACTATGACATTCTTTTTTTTTTTTTTTTTTTTTTTTTGCACAGGCTCAGCGGCCATGGCTCACGGGCCTAGCCGCTCCGCGGTATGTGGGATCTTCCCGGACCGGGGCATGAGTCTGTGTCCCCTGCATTGGCAGGTGGACTCTCAACCATTGCGCCACCAGGGAAGCCCTCTTTTTTTTAAAAAAAAATTTGCAAATTTATTGACAGGTTGCTGTTCTGTTTTTTTGTTTAAAAGATTTTTTAAAAATTGAGGTATAGTCAATGTACAATATTATATAATATTATATGTACAATATTATATGTACAATATAGTGATTCACAATTTTAAAGGTTATACTCCATTTATAGTTATAAAATATTGACTATATTCCCTGTGTTGTACAATATATCCTTGTACCTTATTTTATACATAATAGTTTGTACTTTTTAATCTCCTACCCCTATATTGCCCCTCCCCCCCAGCCCTCTCCCCACTAGCAACCACTAATTTATTCTCCGTATCAGTGAGTCTGCTTCTTTTTTGTTTTATTCACTAGTTTGTTGTATTTTTTAGATTCCACATGTGTTATCATACAGTATTTGTGTTTCTCTGTCTGACTTATTTCACTTAGCATGATACCCTCCAAGTCTATCCATGTTGTTGCAAATGGCAAGATTTCATTCTTTTTTATTGCTGAGTAGTATTCCATATATATATATATATATACATATACACACACACACACACACACACACACACACACACACACACATATGCCACGTCTTCTTTATCCATTCATCTGTTGATGAACACTTAGGTTGCTTCTATACCTTGGCAATTGTAAATAATGCTGCTATGAACATTGGAGTGCATGTATCTTTTCAAATCAGTGTTTTTGTTTTTTTCTTATATATACCCAGGAGCGGAATTGGTGGGTCATATGGTAGTTCTATTTTCAGTTTTTTGAGAAACCTCCATACTGTTGTCCATAGTGGCTGCACAGATTTACATTCCCACCAACAGTGTATGAGGGTTCCGTTTGCTCTACATCCTCATCAAAATTTGTTATTTGTGTTCTTTTTGATGATTACCATTCTGACAGGTGTGAGGTGGCTTTGATTTGCATTTCTCTTATGATTAGCATTGTTGAGCATCTTCTCATGTGCCTGTTGGCCATTTGCATGTCTTCTTTGTCTTCTTCTTCTGTTTAGATCTTCTGAGCGTCCTTTGATCAGGTTGCATGTTTTTTTGATGTTGAGTTGTATGAACTGTTATATATGTTGGATATGAGTCCCTTATTGGTCATATCATTTGGGAATATTTTCTCCTATTCAGTTGGCTGCCTTTTCATTTTGTCAGTGGCTTCCTTTGCTGTGCAAAAGTTTTTAAGTTTAATTAGGCCCCATTTGTTTATTTTTGCTTTTATTTCCTTTGCTTTAGGAGACTGATCCAAAAAAAATATTGCTACGATTTATGTCAAAGAGTATTCTGCCTGTGTTTTCTTCTAGGAGTTTTATGGTTTCCAGTCTTACATTTAGGTCTTAATCCATTTTGAGTTTATTTTTGTATATGGTGTTAGAGAATGATCTAATTTCATTCTTTTATGTGTAGCTGCCCAGTTTTCCCAGCACCACTTATTGAAGAGACTGTATTTTCTCCAGTGTACATTCTTGCCTCCTTTGTAGATTAATTGGCCATAACTGTGTGGGTTTATTTCTGGGCTCTCTATTCCATTCCATTGATCTATGAAGATCTATTTATGGCATTCTTATGAAACATTTCTCCACTTTTCTTAAGCTAGTTTTACGTGGTTTGTATTACTTGTAATCATTGAGACCTAACTAAGAATACCAGGATACCCAACTAGGAGACTTTGAGTTGCCAATGAGATTAAAATTTCATTACCTAAATTTATGTATTTATAAAGTGTTTACTTTCAAAATGATTTCACATTCATTTTATACTCCCCACAATATTTTGTGAAGTGAGAATCACTATTTCCATTTTGTAGATATGGAAATGGAAGCTCAGCTAACTTGCCCAAACTTCCAAAAAGATTTCCTTGTGGTGAAAAAAGGGGACTTGAGTGTATCTTTCTGACATTGGTGTGCATGAGAAAGTACATCAGCAAGCGCTAACAGTGAAGTCAGGCAGACACCTCTTCCCACAAAAACTATTAGGAACAAGGTAACAATCGATCAAAACACCATTTGTATTCATTTTTAAAGCAATGATGATCCTTTTGAAATTTCCTCTTAAGAAAGTGCAAATGACAAGAATAAGAGACTTCAGTTGTCAACCTTGTTTCCTTTGGTGGCTTACACCAGGTGTTAAGTCAAAGGTTCACTTTGTGAGTGTGCAAGATGTAAACCCAAGAATAACTCTTCTTAGACTCAGTGGGAAGTTGGGATGGGAAGGGGAAGCAGGTATTAAATCTCTAATTGAGGAATGCAGAGATTCCTCAGAGTTTTAGGCATCTAACCACTATTTCTGGTTATAGAATGAAAGGGAAGGTGTGGTTTGTAGGCAGGGATCTTTTCTGTGGTTTTGATAATATGTCTCCCTGAAAATGGAGTTGGGGCAGGTGCCCAGAGAATAAGTCTGCTGGAGGTTAACAGCCCCTTTGGGTAGCACAAGGAATGGGTTATGTGTATGTGTGTTTGTCTCAAGCCAAGTAATATACCAAGATCGTTATGTGAAAAGAGAGACCCCAGAAGAATAAGCATCCAAAAAAGAAAATCTTAAATAAAATACATTTATACAATGTGATGACATTTCTCAAATTTATAGATGAGGAAGCTGAGGCTCAGAAGAATGAGGTAATTTGACCAAGATTATATAGTTAGTAATAATTAATTGCTAAGCTTCTTAAACCTTCAGGCAGATCAAGTCAACTCCAAAGTCCCCACATAACACAGTCCAACTATCAAATATAAACATATTCAATATGAGGTAGAGCTGCTACATCAAAAGTTGATATCTTAGGGTAATTTTTCTCAGCACCTGCTTTGTTATTGTTCAGTATTTCTGTCACCTTGGGCCAGTATTGCTCCCACCATCTTGCACTGCATGGCCTGATTCTATTTTTCTCATATTGTGCTCTATTGCCCACTTGTAGCAGATTTACCTGGGATGTTTGGAGTCTACCACAAATCTGCTGAATCTTAATCTCTAGGCGTAAGACTGGGAATCTGCATCTTATCACACCATTCCAAATGATTCTTAGGTACACTAAATGTTGAGAAACATCAGGTAGGTGTATTGAGGAGTAAGAGTTAGAAATAGGAACAAGAGGACGAAGAGGGGAGCTACATTACATTTTGAATGTATATATTTATGTATATAACACACGTATTACATCACATATTTGATCTACATATTTACATACGCAGGCATGCTAGATTTCTAATGTTCATGTTAGTAATCTGGAACCCAGCTTCAAATCAGGAGTAAATTAGAAGTCCCCAAACAACCCACACAAATTTCCCTAATTGGGTGGAAAGGTAACAATAGAGAGCCCACACACTTTATTTTGAATAAGGGTTTGAAGCCACCCTTGAAACAGACTGCCTTTTTAGAATGTTGTAAAAGTCCACATGTAAAATATGGTTGAAAGAAACCCAGAAGAGTAATACTTTGTGACATGTAAAAATTACATAAAATTCAAATTTCAGTGTCCGTAAATAAAGCTTTATTGGAACACAGCCATGTCCATTCATTGCATATTGTCTATGGCTGTTTTGTGTCTCAGTGGCAGAGTTGAGTAGTTGCTACAGAGACTATATGGTCTGTAAAGCCCCAAATATTTACCCTCTGGCCCCTTACAAAGAAAGTTTGTCTACTGCTGATATAGTATAACATATTTCTGACTCAAGATAAGGAAGGATTTCTCAAGACATAAAAAGTACTAGTCACAAAGGAAAAGATTGAGAATTCAATTATGGTAATATCAATCCTGGACAAAGATAGGGGGCAGGACAGAGAAGAGAGAAGGAATAGCTATATAAAGAAATGATACTTAGGAATTCCCTGGCGGACCAGTGGTTTGGACTCTGCGCTTTCACTGCCGAACGCCCGGGTTTGATCCCTGGTCAGGAAACTAAGATCCCACAAGCTGTGTGGTGCGGCCAAAAAAAAAACAAAAACAAAAACTTAAATTGAAGCCTGAAAAAATTTGAGCGCATATCATTGTTTGTGCAGCTCAGAACACAGGCAAAGAGTATGGATAACAATTTCTCTCTTAACAAGGTCATTTACATGTGTAAAGTTACAAATTTTTCTTTTCACATTGGAGAAAGAAAAGACCAGAGGGTTCCTTCATTTTCCTGCATAAAAATCATAGTAATTGTCAAACTTTCCAGAGCTTAAGAATGGATTTTGTATCTCTGCCATTAATGCTGTGGTGGGCACTGGGCTGCTTTTTTGCCAAGTGGGGTGACGTGCTGCTTGGTACCTTCCAGAACTGACCCGGGGTTCCCCAGTATGGCCTCAGGGATGAAGACCACATCTTAAAATCTCTTTCTAGAAAGAGAAAAATTGCCAAGAAATGTTGTCAGTTGTTCAGAAATTTAGATATATCTGAGGGTTCCTAATGTAAACAAATAATGATCTATTTGTAATCTCACTATTACATGTCTTTTAAAAGTTTTGTAATTTTTGTCTTCCACTTTTACATTTTTAATCCACCTGCATTTGATTTGATTTTGTGTGTAATTAGATTACCAATTTTCCTAGTGGCATTTACTGAACAGTTCATCCTTTCACACCCTTCTGTGAAGTCTGCTCTGCCAAAAATCCATTTTTATGTGAGATTGATTCTAGTCCTTTGACTCTGGTGTATTTGTCTTTTCCTGTGCCAATGACAGTTCACTGTCTTTATTACTACAGCATCACAATGAATCTCTAAATTTGGTAGGCAGATCTCTCTGATCTTAGTATTTTTAGAATTGTCTTAGTTTTGTGTGACCCTTTGAGCTTCCATATAAATTTCAGAGTGATTTTGTCAAACATTATCAAGAATCCATTTGGGATTTTGATCATAATAGCTTTGACTTTATAAACCAGTTTGCACAGGTTGGCACTTTTATGATATTAGGTCTTTTGTCTTTTAAAATTTTTATTATGAAAAATTATCCATCACCTAACTTCAACAAATATCAACATTTTGACACACTTGTTTCGTCTATCCTCCAATTATTTTTACTGAAGTGTTTCAAAGCAAATCTCAGAATCATGTCATTTCAATCCCTAAATATATCAGTATGCATCTCAAAAAAGGGAGAGGCATTTTCTTACATTACCACAGTGCCATTATCACATCTTGTGTTATTTTATTTTATTTATTTTAAAAAATATTTATTATTATTTTATTTATTTTTGGCTGCGTCAGGTCTTAGTTGTGGCACACGGGATCTTCGTTGAGGCATGCAGTATCTTTTGTTGTGGCACGTGGGCTCTTTGTTGTGGTGCACGGGCTTCTCTCTAATTGTGGCGTGTGGGTTTTCTCTCTCTAGTTGTGGCTCACAGGCTCCAGGGCACGTGGGCTCTGTAGTTTGCAGCACACGGGCCCAGTTGCCCCATGGCATGTGGGATCCTAGCTCCCTGACCAGGGATCAAACCCACATCCCCTGCATTGCGAGGCAGACCCTTTACCACTGGAACACCAGGGAAGTCCCTCTTGTGTTATTTTAAATGTATTTTTTTATTATGATCTAATTTCCAGTTCATAATAAAATTTTCCCAATTATCTAAAAATGTCTTTTTGCAGTTGATTTGAATTGGGATCCAAGCAAAGGACTCTCACTGTATTTGGTTATTATGTCTTTTACATTAGTTCTAAAGTAGAATGGTCCTCTCTTCTTTGTTTTTTTATGCTCTTCACTTGTTGAAGAAACTGGATTAGGTGTCCTGAGAAATTGTGGATTTGGCCTGTTTCTTCCTATAATGTCATTTAACTTGTTTCTCTGTCTTGTAGTATTTCCTGTAGACTGGAATTTAGATGTAGAAACTTAGAATTAGATTCACATTATTTTGGCAAGAATATATCATGGATAGTTCTGTGTATTTCCTTCACATGTATTATTTCCTATTACTTTACATCAGATGACATATAATGCTGGGTTATCTCACTTTAATGTTATTAAGCTTGCCCCATAGGTACAAGTGGTGATAGCCTGACCCCTTCATTTCATAGTTTCCCATAAACCGTTAATCTGATGGTACTACCATCCATTGATGAGCATAGCCTGAATCAGTTAGTTCATTAGGATTGGCAAATGGCAATTTTCTAATTCTGTTATTTTATCTGCACTTATAGCTGATATATATTTTTTAACATCTTTATTGGAGTATAATTGCTTTACAATGGTGTGTTAGTTTCTGCTTTATAACAAAGTGAATCAGTTATACATATACATATGTTCCCAAATCTCTTCCCTCTTGCATCTCCCTCCCTCCCACCCTCCCTATCCCACCCCTCTAGATGGTCACAAAGCACCGAGCTGATCTGCCTGTGCTATGCGGCTGCTTCCCACTACCTATCTGTTTTACGTTTGGTAGTGTATATATGTCCATGCCACTCTCTCACTTTGTCACAGCTTACCCTTCCCCCTCCCCGTATCCTCAAGTCCATTCTCTAGTAGGTGTGTGTCTTTACTCCCGTCTTACCCCTAGGTTCTTCATGACCTTTTTTTTTTTCTTAAATTCCATATATATGTGTTAGCATACAGTATTTGTTTTTCTCTTTCTGACTTACTTCATTCTGTATGACAGACTCTAGGTCCATCCATCTCACTACAAATAACTCAATTTTGTTTCTTTTTATGGCTGAGTAATATTCCATTGTATATATGTGACACATCTTCTTTATCCATTCATCGAATGATGGACACTTAGGTTGCTTCCATCTCCTGGCTATTGTAAATAGAGCTGCAATGAACATTTTGGGACATGACTCTTTTTGAATTATGGTTTTCTCAGGGTGTATGTCCAGTAGTGGGATCGCTGGGTCATATGGTAGTTCTATTTGTAGTTTTTTAAGGAACCTCCATACTGTTCTCCATAGTGGCTGTATCAATTTACATTCCCACCAGCAGTGGAAGAGGGTTCCCTTTTCTCCACACCCTCTCCAGCATTTATTGTTTCTAGATTTTTTGGTGATGGCCATTCTGACCGGTGTGAGATGATAGCTCATGGTAGTTTTGATTTGCATTTCTCTAATGATTAATGATGTTGAGCATTCTTTCATGTGTTTGTTGGCAATCTGTATATCTTCTTTGGAGAAATGTCTATTTAGGTCTTCTGCCCATTTTTGGATTGGGTTGTTTGTTTTCTTGTTATTGAGCTGCATGAGCTGCTTGTAAATTTTGGAGATTAATCCTTTGTTAGTTGTTTCATTTGCAAATATTTTCTCCCATTCTGAGGGTTGTCTTTTCATCTTGGTTATGGTTTCCTTTGCTATGCAAAAGCTTTTAACTTTCATTAGGTCCCATTTTTAAATTTTTGTTTTTATTTCCATTTCTCTAGGAGGTGGGTCAAAAAGGATCTTGCTGTGATTTATGTCATAGAGTGTTCTGCCTGTGTTTTCCTCTAAGAGATTGATAGTTTCTGGCATTATGTTTAGGTCTTTAATCAATTTTGAGCTAATTTTTGTGTATGGTGTTAGGGAGTGTTCTAATCTCATACTTTTACATGTAGCTGTCCAGTTTTCCCAGCACCACTTATTGAAGAGGCTGTCTTTTCTCCACTGTATATGCTTGCCTCCTTTATCAAAGATGAGGTGACCATATGTGCGTGGGTTTATCTCTGGGCTCTCTATCCTGTTCCATTGATCCATATTTCTCTTTTGGTGCCAGTACCATACTGTCTTGATTACTGTCGCTTTGTAGTATAGTCTGAACTCAGGGAGCCTGATTCCTCCAGCTCCGTTTTTCTTTCTCAAGATTGCCTTGGCTATTCGGGGTCTTTTGTGTTTCCATACAAATTGTGAAATTTTTTGTTCTAGTTCTGTAAGAAATGCCAGTGGTTGTTTGATAGGGATTGCATTGAATCTGTAGATTGCTTTGGGTAGTATAGTCATTTTCACAATGTTGATTCTTCCAATCCAAGATTGGAAGATTCTTCCAATCCAATCTCTCCACCTGTTTGTATCATCTTTAATTTCTTTCATCAGTGCCTTATAATTTTCTGCATACAGGTCTTTTGTCTCCTTAGGTAGATTTATTCCTAGATATTTTATTCTTTTTGTTGCAATGGGAAATGGGATTGTTTTCTTAATTTCACTTTCAGATTTGTCATCATTAGTGTATAGAAATGCCAGAGATTTCTGTGCATTAATTTTGTATCCTGCTACTTTACCAAATTCAATGTTTGGCTCTAGTAGTTTTCTGGTAGCATGTTTAGGATTCTCTATGTAGAGTATCATGTCATTTGCAAACAGTGACAGCTTTACTTCTTCTTTTCTGATTTGGATTCCTTTTATTTCTTTTTCTTCTCTGATTGCTATGGCTAAAACTTCCAAAACTGTGTTGAATGATATTGGTGAGAGTGGGCACCCTTGTCTTATTCCTAATCTTAGTGGAAATGGTTTCAGTTTTTCACCGTTGAGGACAACACTGGCTGTGGGTTTGTCATATCTGGCCTTTACTATGTTGAGGAAAGTTCCCTCTATGCCTACTTTCTGGAGGGTTTTTATCATAAATGGGTGTTGAATTTTGTCGAAAGCTTTCTCTATATCTATTGAGATGACCATATGGTTTTTCTCCTTTAATTTGTTAATATGGTGTATCACATTGATTGATTTGCATATATTGAAGAATGCTTGCATTCCTGGGATAAACCCCACTTGATCATGGTGTATGATCCTTTTAATGTGCTGTGGGATTCTGTTTGCTAGTATTTTGTTGAGGATTTTTGCATCTATGTTCATCAGTGATATTGGCCTGTAGTTTTCTTTCTTTGTGACATCTTCATCTGGTTTTGGTATCAGGGTGATGGTGGCCTCGTAGAATGAGTTTGGGAGTGTTCCTCCCTCTGCTATATTTTGGAAGAGTTTGAGAAGGATAGGTGTTAGCTCTTCTCTAAATGTTTGATAGAATTCGCCTGTGAAGCCATCTGGTCCTGGGCTTTTGTTTGTTGGGAGATTTTTTTTTTTTTTATTCTGACTTCCTTGCAGTTAGGAAATCAGAATTTCTTTTCTTTTTTTAAAAAATTAATTAATTAATTAATTTTGGGCTGTGTTGGGTCTTCGTTTCTGTGCGAGGGCTTTCTTTAGTTGTGGAAGCGGGGGCCACTCTTTATTGTGGTGCGTGGGCCTCTCACTATCGCGGCCTCTTGTTGCGGAGCACAGGCTCCAGACGTGCAGGCTCAGTAGTTGTGGCTCACAGGCCTAGTTGTTCTGCAGCATGTGGGATCTTCCCAGACCAGGGCTCAAACCCATGTCCCCCACATTAGTAGGCAGATTCTCAACCACTGCGCCACCAGGGAAGCCCTTGTTGGAAGATTTTAAATCACTGTTTCAATTTCAGTGCTTGTGATTGGTCTGTTCATATTTTCTATTTTTTCCTGGTTCAGTCTTGGCAGGTTTTGCATTTCTAAGAATTTGTACATTTCTTCCAGGTTGTCCATTTTATGGGCATAGAGTTGCTTGTAGTAATCTCTCATGATCTTTTGTATTTCTGCAGTGTCAATTGTTACTTCTCCTTTTTCATTTCTAATTCTATTGATTTGATTCTTCTCCCTTTTTTTCTTGATGAGTCTGGCTAATGGTTTATCAATTTTGTTTATCTTCTCAAAGAATCAGCTTTTAGTTTTGTTGAAATTTGCTATCGTTTCCTTCTTTTTCATTTATTTCTGATCTGATTTTTATGATTTCTTTCCTTCTGCTAACTTTGGGGTTTTTTTGTTTTTCTTTCTCTAATTGCTTTAGGTGCAAGGTTAGGTTGTTTATTTGAGGTGTTTCCTGTTTCTTAAGGTAGGATTGTATTGCTATAAACTTCCCTCTCAGAACTGCTTTTGCTGCATCCCATAGGTTTTGGGTTGTCGTGTCTCCATTGTCATTTGTTTCTAGGTATTTTTTGATTTCCTCTTTAATTTCTTCATTTATCACTTTATTATTAAGTAGTGTATTGTTTAGCCTCCATGTGTTTGTAGTTTTTACAGATCTTTTCCTGTAATTGATATCTAGTCTCATAGCGCTGTGGTCAGAAAAGATACTTGATACAATTTCAATTTTCTTAAATTTACCAAGGCTTGATTTGTGACCCAAGATATGATCTATCCTGGAGAATGTTCCATGAGCACTTGAGAAAAATGTGTATTCTGTTGTTTTTGGATGGAATGTCCTATAAATATCAGTTAAGTCCATCTTATTTAATGTATCATTTAAAGCTTGTGTTTCCTTATTTATTTTCATTTTGGATTGTCTGTCCATTGGTGAAAGTGGGGTGTTAAAGTCCCCTATGAATGTGTTACTGTCAATTTCCCCTTTTATGGCTGTTAGTATTTGCCTTATATATTGAGGTGCTCCTATGTTGGGTGCATAAATATTTATAATTGTTATATTTTCTTCTTGGATCGGTCCCTTGATCATTATGTAGTGTCCTTCTTTGTCTCTTGTAATAGTCTTTATTTTAAAGTCTATTTTGTCTGATAAGAGAATTGCTACTTCAGCTTTCTTTTGATTTCCATTTGCATGGAATATCTCTTTCCATCCCCTCACTTTCATTCTGTATCTGTCTCTAGGTCTGAAGTGGGTCTCTTGTAGACAGCATGTATATGGGTCTTGTTTTTGTATCCATTCAGCCTGTCTGTGTCTTTTGGTGGGAGCATTTAATCCATTTACATTTAAGGTAATTATTGATATGTTGTTCCTATTTCCATGTTCTTAATTGTTTTGGGTTTGTTATTGTAGGTCTTTTCCTTCTCTTGTGTTTCTCGCCTAGAGAAGTTCCTGTAGCATTTGTTGTAAAGCTGGTTTGGTGGTTCTGAACTCTCTCAGCTTTTGCTTTTCTGTAAAGGTTTTAATTTCTCCATCAAATCTGAACGAGATCCTTGCTGAGTAGAGTAATCTTGTTTGTAGGTTTTTCTCCTTCATCACTTTAGATATGTCCTGCCAGTCCCTTCTGGCTTGCAGAGTTTCTGCTGAAAGATCAGCTGTTAACCTTATGGGGATTCCCTTGTGTGTTATTTGTTGTTTTTCCCTTGCTGCTTTTAATATGTTTTCTTTGTATTTAATTTTTGACCGTTTGATTAATATGTGTCTTGGCATGTTTCTCCTTGGATTTATCCTGTATGGCACTCTCTGTGCTTCCTGGACTTGATTAACTATTTCTTTTCCCATATTAGGGAAGTTTTCAACTATAATCTCTTCAAATATTTTCTCAGTCCCTTTTTCTCTTCTTCTTCTGCGACCCCTATAATTCGAATGTTGGTGTATTTAATGTTGTCCCAGAGGTCTCTGAGACTGTCCTCAGTTCTTTTCATTCTTTTTTCTTTATTCTGCTCTGCAGTAGTTATATCCCCTATTTTATCTTCCAGGTCACTTAACCATTCTTCTGCCTCAGTTATTCTGCTATTGATCCCTCCTAGAATATTTTCAATTTCATTTATTGTGATGTTCATCTTTGCTTGTTTCCTCTTTAGTTCTTTTAGGTCCTTGTTAAATATTTCTTTCATTTTCTCTATTCTATTTCCAAGATGTTGAATCATCTTTACTATCATTATTCTGAATTCTTTTTCAGGTAGACTGCCTATTTCTTCCTCGTTTGTTAGGTTTGGTGGGTTTTTACCTTGCTCCTTCATCTGCTGTGTGTTTTTTTGTCTTCTCATTTTGCTTATCTTACTAGGTTTGGGGTCTCCTTTTTGCAGGCTGCAGGTTCGTAGTTCCCGTTGTTTTTGGTGTCTGTCCCCAGTGGCTAAAGTTGGTTCAGTGGGTTGTGTAGGCTTCCTGGTGGAGGGGACTAGTGCCTGTGTTCTGGTGGAGAAGGCTGGATCTTGTCTTTCTGGTGGGCAGGTCCATGTCTGGTGGTGTGTTTTGGGGTGTCTGTGGCCTTATTATGATTTTAGGCAGCCTCTCTACTAATGGGTGGGGTTGTATTCCTGTCTTGCTAGATGTTTGGCAAAGGGTGTCCAGCACTGTAGCTTGCTGGTCGTTGAGTGAAGCTGGGTCTTGGTGTTGAGCTGGAGATCTCTGGGAGATTTTTCCTGTTTGATAGTACGTGGAGCTGGGAGGTCTCTTGTGGACCAGTGTTCTGAAGTTGGCTCTCCCACCTCAGAGGCATAGCACTGACTCCTGGCTGGAGCACCAAGAACTTTTCATCCACAAGGCTCAGAATAAAAGGGAGAAAAAGTAGAAAAAAAGAAAGAAAGAGGATAAAATAAAATAAAATAAAGTAAGATAAAATAAAAGTTATTAAAATAATATTAAGAAAAAAATTTTTTTTCAAAAGTAAGAAAAACAAAACAAAAAAAACCAGACGGACAGATCCCTAGGACAAATGGTGAAAACAAAGCTATACAGACAAAATCTCACACAGAAGCATGTACATCCACACTCATAAAAAGGGGAAAAGAAAAAATAATATATCTTGCTCTCAAAGTCCACCTCCTCAATTTGGGATGATTCCTTGTCTATTCAGGTATTCCACAGATGCAGGGTACATCAAGTTGATTGTGGAGATTTAATCCGCTGCTTCTGAGGCTGCTGGGAGAGATTTCTCTTCTTTGTTCGCACAGCTCCCGGGCTCAGCTTTGGATTTGGCCCCGCCTCTGCGTGTAGGTCGCCTGAGGGCGTCTGTTTCTCGCTCAAACAAGACGGGGTTAAAGGAGCAGGTGATTCGGGGGCTCTGGCTCACTCGGGCTGGTGGCAGGGAGGGGTACGGGGCAAGCCTGTGGCGGCAGAGGCCGGTGTGAGGTTGCAGCAGCCTGAGGTGCGCCGTGCGTTCTCCTGGGGAAGTTGTCCCCGGATCACAGGACCCTGGGAGTGGCGGGCTGCACAGGCTCCTGGGAGGGCGGTGTGGATAGTGACCTGTGGGAGGGGCGGTGTGGATAGTGACCTGTGCTCACACACTGGCTTCTTGGTGGCGGCAGCAGCAGCCTTAGCGTCTCATGCCCGTCTCTGGAGCTCCTTTAAGCAGCGATTTTAATCCCCTCTCCTCGCGCACCAGGAAACAAAGAGGCAAGAAAAAGTCTGTTGTCTCTTCGGCAGCTCTAGACCTTTTCCCGAACTCCCTCCTGGCTGGCTGTGGCGCACTAGCCCCCTTAAGGCAGTGTTCAAGCAGCCAACCCCAGTCCTCTCCCTGGGATCCGACCGAAGCCCCCGAGCCTCAGCTCCCAGCCCCCGCCCGCCCCGGCGGGTGAACAGACAAGCCTCTCGGGCTGGTGAGTGCTGGTCGGCACTGATCCTCTGTGCGGGAATCTCTCCGCTTTGCCCTCCGCACCCCTGTTGCTGTGCTCTCCTCCGTGGCTTCAAAGCTTCCCCCCTCCGCCACCTGCAGTCTCTGCCCGTGAAGGGGCTTCCTAGTGTGTGGAAACCTTTCCTCCTTCACAGCTCCCTCCCACTGGTGCAGGTCCCGTCCTTATTCTTTTGTCTGTTTTTTCTTTTTTCTTTTGCCCTACCCGGGTACGTGGGGAGTTTCTTTTCTTTTGGGAGGTCTGAGGTCTTCTGCCAGCATTCAGTGGGTGTTCTATAGGAGCAGTTCCATGTGTAGAGATGTATTTCTGATGTATCTATGGGGAGGAAGGTGATCTCCGCGTCTTACTCTTCCGCAATCTTCCTCAACTCTGCTAGTGTTGGAGGGTCTCCCGCAGAGACAGTGGTGGCTGTGGCTCACCGTGCGGTCAAGGACACTGGAAGCAGAAGTTCTGGGAAGTACTCCTTGGCATAAGCCTTCCCAGAGTCTATCATTAGCTCCACCAAAGAGCTTGTAGGCACCAGTGCTCTAGCTGATATTTTTGATGGAAGAACGCCTGTCCTCATCCAGCAAAGGTATTTGGTTACTCTGAAATGCAGAAAGGCAGGATAAATGTTTAATTCTTTCCCTTTTATTATCAATTTACTGAGTAATGATTTGGTACCCTTGCAAATTTCCATAATATATAATGAGTTTTGTTTTGTTTTGCCCCCCCCCCACCCCTTTTAAAGCATCCTTCTGAACTCATTATCAACTTGTGTGTGTTCATGTGCATGACATGAGGTGCAGTCTTTATTCCTCTTGATGTTTAAGTTGTTCCATTTTGGTTAGTGGGAACCTCTTCAAGCATGTTCCTATGTCCCTTGGACATGACTGATCACTTTTTGATAACTTTTTTGCTTTCTGTCATTAACAAGATATCCCAGACCCATATCGTACATTTCCTGCCTCAGACATGGAATCTACCATTTCTTAAAGGAGTTCTGATTCCTTTTGGTGTTGGATAGGATGTAAAGACCAAATACAGGAATGACCTTGCTTTTAGGCCTTTTTGATGAACAGAAATAAGACTATTTATTTTAAAATGAAAAAATTTTTACATAAAGATGATATATAATTTTACATAATCAATTTACTTTCTATAGAAAGGCTGCTTCTGTACTTCTCATCTTCTCTCATGCACTCATTGCACCCATGGCAAGGTCTTTCTCTTCTTTAGGAAGTTCAGTCACTACAACTTGTGCTGTCGTTAACAAGGAAGCCACACAGGCAATATTTATCAAACCTGTTCTTACAATCATAATTGGGTCAGTAATTCTTTTTTCCACCATATCATGGAAGAGTTTTATGTGAGATTATTTTTATTTCATTATTATTTATTTGGCAGAATTCACTTGTGAAGTCATCTGGGCCTGGGGATTTTTTTGTGGGAAGGTTTGTCGAAAATGAATTTAATTTGTTCAATAGGTATAGGGCTACCCAGATTTATTATTTCATCTGTGTCAGTTTTATTAACATGTATTTTTAAAGAGGTTTGTCCATTTCATTTAAATTGCTTAATTTATTGCATAAATTAGCTCATAGTATTTGTTATTATTCTTTTAATATCCATAGGATTTGTAGTGATTTTACTTTCTGATGTTTATAATTTATGTTCTTTCTTTGTACTTACTGATCAGTCTAACTATGGGTTTATCAATTTTGTTGGCCTTTTCACAGAATCAGTTTTTGGCTTTGTTAACTTTTTCTATTGTTTATTTTATATATAATTTGATTTCTTTATTATTTTCTTCTTCTCCTTTCTTTGGGTGTTCTTTGCTCCTCTTTTTCTAATTTCCTAAAGCCATTTTATACCTTTATTTTTTGAAAAAATAAGCATTTAAAGCTGTAAATTTTCTTCTAGGAACAGATTTTTATATGTTGTGTTTTCCTTGATATTTAGTTTGAAATCCCACAAAATTTGAAATGTATTTTCATTGTCAGTCATGTGTAATTAATTGTCCATATTTTCAAATATGGTCATTACTTTGGAAATATTTTCTAATTTCCCTTGTGATTCCTTCATTAACACATAAGTTATTTAAGAGTGTGTTATCTAATTTTTAAATATTTTAGGTATTTCTGACATTTAAAAAATTATTGATTCCTAGATTATGTCCTTTATAGTCAGAGAACAAACTCTGTTTAGGATTTCAATGCTTTAAACGTATTTAAAATTTATTAAGACTTGTTTTAGAGCCCAGAATATACTGTTTTGGTCAGTGTTGCACGTTCACTTGAAAAGAATGTGTCTTCTGCTCTTGTTGGGTGTAGTATTGTATAAATATATTTAGGTCAAGCAGGTTGATACTGTGGTTTAATTCTTCTGTGTTTTTATCGAGTTTGTCTAATTACTCTATCAGTTTTTTGAGAGAGGGTGATAAAATCTCCAGTGGTGGCTTTGTTTATATTTCCATTTAATTTTGGCACTTATGTTTCATGATTTTGGAAGCTCTATTAGGTGCATATACATTTATGACTATGATGTATTCCTGATGATTGAGCGTTCAATTGTTATAAAATGTCTCTATCTCTGGTAATGGTCTTTGTCTTAAAGTCTATTTGAACAGATATTGATATGTCCCTTTAGCCTTCTTATGCTGCTGTTTATACTATATATCTTTTTCCATCCAATTACTTTCATCCAGTCCATGTGTTTTTGTTCAAAGTTGTCTTTTGTAGGCAGCAGAGAGTTGTTGCTTTTTTAATCCATTCTACAAAATCTCTTTCTTATTTTGTAATCCTTATTTGTTTTGTCTTATTTTGTTGGTAGGACCTGAAGTACTATATTGAATAGTAGCAGTCGTAGCACTATTCCTTGTCTTGTTCTGGATCCTAAGGAAATATATCTAAATTTTCACCATTAACTGTAATGTTTGCATTAGTTATTTGTAGATAGCCTTTATAAAATTAATGAAGTTCTACTTCTAATGTTCTTAGCTTTTCCAGCATGTATGTGTTAAATTTATGGAATGCTTTTAAAAAATCTCCTTAAATTATTATTTTTGGTATTCTTTTCTTATTTGTATTTGGAATAATAAAATGAATTAGTTTAAAAAGATTTTTGGAATAACTTGTATAAGGAATAGATTACTTCTTACATGAAGTAAGAAGCATATGTGGGAGCATACACATGTAAAATTATTTGCACGTGGGGCTTATTGGTTTTTTTTTGAGAAGGTCTTTGATTAATATTTCAACTTATTTAATGGGTATTAATTTATTCAAGCTTTCTATTTGCATTTTAGCTTAAAATTAAATTTATTAATTTCATCTAGTTTTATATTTATTGGCATATAGTTGTTTACAATATTTTTTAACCTCCATTGTATTTGCAGTTGTTTGTATCTATTTCTATTCTTTTGTCTAATTTTAAAAGGCCTAGAATATACTCCTCCAAGTGGGGAGGAGAGGTGATCCCCAGAGTGGGGAGCCTGTGGGCTGGACCACTTTCATTTATGTGGTCTTCTCACCCTCACCGTATCCCATCTGGTGTTCCATTCCAGTGACTCTTCCCTGAGTATATAGATCCTTTTAAGGAGATGTCTTCCTCAGCTGTAATTAGAAACTTTGACAAATGCGGACAAAGGGTAGGAGAAAGAGTGAAGAAATGAGGGAAGAGAATGCTCAGGATGGAGTCCAGCCTGCCTGTACTTGTAGCTTTTCACTCTAACTCTAGCTGAACTCCTGTGCTATACTGATGCTATCTCCCCCATTCTGTTGGCTCTGGTTTGGAGATAGGCAATGACATTTTAGGGTAGTGTTGTGGAAATAAATGGGCACCATTAGAAAACCCTTCACCAGGCTTTTCCCTGTTATTGCCTCTCAGTCTTCTGCGCTTGGTTGCCGTCTTACCCTCAACCCCCTTCTCCCAGTTACACCAGGCCTTGACCTCTATCCCTAAGCGTTTTCCTTACTTTTGGTGCAAAGTTCTGAGATTCCTCAACCTCCGTCTCACTTCTTTGGCCTCATGAGAGTTTGGTTTCTGGAGAGATAGCCAGAAGCTCTTGTTAATTTGCCATATTTTCTAGGACAACCAGTAGATTATTTGTAAAATAGAGAATCTGCTTAACATGTAACCATTTATTTTCTAATTTTTTTTTCTTAATTGTGATAGTTACAAGTGCTGGTCATCAAAATATTTTTGCTTCTTCTCCTGGGCACAGAGTAGGATTGCAATTCCCTATCCCTTTGCTAAAATTCAGTGTGGCCATGTGATTTGTTTTAGACAATGAAAAGTGAGCATAAATCGCTGTTTTACTTCTGGGTGGAAGCCCTAAGAGTCAGTGCTTGATTTGCCATTCTTTCTTATACTCTGTGACATGCCCTAGTTCAAGAGTTGGCAACATTTTTCTGTCAAGGACCAGATAATTATTTTAGGCTTTGTGGGCCATATGGTCTTAGTTGCAGCTACTCATCTCTGTTGTAGTGTGAAAACAACCACAGACAATACATAGGTGAATGAACATAGCTGTATCCCAGTAACACTTGATTTATGGATATTGAAATAGAAATTTCATATAGTTTCACTTTTTATTTTTTAAATTAATTAATTTAACATCTTTATTGGAGTATAGTTGCTTTACAATGGTGTGTTAGTTTCTGCCGTATAACAAAGTGAATCAGCTATACATATACATATATCCCCATATCTCCTCCCTCTTGCGTTTCCCTCCCACCCTCCCTATCCCACCCCTCTAGGTGGTCACAAAGCACCGAGCTCATCTCCCTGTGCTATGTGGCTGCTTCCCACTAGCTATCTATTTTACATTTGGTAGTGTATATATGTCCATGCCACTCTCTCACTTCATCACAGCTTACCCTTCCCCCTCCCCGTGTCCTCAAGTCCATTCTCTATGTCTTCGTCTTTATTCCTGTCCTGCCCCTAGGTTCTTCAGAACCATTTTTTAAAATTTTTTAGATTCCTATATATGTGTTAGCATATGGCATTTGTTTTTCTCTTTCTGACTTACTTCACTCTGTGTGACAGACTCTAGGTCCATCCAACTCACTACAAATAACTCAATTTCGTTTCTTTTTATTGCTGCATAATATTCCATTGTATGTATGTGCAACATCTTCTTTATCCATTCATCTGTCGATGGACACTTAGGCTGCTTCCATGTCCTGGCTATTGTAAATAGAGCTGCAGTGAACATTGTGGTACATGACTCTTTTTGAATTATCATATAGTTTTAATATGTCAGAAAATATTATTCTTTAAAAAATTATTTCAACTCTTAAAAAATGTAAAAGTCGTTTTTAGCTTCTGGGTCAAACAAAATCAGGCAGCACGCCAGATTTGGCCTACAGGCCATAGTTTCTTGGCTCCTGTTCTAGATGAAGGCTACTCCATAAACCTGATTCCCAGGAGGAGGAAAACAGCCAAGCCTCAAACTGATCCGTGAAAGATATCTGCTTTGGGGGAAAAAAAAAAACCCAACCAGTTATTTTAAGCCACTAAGATTCTCTTTCAAATTACAGCATTACCTAGTGCAATCTGGTACACTATTTCTATGTTTAAATGATAAGGCAGCAATGAATAACTAGAAGACAAACGTTAATGGAAAGACAAAAGAAAGAGAGAAAGGGCAGCTGAGAAAGAACCAGGAGGAGTTTGGACTGAAATTTAAGAGCTCAGGGACTTCCCTCATGGCGCAGTGGTTAAGAATCTGCCTGCCAATGCAGGGGACACGGGTTCGATCCCTGGTCTGGGAAGATCCCACATGCCGCAGAGCAACTAAGCCTGTGCACCCTAACTACTGAGCCTGTGCTCTAGAGCCCGCGAGACACAACTACTGAGCCCACATGCCACAACTACTGAAGCTCGTGCACCTAGACCCTGTGCCCTGCAACAAGAGAAGCCACTGCAATGAGAAGCCTACGCACCACAACGAAGAGTAGCTCCCGCTCGCCGCAACTAGAGAAAGCCCGCGCACAGCAGCGAAGACCTAATGCAGCCAAAAAAAAAAAAAGGGCTCATTAAAATTCTGACAGATTATCCATTCTTTTCATCTGAATCCCATTTCTTTACATTCTGATCATCTGCCTATTTTCACATTTAATACTGTATCTTCTACTCTTTCTGGGATGCTGGTATGTTGACTGTTTCAAATAATTAAAAAAAAAAGAGAAAGTCATGGAAGTACTTAAAGTAGAGCTGAAAATTGTGTCAAAAAGTCAGGAAGGCCAAAATAAGGAGCTCTGTTAAGAGATATTCCATCAACTAAAATATCTTTACTCTGCCATGGCAACTCCAAAATAGTATAGAATATGTAATATGCAGTATCCTTGTTTGAACCAGGATGCTGAGAATTGTGCGGCCAACAAATGTCTATTTTGGAGGCAAAAAGCGGCAGAGTCTCAAAAGAGACTGTACTGATTTTGTAGCATTTGTTGAGCTTTCCCAATTGTTAGTGGCAGAATTCCAGAGACACTCAAGGTATCCCCGTTCCAACGGCTTAAAACTGTATATTTACCTTGTGTGTCTCTGTAATTGCTGGAGCTCTGATTCTAACATGGTTGGTGTGTGTTAAATAATCTTTTTCTTTGGACATGCCAGAGCAGGAAAGAGAAGAGATGTTTGTGGTGATAAACGTTGCACTTGTCAGAGCCTCTTGCCCTGGAAATGTTTGTGGGAAAACAGTCCTTATTTGATCATTTTTGGGGTGAAGGAAATGAAAATAAGTTGTGTGCAGAGGCTCTGACTCCCTCAGGGTAGCTGAGTGGGAGAGAGAGTCTCTGGAAAACCTACAGTTTCTTCTTACAAAACAATGTAGCCTCTAAGAAGTTGAAAACATTTGGAGAAAGTACAGAAATGAAAAGCATTATTGTGTGAGGTACAAAATCTCAAGAAAAAAAAAGATGTTCTATAATAGGTTTACTTTTTTTCTTGGAAATCCTCTGGCCTACAATAATTTGTTTAAAATATGGCACTTAAATATTTAAATGCAGCAGGCCCTATGTGTTTAATTTCTTTGTTTAACTGATGCATAGTTTCCCAATTATGTAGTCACTGGTGTAAAATGTGAAGCTGTTCTGTGTCTATGTGGTTCAGCTTTCCAGAATATTTGGATACTGACTTTAAATGTGTACAGTATCATTCCTTTGCAGCAGTGTTGACTATGCCCAAATCTGTTAATATTAGACCCTCCCATAGTCCACTTTTCTGAAGTATGGTTAACAATGAGAAGAGTAGATTCAGTTTATTAAGTGGTTAATCAGAAATGCAGGGACTGCAGAGAGTTACAAAGTTAAATTTCCATTCACTATGTAGAAAGTCTGATGCCTGGTAAATCTTTATTTATTTATATTTTAAACAATTATGCCTTTAGTATATGGATTGATTCTTTCTGCACTATCAGTGTATATTCTGATGGAATTACAATATTTAATAGTGTGAAACACAGAGCAAGGCGTTAAGCATTTAAGAAATAATTAGCTGATTCTCTATAAAAAACAATGGAAAAAAAGTTTTACAAGTTTTAAAAGTTTTAGAAGGAAGAAAGAAGTGAAATGTTAACTTCCAGTTAATGGTTTTACACAGAATGAATGTCTTCTAACAAAGGTTCGACTATTTTGGTACACTGTGACACCAATACATTCTTTTAGAGCATAGAAAAGTGAATGTGGATACCACGGTCTGGTCATGACCTCCCTGGATACATGGAACCTCTCCCTGGGGCCGACGTTCACTGGAGGAGGTCAGTGACAAGAATGTGGCCTTGAAGGAATCATAAATGGTTGAACAAGAAGAGACTATGAAAGAGTACATTTTCTATCAATCAACCTTTATTAGTCCCTAGAAGAGTGCATATGTTTTAGAAAAAGTAGTCCCCACACCTGGGAATTGGGGCCCAGGGCAAAAATGAATGAAAGAATAAGGAAACAGGCAGAGAGACAAAAGAAAGCTAAGGAGAGTTTATATTATAAAGCACGTGCTAAATTCCATAATGTACAGTGTTCAAAGTAAACACAGTTTTAAGCAAAATAGATATTCCTAAGATATAAAACATTTTATGGTTCTAAGAGTTCTTAGGCAGCTGCACAGACTTTCATAGGTCAAATAAGGTGATAAAATGTTTCTGTGTATTCTACAAGAGACCAAGAGACCATTAATCTGAAAGATTTGGTACAGCATCCTAAAACATGTTATCTATCTTAGGAAAAATCTGTTTCTTAAGAGACTATTTTTTAAAAATTTTGTTTCTGTTGTTAGTCTAATTTTATTTTATTTATTTGTTTCTTTGAAATGCTTATTGAAATATATGTACAGAGAAGCACACAAATAGCACATATATAGCTCAAGGTGAACACATTTTTTTCAAAGTGAGTACATCCTGGTAGATGTGCTCAGTCCAGGAAATAGAATATTACTAGAAAACCTCTGCCTTCTCCTAATCACTAAATCCCAAAAGGTAAGCATTATTCCTGACTTTTAACTCCATGTATTAGTTTTTCCTGTTTTTTTTTTGTTGTTGTTGTTTTTATTTCGTTGAAATAGAATCGTCAGTAGGTATTCCTTTGTATTAGGCTTCCTTTGCTCAACATTCTGTTGTAAAATTCATGTTGTTGCATTAACAATAGTTTATTCTTATTGTATGTTATTCCATCATTTGAATATATCACAATTTATTTACTGTTCTAATGTTGATAGAAATTTGGGTCATTTCCAGTTTCTGACTATTACAAAGAATGCTGCTATGAATATATTCACACATGTTTTTGTGTGACCATACATATGTAATTATATTGGAATTAAAATTACTGGTTCATAGGATATGAAACTATTCACCTTAAATAAATAACACCAAATAGTTTTTCAAATGGTTGTAAAAATTACTTTATATTCTGCATTTACTATGGCTGATAAGCTCCTACGAGAGCTGACCCTCACAGACATAATAACTATAAATTCTTGGCAAAATACAGGTATACAATTACGTGAAGGCATTGAGAAATGAATGAAATTAGGCAGATTCTGGAGGGGGAGTAAATTCTTAGGAGGAGGAAAGGGAAAAGGGTGAGCTAACATTGTATTTCTTTTAGTCTGAAGACTGGCTGAAAGTGGTTCTGCATGGGATGGCTGTATAGAAATCCTGCATATTTTCAAATTTGAATAATAAGAGAACACAATTTGGTGCAAGAACTACTGGAAAATTTAAGGGGAATCTCAGAAGGGAGAGCACCTGTCTCTTGCCAACTCCTGGCATGCACAGAGCATACTTTAAAAGGCCCAGTTAGTAATAAAATAAAATAACTAAATTGAGACTTGAGCAACTGCCTAAATTTTTAAAACTATTTTTTAAGTTGAAGTATAGTTAATTTACAATGTTGTGTTAGTTTTAGGTATACAGCGAAGTGATTCAGTTATACATATATATGTATATGTGTATTTTATATATATATTCTTTTTCAGATTTTTTTCCATTATAGAGTATTACAAGATATTGAATATAGGTCCCTGTGCTATATAGTAGGTCCTTGTTTTTTACCTTTTTTATATATAGTAGTGTGTGTATATTAATCCCAAACTCCTAATTTATCCCCCCCCTGCACCTGCCCCCCCCCCCCCCGCTATCCCCTTTGGTAACCATCCTTTTGTTTTCTATGTCTGTGAGTCTATTTCTGTTTTGTAAATAAGTTCATTTGTATCATTTTTTTAGATTCCATGTATAAGTGATATCATATGATATTTGTCTTTTCTGTCTGACTTATAGTATTACAATCTCTAGGTCCATCCATGCTGCTGGAAATGGCATTATTTCATTCTTTTTATGGCTGAGTAATATTCCATTGTATATATGTACCACATCTTCTTTATCTATTCGTCTGTCGATAGATGTTTGGGTTGCTTCCGTGTCTTGGCTATTGTAAATATTGCTGCTATGAACATTGAGGTATATATATCTTCTTGAATTAGAGTTTTCTCCAGATATATGCCCAGGAGTGGGATTGCAGGATCATATGGTAACTCTATATTTACTTTTCTAGGAACCCCCATATTATTTTCCATAGTGGCTGCACCAGTTTACAGTCCCACTAATAGTGTAGGAGGGTTCCTTTTTATCCACACCTTTCAGCCCTTATTATTTGTAGACTTTTTGATGATGACCATTCTGACTGGTGTGAGGTGGTCCCTCATTGTAGTTTTTTTTGGTTTTTTTTTGTGGTACGCGGGCCTCTCACTGTTGTGGCCTCTCCCGTTGCGGAGCACAGGCTCCGGACGTGCAGGGTCAGCGGCCATGGCTCACAGGCCCAGCCGCTCCGCAGCATGTGGGATCTTCCCAGACCGGGGCACGAACCCGTGTCCCCTGCATCGGCAGGTGGACTCTCAACCACTGCGCCACCAGGGAAGCCCCTCATTGTAGTTTTGAATGTTAGTCTAATTTTAGATAAGACAAGTGTTCTAGGCTGAATTGTGTCCCCCCACCAGCCCGCCCCACAAATTCATATGTGGAAGCCCTAATCCCCAGTACTTCAGAATGTGACTGAATTAGCAGATGGGACCTTTAGAGAAATGACTGAGTTAAAATGAGGCCTTTAGAGTGGGCCCTAATCCAGTCTGATGATTCCTTTTTCAAATCCCGGCTCTGTCAACTTGTTTTATTGTAGGACCATACTATTGGTCCCTAGACTGTGGCATGTGGATTAGAAGTATGGATTTGGTGTGTGGGCTTGATCTTAATTCCAATTTTAGACAATCCACTGACTTTTAGTAGTCCAGCCTACTCTCGCAGCTTTGAACAAGGCCATCTTAATCCCCCCAGGCCTGCTCTAGGCAAGCCCCATGCTCTGATTCCACCTTATTGGTAGTAAGTCGAGTTAACCTTTTCCAGAATGCTGCTTTAATTGTCCTTTCTTTTGTCTGAGCGTACCACACATCCACAGAATTCAATCTTATAAAAAGCAAAAATCTTCATCTTGTTGGAAGTTTTGACCTTTGTCACCACAGAAAACTTTCTTAACCTCTGTGTATCTTCCTTCTTATACCTTTAAATGCAAATAATGGCTATAGGTCCAAGATACAGAAAAATGCAGATATTTTTGATGTTTTGCAGTTTAATAAAAGCTCATTCTTTTCTCTCTTTTTCTTTAGAACACATTCTTAATATTAAAGTTGATATAGGATAGGTGGCGTCTTTTGGATACCAGATTATCAGGAACACTCAAAGAATTAAGACTAAAAGTATTGATAGGCTCCTCTTAGAATTGTGGTAAGTCCAGAAGTTGGGTGGAAGGAATAGTGGCCCAAAGTAATCACAGTTCATAAAGGCATGAAATGAAAAGCTGAGTTATAGCAGGGTAGTGGTATCAGCTGACAAACACATGTGTGTAAGAAATATAACTTGTATAATTTTTCTGTGATTGAAATTAATATGCATTTTGAGCACTAGTTACACGGAGTGGCTGAAACATCACCTCAGTCAATTCAGGGTTTCACCACCCCTTTCCCCAAGCTTGTGGCCAGTTTGCAGCACCATATACAGAGTATCAATGCAGTAGTGAGGTGCTTTTACATCTTCCCTGGATTGTTTTAAACAATTCACATGGGAATGTTCTGAGATGGATATCTGATCCTGTTCGTCAGTCCTTGCAGGTTGATTGCTCATGGTCTAGTGGGAAGGAGAAATCTTTGGTTGCTAGATGTCCCCTCTATGAGCTATATGATCCCTATGAGCTGACTTAGCCTCTTTCTGCCTGCCCTGTCCCTTCAGCCAATACTACTTCACTGGTCCTGCACTTTACTGAACCCTAGAATCTCAGAGTCTCCCTGTTTTCTTGAGTATCTTCTGAGAATGGGAACTCCAAGCCTCTGTCATTCTCCATCTTCCCTGTTCCCCTGTCCCAATCCTGGATTTCATCTGTGGGAAAAGTCAGGACACAGGACTCCTGAAGAGACCCAGAGTCTACATTCTTTTCCTTCCATTCTCTGAATCATTATCTTTCTCAGACCTGATTTCCAAAGAGAGCCATAAATGCTGCCTCTAACTGATAATATGATCTCACAAAGATATTACTTATAGCATATATTTATGCCCTGAGCTCTTTATTTAGCTACTTTTGAAGGTACTCTTTATATAGCTCAGGTCCTAGAAACTCAAAAGTTAAAAAGTGTTTACAGTTCTTTGTTCTGAACTGCCTCAACTGCTGCCTAATAGGAGAATGGGTCATATGTGAACAGGAAGTATGGAAAAATGAAATCAAACCAACCAAAACATACAAAGTTGGTGATTATAACAAAACTAGAAGAGTGCATAGAATTGAAACTTAACTACTAATTAAAATCCATGAGCCAAAAATTTCAGTTGCCAAAACTAAGAAGATAGTCCAAACACTAGACGGTTGCTATCTATCTATCTATCATCTATCTACCTATGTATCTTTTAAAATCCATGAGTCTAGAAAGATTTAAATAGGCATGAATTGAAAATGAGGTATAGTGATCAATGACAATGAGAGAGGACCAGAAGGAGGCCTAGAATAATTTTAAATGTTCTTTAAAGGCAATGACTTCTTGCCTTTGATTTATATTCAGTTCCTGTGGGTCATGGGTGAGGGGCAAGTTCTTTTTTTTTTTTTTTAACATAGACCTTTTTTTCCAGTTTTATTGAGGTATAATTTGACATACAGCAGTATATAAGTTTAAGATGTACAGCATGATTTGACTTTATGAAATGATTATCACAATAAGTTTAGTGAATATCCATCATCGCATATAGATACAAAAGAAAAGAAAAAGAAAAAATATATTTTCCTTAATGAGGGGCAAGTTTTGAGTAGTTAAAGGCAAAGAATGGATAGATGCTCTGGCTGCCATGTCAGTCTACAAATGTCCAGTGGAGCTGACTTGGATCCAGATATGATCTATAGCAGTGCTTGAAAGGGGTTCATTCTTTTTTTTTTTTTTTTTTTTGCGGTACTAGGGCCTCTCACTGCTGTGACCTCTCCCATTGCAGAGCACAGGCTCCGGACGCGCAGGCCCAGCGGCCATGGCTCACAGGCCCAGCTGCTCCGCAGCATGTGGGATCCTCCCGGACCGGGGCACGAACCCGTGTCCCCTGCATCGGCAGGCGGACTCCCAACCATTGCGCCACCAGGGAAGCCCGGGGTTCATTCTTTTAAACTCAGAACTTTATAATGAGAATACAATGGATTGAGAATGACTGAAACCACACTGAAGAGTAGACTACATATGATTTACATTGACTATAAAGTATAGCTCAGTGGTTATGAAAATGGACCCTAACGTTCTATATAGCTTGGGCTAGAATCTTGGTTTTATCACTTACAAACTTTTTCATCTTGAGGAAATTACTTTGCCTCTTTGAATTTCTGTTTCTTTATCTGCAAAAATGGGAATTATAGTAATAGCTACCTAAGAGGGTTGTCAGAATTCAAAGTTTGAATGAATGAGTTCACTTAAAATACTTTTGTAAGTTCCCAATAAAATTTAGCTATATTATTATATTATCATTATTATTATGTATGATCCTTATCATTATTGTATGATATACTATATATTCATAGCATTAACTTCCAACTGTTCCCACTAGAATGCTTGTGAAATTCTCATGGAGGTGTCATTAGGAGAAATTTGTTGATTTTTTTTTCTGTATTCTTTTCTAAGTTAATTCCCCTGATTCTCAGTCATTCACTGATTCTGTTCCAATGCTAGTTCTTCCTCCATTCTTGTTTGTGTCTGAATGGTTACTCTGCATTTTGGGGAACATCCCCCCCTCCCTCCTGCTTACAGAGGATTATCTATCAAGATTTCCACCAACACTTGCTCAAATTTCATCCTTTAGTTGTCCTCAGCATCAGTTGTACTTCTGCAGCTCTCTTCGTACTTAGGAATGTCCGCATCTGTGCAGTTGCTGAAACTTATAGAGGTCGGAGCTCATTCACTCAACAGGATTTATTGAGCCCCTGTTATGTGCCAGGTACTGTGTCATGTGCTGCAGCACAGCATTCCTGCTGTCTTGAAACTTTGAGAGTACAACAGGCTCTGTAAAATGCCTGTAACCATTGCTCTTTCTTCTGGGGATGTCTGAGGTGTGTTTCTCCTTGCCCACCCTCCTTGTTCTGCTTGTTCTCTGATATGCTGATAGAGTGGGAGAAATTTTTCTTTTCTGCCTTGACACTGAGGTGGGAGCAAAGAAATGTCCATTTTGTCATTGCTGTGCTTTTCTCTGCACAGAACTCATTCATTCCATAATCTGTGTTGCAGTATTGCTTCCTTGACTCCAGTAGTGCTTAAGACTTCGTGCTTTCATCATTTCTTGTTCATTTTTTGTGAGGACTCTAGTGGGGATTGGGATTCTTTAAGTCTGTGTATTGTATTGAAAAACAAAGTATATGGAGTGTATGGACTTACTGTAGTATAGAGTTTATTGGGAATTGGATAAACTGGGGTTACAACACTGATTCTTTAGCTTTTTAGCCATGTGTTTTTGGGTAGCACTATTCTATATCGTTCTCAGACTCCTGTTTTCTCATCTGTAAAAGGGACCAATAACTCTCACCTTGAATGGTTGCTTTAAGAAAATAGTTGATGTCTATACAGTACCTGATGCAGTGCCTCAAAGTTACCCCCAAAATGGAAGGTTATTTTGAATTGTGCAATTGATTCTATCATCCTATCATTTGTGTTCCTGATGCTATAAAAATCTATCAACTTGGACTTCCCTGGTGGCACAGTGGTTGAGAATACGCCTGCCAATGCAGGGGACACGGGTTCGATCCCTGGTCCAGAAAGATCCCACGTGCCATGGAGCAGCTAAGCCTGTGTGCCACAACTACTGAGCCCACACTCTGCAACTCCTGAAGCCCATGCGCCTAGAGCCTGTGTTTCACAAAAAGAGAAGCCACCACAATGAGAAGCCCATGCACTGCAATGAAGAGTAGCCCCCGCTTGCTGCAACTAGAGAAAGCCTGCACTCAGCAACGAAGACCCAATGTGGCCAAAAAGAAAAAACCTATCAACATTTATTGACTATTTGCCATGCAATTTCTGGGCATGATTCAAAAATTAAGAGAAAATATCCAGATGGCATTATCCTATGGGTCAAAAAAAACCAAGGAAGAAAAGAAAAAGAGAGAGAGGACATACAAGAGTAAGAGAGATCATAATCAGGGACTTTAAAAATTTTTTTTGCTATAAGACTTAAAAGCCCAGTCAAGCTAGCTTAAAGCAATATTAATTTATTAAAAGAATTCTGGGATATCTTAAAGGATCCAGGGTCAGAAAATGCATCTGTTGCTTCATGAAGAAATGGAAAGATATTAGTAATTAAGAAAGATTTGTTCTCTCTTATATTCTTTGTCTCATTTTTGCTTTCTCTTGTCACATGGCCTCATGCCTCTGCCTGTTTCTGAATCTGTTATTTTGCTTTCTTCTCTCTGAAATTTGGTTCTTTCTGCTTCCTCATCAGCACAATTACACCCGAATGGCCACCCTTGTTCCTGATACTACAGTATCTTTTTAGCCCTAGCTGACTCTCAGTTCGTGGGTTCTTAGTTCAAGTTCTCAAGTGAGAGGGTCTAATGGGACCAGTACAAGGGTCAGATGTCCACCCTTATCCAATCAGCTCTTGGCCACGGAGGAATGAGGTCGTGTGATATAAACAGCTGTAGACGGATGAGGCAGCTCTCAGAAGAGGGCATGAGCTGGGCAAGCACCCTAAAGTGTGTTGATGATAAGCAGTAAGCTGAATACCGAGGACAATTTTAATTCAGAGTGTGGTTGCTGAGAAACCATTTGGAAAAACAGCTTATGGCAGAGGTTCCAAATGGGGTGTGTGTGTGTGTGTGTGTGTGTGTGTGTGTGTGAGAGAGAGAGAGAGAGAGAGAGAGAGAGAGAGAGAGAGAGAGAATACAGAATTCCCATTATAGAAACCAGGCCTAAACGGGAAGGAAACTAGTCTTGCAGATACCAAAAATGGGTCTGAGAACAGTAGGTTGTCCTAGGGCCAGAGGATGGAAATTGTTTAGACTGTCCAGAAAACTGGAACCTGGAGGAGGACAGTACCTAGAGGAAAAGCCTTCTGAGGCAGTGTGTGTGTGTGTGTGTGTGTGTGTGTGAGAGAGAGAGAGAGGGAGGGAGGGACAAGAGCTCGTAATAATAATTTCTTAGTGCAGCTTTGGCTTATACATGTACCTAGAAGGGGTTTCCTGTACCTCTAAGGGGCTTAGACCATTCTAGCCCTCCAGCCTTTTATGTGAAGTATAAATGAGAATAACTAATAAAAACAAAAGAAAGTTAATAGAAATAAAGAAATGATGGAGGGGGAGAAGGAGTAAGAAAGGGGGAGGGGAGGAGGAGACCGAAGGGAAGCAGGGAGAAATTGTTTGCTACTTTAAACTTAGATTACGTTAAGTACTGGGAAACTGCTTTAGGAACATTAACCTTTTAAAAGCGTACACCCAGAAATTCCCATCCAATATGTTTAGTTAGTTGAATCCTTGGACTGAGTGTGCATATTGTTCAGGAATGGAAGAATGAGGTACTATGAGAGAAGAGTCAGAGAGAAAGGTTTAGGTCCAGGAATATAGTTTTTTGCTGGAAAAAAATTGCTGTTTTTTTAGAAAAACTCTTAGTTAGGTGGTAACATTGTGTTGAAGCTCTAACAATAGATGAATTGGGTGTCAAAATCTAAAATGCCAGTTTCCAAGCAGAATTTAAAAACATATATTCAGAAGAAAGTGTGAGTAGTGATTATTCCTGGGGAGTAGAATTGAACTTGCGGAGAGGGTAGGAAGAGGGATTTACTTTTCATTTTGTACTCCTTTGTCGTGTCTGACTTTAAAAAACTAATTTAAAATTTTATTATAGTTAGAAGAAAACAAAAAGTATCATCTATGTTAAAAACTCATGGGCTTCCCTGGTGGTGCAGTGGTTGAGAATCTGCCTGCTAATGCAGGGGACATGGATTCGAGCCCTGGTCTGGGAGGGTCCCACATGCCGCGGAGCAACTAGGCCTGTGAGCCACAACTACTGAGCCTGCGCGTGTGGAGCCTGTGCTCCGCAACAAGAGAGGCCGCGATAGTGACAGGCCCGCGCACCGCGATGAAGAGTGGCCCCCGGGCTTCCCTGGTGGCGCAGTGGTTGAGAGTTCGCCTGCCGATGCAGGGGACGTGGGTTCGTGCCCCGGTCTGGGAAGATCCCACATGCCGCGGAGTGGCTGGGCCCGTGAGCCATGGCCGCTGAGCCTGCGCGTCCGGAGCCTGTGCTCCGCAACGGGAGAGGCCACAACAGCGAGAGGCCTGCGTACCAAAAAAAAAGGGTGGCCCCCGCTTGCCACAACTAGAAAAAGCCCTCGCACAGAAACGAAGACCCAACACACTAAAACTAAATAAATTAATTAATAAACTCCTACCCCCAACATCTTAAAAAAAAAAAAAAACTCATGGAAACACATTAATAGGGACAAATCTTTATTTCCAGCTCGGTTGGAGTATTAAGTTTTTGTGGAAGTGGGTTTTGTTGTTTGTTTTTAAATGTCTGAAGTTTATCCGTCTTCAGCAGCAACATTTCAACTATTTTGAGTGAAAATCTCTCTAAGGTACATGCTGCTTCCTTGCTTTCTTAAAAAGAGAATATTTGATGATTCAGGGATATGATGATTAGAGTGCGTAGAAACTCAGACAAAAGGTTAAAAAGTTCAGTAACTTGAATTTTATGTGGATTTCTAATTTAAAATAGAAATACAGCCTAACGCACAGTTGGAACATAAGTTATTCTTTTAAGAGTACAGTATGTTGTTCCAGGATTCTAAGAGAAGGATATGGAAAACAATGAAAAAAAATCTGTTAATTAATAAAGGCTTCTAAAGCCAACTGTTCTTAAGTATTTTAATATTAAACTGAGAAAAATGTGATGCTGCTTATTTTATTATAATCACGGCGCTGTTTTTTAAAATGACTGGAAACCAAATCAAACCCAACATGTAGCCTGGCAACCATGAGAAACAAACATTTTACTTTGTTTCTTAAGCTAACTGATGTTAAAACACTACCAAAGATTCCTAAAAATACCTGCCTCTGAGTTCAGTTCTTGGTTAATCTTTTTAGTTCTCAAACACACTTTTTTCACCCATTAGAACACATGACATTAAAATTCCTAAGATGCAATTTAGTAATTATATCAGTAATTTATCAACTTTCCTTTTCAAATAATTTTAAATTGCTTTCAATATTAGTACTCTAAAATGACAAATCAAATATCTACAAACATGGATTACTTAGGAAAACTTTTCTTTTGGCTTAGAACTTAATTGGAAGGGAGATGGTGTACCGATGAAAAGTTTTGGTGCCAAAGATGTGTGTTGAAGAAAGAAGTAATAGTTCACAATTGTCTTTTACAAGTGAATTTCCACTAACTGAATCCACATCCTACAGATACATGGTTCATGCAGGAGGAGAGAGTCTTTATAGCTCTATCACTCATGCTGTGTTATCAGAGCAGGATTATATAAGACGTTATGACTTATAGATGAGGGCCTTGTCTAAATAGGAGATCTAGAAATAACCTAAACAAAGACATGGCTATGTGACTCCCTGGAGAAGAGTTAGTTTATACTCCTGCTATGAGAGATATCAGCAAGTTATTGTTTTTTGAAAATTTATTTTTAAAATATTGAATATCTAACAAGAACAAATTATCTTTTGTCTCATTTGCTTAGAGATAAATGGAGATAAATCAGGTGGAGAAGATGTAATATGGGTAGAAAGATAACTGCTGTTTATTTAAATTTAGATAAATAAACATAATGATGCTAGCAAATATTTATTAAGCATTTATTATGTGCTGAACACTGGGTAAATGCCCTACATTTAATCCTCATAACTATACTTGAAGTAGGTAGCTGGAGTTACTCATTTTAAATATGTAGAATGAGTGGATAGAAAGTTTAGGTATCTTGCCGAAGGTCACACACAAAAGGTGGCAGAACCAGTTTCAAGCCTAAGCATGTCTTGGTTCCAGAGGTCTAGTTCATGACCATGAGAGTACATTTAAGTCCTCATTTATTGTTCAGTATTAGCTAATTGGTCTATATTAATAGGTTTGTATTCTATTTTGAAGTTCTATTAAGATTGCCAGATAGTCAAGAGATTAACAAATTACTGGAAACTAGACCATTTGTTTTTGCTGAATTTAATTGAGTGAAGTCTATACTCAGTAAATCTTATAATAAAGCAAAGAGTGTCTTCTTATGCATGTGGGCTATATACCAGCTCATCTTAGCTTCCTACTGTGTTTTATATAATTTTATTTCCCTGGAGCTTAGCTCAGAGCCTTAAATATAAGTGCTCAATAAAAAATTGTTGAACAAGTGAATCTAGTTTACATTTAGATCTTAGATTTCTTTTAGCCATTAAATCTTTTATGTGTTGACTATGTCAAACTATGAATCACAGTAAGAGTAACACATCTGTAGTGCTTTGCAGGTGTCAGACACTATGTTAAATGCTATATATATGTTAGCTCATCTAATCCTTGCAATAATCTTATGAGATGTCTACTAGTTACCCCTGTTTTACAGATGAGGAAACTGAGCTAGAGAGAGAGATTAAGAAATTTACTAACATCATATAGCTTGTCAGTAGTGAAGCCAGGATTTGAACTCAGGCTCTCTGGTTCCAGAGACTTATGGTCTAGATAGCATTAAGAGGAGAAGAATTGAGTAGTATCAGGTTGCCTGGGAAACATTAAATTGTCTTTTCCTTCTTTTTCCCTTCATCCAACCTCATACTCTGCTCCACAACTCACCCCACTTCTTTCCCCAAAAGTACACTTAGGATGGCCAAATTATTTATCATTATAGAGAGGGACACTTTTGAGAGTAAAAGGCGGTGCTAATTGGATGGAATGCCAGGACAAAAAGCATAAACACAGACTGCCCTGGAAATCGGGATTTTGGGTCATCATAAATATGCTGTGCTTATGTTTTGACTTTTTTTGTTGTTGTTTGGAGTTGCATGAAGTAAGCACAATGAAATAGATGTACCAACGTTGATTTTGCCAGCCCCTATTTCATGATATTAAGCTGTTTCCAATAGTTTGCTATTTAAGAAAAGCTGCAGTGTATAATCTTATGCCTTCATATTTCACACCTATGTGTGAGTAAATCTGTGGGATAATCTTTGCTGGGCTAAAGAGTATGCATACTTGTAACTTTGATAGACATTGCTGTAATTCCCTCCAAAGAGGATTTACCAATACCTATTCCTATCAACATGCATGAGAGTGCCTGTTCCCAATATACTTGCCAACAGAGTATGCATAAAACTTTAGAGCTTTGCCCATTTGATAGGTGAAAAATGACATTTCAGTGTGAAGTTTATTTGCATTTCTCTCATTTTTATTTCCTTTTTATAAACTGTCTGTACTCTTTTCCTATTTTTCTTTTCCTATGGGATGGATGGCTCTGCTATTTGACTTGTGTGAGCCCTTAATACAGCCCTTTGTGATACTTGTTGAAATGTATTTTCCAAGTCTGTCATTTGTCTTTTCATTGTGCTCATGATAGTTTTCGCTATGCAGAAAATTTTACTTATAGTTGTGTTTATTTGTATTATGTGTTTAGGTTTTTAATCAGACTTAGGAAGTCTCCCAAACTCTAAGTTTATATTTAAAAAAAACCCAAAATGGTTTCTTCTGCAACTTTTACAGTTATTTCTTACATTTTAATAATTTATCCACCTGAAATTTATTTTGTGTAAAGGTGCTACAGATAAACTTGTTTTCCAGATGACTACCTAGTTTTCCAATACCATTTGTTAACCCATCTTTCCCAAAATTTGTGATGTCAGTTTAATTATACACTAAATTCTGGTATGTATTTGACTCTAATTCTTTTTGTAGTGTTCCGTTGATCTGTCTAGTTGTGTGCAGTAAAGATTGTTTTAATTATCATAGCTTTACAGTATGTTTTAAATATCTAATAAGGCTATTTCCTCCACTTTATATCTTTTTTGCAGAATTATCCTAACTGTACTTTTATGTATTTTTTATATATACACTTTGGAATTAGCTTATCCAGTTGTGTGGATACATAAAATTTTTCTCCTAAAGAATATTTTATAAATACACACATACATCTCAAACCCAAACCCACACATAAAACAAATAAGTTCCCTCCTTCCAAAATACATAAAGTTATTGTTAAAGTTATTAGAGTATGTATGTTTGTACACAGCATACAGACAACATGTTATTTTATGGACTTGAATATTCAGATAAACAAGAGTATATAAGGATTCAATACTAAAACCATCACACATATATTGCTATTTGTACATTTATTCAAGCTATCACAGGGCTTTCCTTCTGTTACAGTTAGGCTGTGAATTCTCTCCAGTTTGTTAGGAAGAATACTTTTTCAGTCAGCTGGTGAAGTCAAGAGAATGTCAATTCTAATTTATTTCCCTGTTGTTTGTTTCTATCTCCTCTCTCTCAGCTGTATCAAGATATGTCAGTGACATCAGCTGGTACATTCCAACTTCTTTTAGAAAACAAAAGAAGGGGGGAAAAACAATTACCCAAAAATGCATTGTCCAAACTCCTTGGGTCCTTTTAGTCCCAGAGGAAAATTGAGGGGATTGTTTCTTTCTGTGAAATAATCTTATTGGATTCAGACAGTATTTACTCAATTTATCCTATAGTTAAAAAAAGAGAAAGAAATGTCTTCGCTTTCGGTAACCACTGTACTTTATCTCACATGATTCCGTAGTCATCGTTGTGAAATGCAAACAGAGTTTTGTGTTAGGCCTCATGGCTCCCTTCTTACCCACCGTTAACCTGCTTACTAACACCATTTGGCCATTCTCTTTAGTCATCCCTGCTGGACTTACGTGGCTCAGTTAAGATTTTTTTCTTTTGCCTTTCTTGGCGACTGTACTGGCATGGCTTCCAGAAGGAGAGGTGTTGACACATAAGTGATGTGTCTAACAGTTAGTAGGTTTTTTTTTTTTTTTTTTCCTGAAGCTGGCTTTGTTTGATTTCTGACCCAAATTAGGTTTTTAGAATATATGAGGAAAATCTCTTTGGTAGAGAAAACAAAATTTCAAAAAAGAGTTTTTCTCATTACCATCCAGCATCTTTGTGATGATTTTGTTCCTGAAAATAACTTTAGAAAATTATCTCTGGACCATGAGAACACAAATTTGTCCTAGTTCTTGACAGCCCAAAGTGTTCAAGATGAGGACTTCTCTAAACAAGTAGCTTAACATGAAGGTGATTATGAATGTTTGGAAATTCCATGCTGGATGTGTGGAGGGGAAAGTGTCACAATGTTAGGAGGTGAACATTTCTGCTTGGACTGAATGTACCCTAATGTCTTACAAAAGAAACATTAACTGTGTAATAGCTAGGGATCCAGTTAGGATGTGATTTTTTTTTTGGCCAAATAGTGCCTTAAGGTAGGCTTGGAAGTCAGACAGACCTGGATGGGAACTCTGGCTACACAGCATATAAGGGTCATGAGCTTGGGTACACTGCTTAATCTCTTTAGACCTCAGCTTCTTCAATCATCTTAACTGTGTGTGTGTGTAAACGCTAACTTCGTTGAATTAGCGAACATGTATAAAAACACCAAACCAAGTGCTTAAAAAATAATAGATACTATTTTAAGTTTAAAAACTGGCTCTGGTAAGAGTGTAATATAAACATTAAAAAACTTGGAATGTTTTAAGTACTATCCCAGAGTCACTTATATGTGGAATCTAAAAAAACTGAATTTGTAAAGACAGAGAGTAGAATGGAGTTTAGCAGGGGCTAGGGGTTGGGGAAATGGGGAGATGTTCAAGGGTATAAACTTGCAACTAGTGGATAAATAAGTTCTGGAGATCTAGTGTACAACATAGTGATTATAGTCATCAATACTGTATTATAAACTTCAAAGTTGCTAAGAGACTAGATTTTAACTGTTCTTAATACAAAAAAGAAATGATAATTATGTGACATGATAAAGGCGTTAGCTAACACTACGGTAGTAATCGTATTACAATACATAAATGCACCAAACCAAAAAAAAAAAAAAAAAAAGAAAGAAAAGGGTTAGTTGAAAAGAACCAAAATAAGTCTGCAAATTGAAATTTATATAACTGACAACATAGTCTCTGTAGTTTTGTAATTAGCAGAGTACTCCTGGTTTCACCTCTTACTAGCTTTATTGCTTTGGATAGGTGACAATTTTGCTATACTTCTTTACGTAGCTGTAAAATGGGTATAATGATTGTATATGCCTTACCATAGAGGAAGTATAGAATAATGATTAAGAGCATAGTTTCTGGGAGAAAGCCTTCCTAGGGTCAAATCCTACCTCCACCATTTACTTGTTTGTGGTTTGTCATGACCTTGGGCAAGATACTTAATCTTTGGATGTCTTGGTTCCTTATTTGTAAAGTGGTAGTAATAGTAGTATCATCTTATAAGGTTGTTATGCATGTTGAGTTAGTTTATGTATTTAAAGCTGTTCACTTAGTGAGCACTATGTAAGTGTTAATATTTATTGTAATGACCTTATTCAATTGTAAAGGGAATTAAATAGAATTCATATTATAATGCCTTCTTCATGATTAAGCATTCAGTAAATGTTAATTACTGTGGCTGTTACTGTTTGGGTCTAGTTCCAGCTCTGCATTGGCCATTGGCGTACCATAGTCAGATTAGTTTTATTAAAGTAACACTTTTGTCATGTTTTACTCATGGTAAACACTCTCAGTTGCTGCCTATACCTGTAATAGTGGTCCTCCTTAGACTATCTCTATCCTAATCATTTTAATCTATTCCCCAGGCATGCCTCACACCATCACTTCACCTAGTTTAAGATTTTCTCCTCATTCATTGTTCGTCAAGAACTGTGAATAGTCTGAGATTTTACCTCACTTAGAAGCTAACAAATTAGCCTGCCACAGTTTCGTGGATGCTGGCAGAAGACTTGAAATTCCTGGGTTATTACTCACAGAACAGCAAGCAGTGTGAGCCTCATGTTTGCATCCATTATTCTTATTCCCTCAATCCCCGGAGCGGGGTGGGGGTGGGGAATGCAGAGGAGCCCAGGTGGGTGTTCTTCATGCAGTGGGCTTGTGTCATAGCTGAGGAACTCCAAGCTTAGGATGCCTGATATTCTTTGATAACAACTCAGAACTCAATAAATAGTAGTTTCATAGAGCTTATTTACAATGTAGAATCTGAAACAGTATTTGTTACTATGTTGCATTACAGTTATCTTGCATCTTGAACGAATCCTTTACCCATGTATGATTTTGTGACATATTGACCTTTTGAAAAATATTGGTTTCCTAGGTTATGTCAACCTCCCAAATATTGACACATTTCCATAAACAATATAAAAGATTACATTTGTTAATATCATTATTGACCACAACAGAAAAATCTTTAAATATTGGGAAACAATGAGGCTCAAAGAATCAGATATAAGTTTTCCAAAATTTGGATTTTCCTAATATCCTAATTAAGATGAATTTTATACTTTTCTAATATTCATAAAAAACATGTTTTAAAAATTCAACTTGAAACTCAAACATTCACATAATTGCTTTTCTTTGAGACAAGCATTGTTTCAATGTCAGAAGAGCTTTATGTGTGCTTTTAATTTCATCCCACAGAATATTTAAAAGGTGCATACCCAAGAGTTAAAATTTTGAAAAATCAGTAATTTTTACTGCTTCATCAAAGATATTCTTAAATAATGGTGGTGAAAAATGCAATAATATTCTAGTGTAGTTTGCTGCCGCTGACTTATTCATGCTAAGTTGCCAGCAGTTGTACACCATTGTTTTTTGCAACATTAGTGCAAATGTCAACACAGTGAAAATGGCAAATAACATCTTAGTAGTATTATGAAGATAATTTTGACCTTATGGATCCCTGGAAAAGGTCTCCAAACCTCTCAAATGATCTTGGATCATCTGTGAGAACTGCTGAGGTAGGGAGACCTGTTAAGAGCTGTTACAAGAGGAAATTGAAGGAGACTTGAACACAGAATGTACAGCATGAAAGAAAAGCGATTTGAGAAATGGAGCACACTGATTCTAAGTTGTCTGTGGATAGCTCAGGTACAGATTTATGGTAGCCTTTAGAAAATATGACTCTGAGTATAGAAAGTCAGATTTAATGATCTGTGTAATGGAGGCATCCACACATAGGTTGAAGTCATCAGACTGTGCATAGCATAGTGGTTTAAGGCAGGGGTCCCCAATCCCTGGGCCGCGGACCGGTACCAGTCCGTGGCCTGTTAGGAACCTGGCCGCACAGCAGGAGGTGAGCGGCGGGCAAGCGAGGGAAGCTTCATCTGCAGCTCACCATCTCTAGCATTAACACCTGAATGCCTGAACCATCCTTCCCCCCCACCCCATGTCCGTGGAAAAATTGTCTTCCATGAAACCGGTCCCTGGTGCCAGAAAGGTTGGGGACTGCTGAATAGGCTTCCTTGTTTTAGATTCTAGTTCTGCCACTTTCTTTTTTTTTAAATTATTTTTTATTGAAGTATAGTTGAATTACAATGTTGTGTTAATTACTGCTGTATAGCAAAGTGACTCAGTTATACACACACACACACACACACACACACACACACACACACACACACATTCTTTTTCATGTTCTTTTCCATTATGGTTTATCACAGGCTATTGAATATAGTTCCCTGTGCTATACAGAAGGACCTTGTTGTTTATCCATTCTATATATACCAGTTTGCATCTGCTGATCCCAAACTCCCACTGCTACCATCTCCCACCCCCCTCCCCCTTGGCAACTACCAGTCTATTCTCTATGTCCCTGATTTTGTTTCTGTTTTATAGATAAGTTCATTTGTGCCATATTTTAGATTCCACATATAAGTGATATCATGTGGTATTTGTCTTTGTCTTTCTGACTTCACTTAGTATGATAATCTCTAGTTGCATCCATTTTGCTGCAAATGGCATTATTTCATTCTTTTTTATGGCTGAGGTGTATTCCATTATATATATGTACCATATTTTCCTTATCCATTCATCTGTTGATGGGCATGTAGGTTGTTTCCATGTCTTGGCTACTGTGAATAGTGCTGCTATGAACACAGGGGTGCATGTATATTATTTTTTTTTTTTTATTTTTTTGCAGTACGCGGGCCTCTCACTGTTGTGGCCTTTCCCATTGCGGAGCACAGGCTCTGGATGCGCAGGCTCAGCGGCCATGGCTCACGGGCCCAGCCGCTCCGCAGCATGTGGGATCTTCCCAGACCGGGGCACGAACCCGCGTCCCCTGCATTGGCAGGCGGACTCCCACTGCGCCACCAGGGAAGCCCGCATGTATCTTTTTGAATTATAGTTTTGTCTGGATATATGCCCAGGAATGTGATTGCTGGATCATATGGTAATTCTATTTTTAGTTTTCTGAGGAACCTCCATACTGTATTCCATACTGGCTGCACCAACTTACATTCCCACCAACAGTGTAGGAAGGTTCCCTTTTCTCTACACCCTCTCCGGCATTTGTTATTTGTAGACTTTTTAATGATGGACATCCTGACTGTCTGCCACTTTCTTAATCAGTTTGTGTGTTGGCATCCTCATCTGGAAAATGGATAAAATAATAGTATTTACCTCAAGTGGTTGTTATGAGGAGTACATGTGTTGATATTTGCAAAATGCTTAGAACAGTGTTTGGCACATAGTAATACACATGTATATTAATTCATATATGAAATCCATATTTATAGTAATCCATATATATATAATTTTTAAGAATAAATGAAATAGAAGAATGGGAGTATGTGAGATTATTCTGGGAGAATATTGGGAAAGAAGAAAGCCCAGGGTTGAGGGGAACTGATATTAAGAGAAAAGCAAAAAAAAAAAAAAAGGAGCCAGCAAAGGAGACAGGGATGAGGGGATGAGAGAGGCAGGCGAAAACTCTGGAGAGTGGTTTACTGGAAGCCCAGGAGGAGTGTGCAGCAATGTGGACTTAGGCAGGAATGTAAACCTTGAGATGGCAGGTGCTGCATCTACTTCGTTCTTGGCTCAATTCCCTGGACTTAGCATTGTGCCTGATACAGAGCAGGTGCCCAATAACTATGTGGTAAATGAAAATTGTTATAGAGAAGTCAGAAAAGATAAGGGCCTGAATATATTCATTTAGGATTAGCAAAAATAGGTCAGTTGGGGACTTAGACCCTCTATTTAATGCCAAACTAACATCAGAATTAGTTGTTGAAATCTTCTTACTCTGTGGTTTAACCGTTAGAGTTATTGTATTTTATTACCATGGTTTCATTACATTTTTATGAAACCAGACTGAAGTCTCATTTTTTTAAATAAGTAAATTCTGCCCATGTTCACAGTAATAGTTTTAGTCTTTTTTCCTAAAAGCCAAAATTAGTCATTAGATAGAAGTCCTGATCATTAACCAGGCCACTGGATGACTCAAGATTCCATCATTTGACCTCATATTGAAAATATGAGGGCCAAACAGAGTTTGTCTGACAAGCAGCACTGCAGCAGTCTTTTCTGCTTTTCAATTTTACTGTACAGGAAAAACATAATCAAAGCACTGGTTTTCCTTTTATTTTGGCCAGTGGCAGTATGTTGCTCTTCACTGAGAATGGTCTGACTATAAAAATCTCCACATGAGGAGGTGGTTACAAATGAATACCAGCACCACATCTTCTGGGCTCCTTAGACCAATGGATTCCATTTAACTGCTGTCAGATTAAATATCCCTAATTATTACGTTAATTTTGCCACTTCCTTGCTCAGAAATTTTCTATGGAGTGTATATCGAAGCCTCTTTTAATCTGGCTAAGTTCCCTTTCTGAACTCCCCCTGCAGAAACCCTATACTATAGTCACATGAGGTTACATTCTTTTCTTTTCTCAAACACTTCACTCCCCTACTTGTTTAACTTTTGTTAGATCTATTCTTAGAAATCTTACAGTATTTGTTTTGAATGGAATATTTTTTGTTATATTATCTAATGGATTATTACTGGTGCTTAGGAACATGTCATCAACTTTTGTAGGTTACTCTTTTATTCATAAATCTGCTGGCTTTTAAAAATTGTAATGGCTGAATATAGAGGCTATTGAATTTTCTGTGTAGACAACCATATTTTCCACAAATAATGACACATCTCTTTCTTTCCAATTATTATGCCAAAAAATTTTATTGACTTGCATTTATTACTTACACTAAAGTGTTCAGTAGAAGCAGTGATAGCTGGCATCCCTATCTTTTTCCTGACATTTAAAAGAATGCTTCTCAAATTTCATCATTAAGCTACTTGATGAATAAATATATGTGTGAGTCAGCATTCCAGGTGGTTACGAGATAGGGCTCTGGACCAATCTGCCTGGGTTTAAGTTCTAGCTGTGTTACTTACTGCTGTGTTATATTGGAGAAATTAACTCTGGCTTGATTTCCTCATGTGTAATAGAGGGGATGATAGCACCTAATCATAGGGTTATTGTAAAGATTCAATGAGTTAATACTTGTAAAGTGCTTACAACCATCTGGCACATAGCAAGCATGATACTGTGTTCCTTATATAAATATACTGAATTGGTCATTTGAAATTTCTCATTCAATATATTACTTTAATTTATATTATTATATGTAATGGCCTTTAAGTTCCTGAGATAAATCATGTTTGATTGTGAATTTTAAAGGGCATGTAAATTGGTATAGCCACTATGGAAAACAGTATGGAGGTTCCTTAAAAAACTAAAAATAGAGCTACCATATGATCCAGCAATACCACTCGTGGCATCTATCTGCAGAAAACCATAATTTGAAAAGATATGTGCACCCCAGTGTTCATTGCAACACTATTTACAATACCAAGACATGGAAGCAACCTAAATGTCCATTGACAGATGAATAGATAAAGAAGATGTGGCAATTTTTTACAATGGAATATTACTCAGCCATAAGAAAGAATGAAGTAATGCCATTTGCAGCAACATCCATGGACCTAGAGATTACTAAGTGAAGTAAGCCAAAGACAAATATATGATGTCACTTATATGTGGAATCTAAAAAAAAAATGATACAAATGAACATGAGTTCCTACAAAATAGAAAAAGACCCACAGACATAGAAGACAAACTTATGGTTACCAAAGGGGAAAGTGGGGGAGGGATAAATTAGGAGTTTGGGATTAACATGTACACACTACTATATATAAAATAGATAACCAACAAAGACCTACTATATAGCACAGGGAACTATTCTCAATATTTTGTAATAAACTATAAGGGAAAAGAATCTAAAAAAAAAGATATATATGTGTGTATAACTGAATCACTTTGCTGTACACCTAAAACTAACACAACATTGTAAATCAACTATGCTTCAATAAAATTAATTAGTTAATTAAAAAAATACATGGTTCACTTCTATTCAATACTGTACTGGAGGTTCTAGTCAGGGCAATTAGGCAAAAGAAATAAAAGGCATCCAGGTTGGAAAGGAAGAGGTAAAATTATACCTGCAGATGATGATATTATATACAGAAATCCTAAGGAATTCACGCTAAGAAAAAAACGTATTAGAGCTAATAAGTGAGTTCAGCAAGGTTTCAGGGTATAAGATCAATATACAAAAATCAATTGTATTTCTATATACCCAGCAATGAACAATTAAAAAGGAAATTAAAATAATTCCATTTACAATAGCATCAAAAAGAATAAAACAATTAGGAATAAAGTTTACAAAAGAAGTTCAATACTTATACACTGAATACTATAAAGGATTTTTGAAAGAAACTAAGGAATATCTAAGTAAATGAAAAGTTATCTTTTGCTCAAGGATTGGAGGACTTATTAAGATGGGAATACTCCCCAAATCTGATCCACAGATTCAATACAATCCTTATCAAAATTCCAGCTGCTATTTTAAAAAAAGAAATTGACAAACTAATCCTAAAATTATGCATAAATATAAGGGTCGCAGACTAGCCAAGCCAATCTTGAAAAAGAACAAAGTTGGAGACTCACATTTCCTGATTTCAAAATTTACTACAAAACTGTAGTACTGAAGGCAGTGTGGTACTGGCATAAGGATAGACATATAGGTCAATGGAATAGAATTGAGAATATAGATATAAATCCTTCCATTTAGGATCAATTGATTTTTGACAAGGGTGTCAAGGCAACTCAATAAAGAAAGAATGGTGTTTTCAACAGATGCTGCTGTGACAAGTGGATATCCACATGTAAAAGAACGACATTGGAACCCTACCTTACAACATATACAAAAATTAAAAATGAGTCAGTGATCTACATATAAGAGCTAAAATCATAAAACTCATAGAATAAAACATAGAAATAAATATTGTGACCTTGAATTAGGTAATGGTTTCTTAGACATGACACCAAAACATAAGCAATGAAAGAAAAAATGGAATGCATCAACTTAAAAACTTTTGAGCTTTAAAAGACATTTTTGAGAAAGTGATAAGATAAACCACAGAATGGAGGAAGATATTTGTAAATTATATTTATAATAAGGGATTAGTATTCAGAATACATAAAGAACGCTTATAGGGAATTCCCTGGTGGCACAGTGGTTAAGACTCCACACTCCCAATGCAGGGAGCCCGGGTTCAATTCCTGGTTAGGGAACTAGATCCCATGTGCATGATGCAACTGAGTTTGCATGCCACAACTAAGGAGCCCACATGCCACAATTAAGGAGTCCACATGCTGCAACTAAGGAGCTGGTGAGCTGCAACGAAGGAGCCCTTGAGCTGCAACCAAAAGGAGCCCACCTGCTGCAGCTAAGTAGCCCACGAGCTGCAACTAAGGAGCCCTCCTGCCACAGTGAAGGCCCAGTGCAACCAAATAAATAAAAATTTTAAAAAAAGAACGCTTACAAAGAGACAATAAAGAGATGACCCAATTAAAAAATGGGCATAAGATTTGAATAGACATTTCTCTAAAGAAGATATAAATGGCCAAAAAGCATATGGAAAGATGATAAAAATCACTAGTCATTAGAGAAATACAAATCAAACCACAATGAAATACCACTTCACATGCACTAGGATGGCTATAATAGAAAAGATGAGCAATAATAAGTGTTGATGAGAATGCAGAGAAACTTGAACACCTGCACATTTCTAGTGGGAAAGTAAAATGGTGCAGCCTCTTTGCAAAAGAGTTTGGCTGGTCCTCAGAAAGTTATATATAAGAGTTACTATATGATTCAACAGTTTTACTCCTAGGTATATAGACATTGAAAACATATGTCCACCCAAAAATTCGTTCATAAATGTTCATAGTAGTATTACTCATAATAGCCCCAAAGTGGAAACAAACCAAATGTTCATCATCTGAGGAATGGATAAACAAATGTGGCATAACCATATGACAGAATATTATTCAGCAGAGGAAAAGATACTTGCTGCATCAAGTATCAGTAGCAATGGATGAACCTTGAAAACATTATGTTAAATGAGAGAAGACAATCACATAAGGATAGTAGCGAATGTCCAGAATACGCAAATTCATAGAGATAGAAAGTAGATCAGTGGTTTCCAGGGGCTGGGAGTAGGGGCTGGGAGTGACTGCTTATGATATGGGATTTCTTATTGGGGTGATGAAAATGTTCTAGAAGTTGTAGAGGTTGCACAACTTTGTGAATATATTAAAACCGACTGAATTGTACACTTAAAATTGTGAATTTTATGATATGTGAATTACATCTCCTCAAAAATGTTTAAAGAATACATGGTTGGATTTAACTTTCTAGTATTTAATTTAGAATATTTGCATATATGTTTATGAGTGAGATTGTTCTTTTCTGTTCTCACACTATCTTTAGTTTTCATATCTGAACCCAAATAATCTGACTCCTCTCATTGTTTTGTATGCAGTCCTTATTTCTCTCCAAGTCTAATTCCACGTTTGCATTAATTCCTATCCCTTCTTGCCTATTTAAGGACATAATTCTAGCAGTCTCCCTCTCTTCCCTACATCAATAATTTTTCCTTTTTATTTGATAATACCAAGTGAGTATTCAAAAGTGATACAACAGCTCTTATTGTGAAAGCACCTCCTCTAGACTACACAGTCTTCTCTAGCTACTGCCATGTGTTTCTTTGCTTCTCATAATAGCAAAACTTATCGAAAAATTTACTTATGGTCACCAGCTCACTTCTTTCCCCCCCGATGCTCTCTTGGAACCATTTCAATCAGGCTTTTATCTTCACTTATGTGCTAAAGTTACCAGTTAACTCCATGTTGTTAAATTCTAATGATCAGCTCTCTGTTATCATCTTACATGAACTCTCAGAAGCATTTTTTTACAATGGATTACTCTCTTGAAATATTTTCTTCAGTTTACTTCTGGGATGCCACTTTCTTGGCTATATGATTGAAGATCATGGCTTTTTGCTGGTTGTCAGCTGAAGAGCATGCTCAGGTGCTGGAAGACCACCCAGAATTCCTTGCCATATGGGCATCTCCAACATGGCTGCTTACTTCATCAAGACCATAAGGAGAATCTCTGACCTCAGGGAGAGCCCAGCCACCTTCACTTTATGTCTTTTCATCTGATTAAGTCAAACCCACCAGATGATCTCCCTTTTGATTAACTCAAAAGAAATTGATTTTGGATCTTAATTACATCTTAGATACCTTGACTGTGGCCATATTCTATTGGCTAGAAATATGTCACAGGTCTTGTCCCACACTCAAGGAGTGGGAATTATGCAGGGCATGAACACCAAGGGGAAGAAATCATAAGGGCTATTTTACAATTATGCCTACCACACTCATCTGTTTGATCTCTCAAATGGGAATTCTTCAGGACTCAGTTCTTGGGTCTCTTCTTTGTCTGTTGTGCTGAATATCTTTCATTTGCCTCTCCACATTTGCCTTCTCCTCTTCTTTGATTTGTGCCCTAAGAGGTGATTTGAGTACACTGTATCAACAGATTCCCTGGCCCTTTTCTTCCTCTTGGAGGTTGGGAAAAGAGTGGAGTTGGGGTATTTATTCCTCTGTCCTCCTAACTGCTGTGTTAACCTCCCTCGACTAAAGGTTACAGCTCTTGTCAGGGGGCCCTTTCCCTTCAGCCGCCTCCTCTGTGTTCCCCGTAACTCCTCCTTCCCTTTACCCCTTTAGGCTTCCTGCTATTAGGGTAGTGCATTATACCTTGTTCTTTACCCTAAAATCTGCCATGCCATTAAAATAGACCCTTTGTTAAACTCTTCTCAAACTGTATGGCTGGAGTGTGCTGCATGAACTGATGGATAAATCTACATGCTCTCCTTCACTGATCTCATCTAGTCTCATGGATACAAATTTCAGGATTCCTCTGACGACGCCTAAATTTCTATCTGTAGCCTGCCCTTCTCACTTGGGATTCCTACTTGAAATTTCCACTTGGATATCTTCTTTATACCACAGACTTAACATGTCCCAAACCTCCAGCTCTATTCTCACCTAACTGCCAACCTCAAACATAACCTCTCCACATACTTTCCAGTTTCAGTAAATGGCAATATCATTCTTCCAGCTGGCTTCCAGGAGGCCAAAAAATCTGGAGTCATTTTTGACTTTCGTCTTTCTTTTACACTCCCCATTCCATCTAACAGCAATCCTCTTATCTCTATTCAACATATATTCATATTTCAACCACTTATCACCAGCTCCACTGCTTTCACCTTGGTCTGAGCCATCATCATCTCTGGCCTGGATTACTTGAATAGGTTTCTAATTTGTTTCCTTGCCTCGTTTCACATTTCACTCCAGTCTTTTCTCAACAAGGCTGTTGTACTGATTTTTCAATATATAAGTCACATTATATCCCCCATCTCCTCAAAATCCTCCAGTGGCCTCTCATCTCACTTGGGAGTAAAAGCCAAAGAACTTAAATGGTATAGAAGGCTCTATGTGATCTGCTCCAGTTCCAACCTTTGCTTTTACCTCTCTTCTTTGCTCACTCCACTCTTGTCACACTAGTTTCCTTGCTGTTCTTTGAACATGTGCTTCTGCCTTAAAGCCTTTGAACTTCTTGTGCCATCTGCCTTGGACACTTGTCCCCTGCATATCTATATGGCTGACTCCTTCAAATCTCACCTTCTCACTGGTTCTTCTCTGGCACTCTCTATAAAAGAACTTCTTTCCACTTTGGTGCTCTTCTTCCTCCTTACATTACTTTACTTTTTCTTCATAGTACAATACTTTTACCATCTGACATATTATATATTCTTCTGTGTATTTGCCATCTGTTTCCCACACCGCCCCCTCCCCTGCAGTTAGAATATGCCGGGACTTTGTTTTGTTCATTCTTTTGTCTCCAGCACCGAGAATACTGCCTAGCATGTCATGCTGCTCGATAAATAGTTGTTGAGTAAATAATTGAGTATATTAACGAAAAAGCTTGTGTGATTAGGGCATTATCATATTGGTTTGATAGTCAAAATGGATAAAGTCTCTAAAGCTGTTTTGTTTTGGGGCTCCTGATCCACAGTAGTATTGGGGATAGTACAAATAGAGTTATGGAGCTAGGGGGTCTTTGAATCAGTTTCTGGTCTTAAGACTGTGTCTTTTTTTCTCCTCTTTTCTCAGATCCAATACTTCCTAATAAACCACAGCCCCTAGCAGCAAGTGAGTTGTTTTTTAAGCATCCTATACCTGCGTGGTATTTCCCACCCAGCTGCAGCCTCAGGCAGGGTGCGTGGCTCTGGCTGCTCATCTGCCCGAGTCTTGCTCACCGCATGGCCTTCCTGTTCTGTTCCTGGCCTGTGGAGATATTTATCTTGATTTTGCACCCAGCTAATGTCTTAATGCTTTTACCTTTTTATGCATTTCCAATCATGGCTGAGGGTTTGGAACAAAGAGGGCGTGGTAATTTATGAACTCACTAAACCATCTCAGTTAGGAGTCCGCATGCATTTCCAAACAATGTTCGAATTGTTGCCAAATTTAATATCCAGGAGACAGCACATAAAAATTCAGATTTACAGTTTATCTTGAAAATTTGGAACATCTGGCAACACTCAGCCTGCATTTCTGCATGTGACAACTGAGTGGAGGTAAGTAAATACTAAGACCCTTCAATGGGTCATGTACTGTACAAGTTGCCAAGTTCTCACCACTGCATATTTTCTTAGACTTGACAGAAAAATGACCTAACTCCTTTGCTTTATCTGCTTAACCCCTGTAGGTATTTTGATTTATGATCCCTATTTTGGGTACATGATGAGCTAAAGCATCAGGTAATTTATTAAGAGGTTAAAAAGCAAAAGCCACCAAACAAAAAGCATAGTGATTATTTTGAATCATATGTAAGAAATGGAGCAAGAGAGAGAGCCAGTAAGTTTTTTCATCTGTATCTTCGTGCCCCAAACCTACTAAACCTGCAGCTTTTTCATTTTAGGGTAGACTTCTGCCCTTAAATTTTTTTTTCTTTTGGATTAAACTTTGTATCAGTGAATCCTCTGGAAATGAGTGATGCCATTACACAATGACTAACGCAGCACTGAGAATGTCATGTGTCTAGTCTTCTGCCAAGGTAAGGTCTCTCTAATTTAACAAAGAACTAACTCATTTGATGATATTGACAAACTTTTCTTCCTAAATTGGGCTGAGTAGTTACGACAATCAAATTTTTCATGTATGCAAGAATCTAGGTAATCAGCTCCTTTTTGCCCAGCTACCACAGATATTCTTCCCAGAATTATCTGTGGCCAGTTTCAAGTACTGTTATACTTATTGAGGAATAAATTTCTGGTTTATATTAAATAGTGACTTCTGTCCAAAAATGTACAGGTGTACAAGACTAACCAGGGAATGGGCATTTGTGTAGCGTATGTGATTTGTAGTTTCAGAAAAACCTATTGCTTCCCATGTTTATCAGTGGGTCATGGTGCCAGAAATGACTATATTTCTCATTTATTCAGGTTGATGCAATTAAGCTAATGTTGAATAGCAAATAAATCCTCTTATGTTTGTGCCATTTGTCATCTCATTAGAGATTTCAGGTTTGCAAGGGCAGTTAACACAGTGCTGCTCGCTACTTCCTAAATACTCTTCCAGAAAACTTATGACATTGCTGCTTATTATATACACTATTACTTACCTGTGTCTATGTAAGGGGGCTTGCTTGTGATCTAGAGAGTTTAAGTTTTGAAGTATGGTTTGAAGTTATGGTTGTAGCATGTTTATCTGTTCAATTGTTGTTTCCCTTCCATAAAAGTTAGAACTCTGTCTTCAGAACAAACATTTGCTAGTATCTAATCACCACATTTCCAAGGAAGAGTCATTACACAGAACAAGATTTAAAGAAAATCAGACATTAAGTACACATTTTAACAATAAAATGAAATATTATCAGTATTTGTTTAATCTGACCTTGTTTTTTCTCCTAAGCTTGAGTTGGATCAATTCACTTTGAATGACAAATATTATTTTCATTTATCATTTTTATTATTTTGTTGTTGTTTGAATACAAGCCCAGGTGGTTGAATCCCCTCAGCTTTTGAGGGAATCTTTAGCTGCTTACTCAGGAACTATTTAGAAGGCAAGTTACAATTTCTCGGGAACAGTTGGTTCATAGGCAGGGATAGAAAAGTGGATTCTGTGGACCCATCTATATCACCTGAGCCTAAGGTTAGATAACCTCATTTGAACCCTGTAGATTTAAAAGTCTTCTCTTAAGTCAGAGTAGGATCTTTCTTTCTAGAAGTTCTAACAGTTTCTTTTTCCCTTCCTTAACTGTTCACATATGTTTAACTCCAAAACACTCCAATTTTTTTCTTTTTAATCACCTACCCTATCTTTTGGGACTCTAGGAATTTCATCTTAAAATTCTAATTCAAATAGTTGTTTTTAAAGACCAGCCTTGCCTTTTTGCTTTCCTAGTAATAGTGTGGGTATCCTTCCCACACTGAACTACAACCTAGCTGACCAGGACAGCAATGCATCTCCTTTAGTTAGATTTGCTCAGGTGGCCAAGACAGAGTCATTTAGGCAACGTCATGTGAATGGGGATATTCTGGAAAGATGTGAGGAGATGAACAGCAAAAAAGGGAGCCTCCTTAGCAGCTGTACAGAGTGTCCTTCATGGAATCTCATTCTTCATTGTTCGGTGTTCAGCTACTGCAGCTCTAGTGATCTAATAGCATCTTTGGTAACCTTGTCATTTGCCCACCCACAGAAGTGGGCATCCATTGGTCCTCTCAAATTTTAATGCCTCAGCTTTCCTTGGTTTCTGCTTCTTTCTTTTTCTGATACATTGTCCACTGCTTTTTTCCCATTGCTTCTGCTTTCTTGTGATTCATTCTCTCTTTCTCTCTCATATTCTCAAATTCAAAACTACTTTTGATCCTCTTTGAACTTCTAATGCCTTGCTACGCAAAGTCTGGTCCTTAGACTAGCAGTATCACATTAACTTGGAACTCGTTAGAAATGCTGAATCTCAGGTCCCCCCTCCAGACTTGAATCATATTCTGTATATTAACAAGATCCTCAGATCTGAGAAGTATTGCTCTAATGTGGTAGCCCCTTTACTTTCTCCCAGTCCATCAGCTCCCACCTTCTTATCTTTTTTCATTTTTTCACCATCATTGTTTAATTTAGATCCCACAGTCCTTTATTTGAATGACACTCTCACCAATACTGTTAACTACCTTGTGCCTTCATCTCTTAAACATTGATTTTTTTAAATTTATCTGACAAAAGCCCAACTCTGGATGACTGCATCTATGTGCGTTCTCTATACCTACAACAGAACAGCCTGGCACTGCCAAAAAGTCACTTATCAGACAGATTGGTTCCAACACATTGGATTCTTTAAGTCTGCCAATTCTTCCATGTTTCCCTGGTAAATTCTCTCCCTGTATCTTCAAAAATTGTTTTAAACATTCTACATTCTAGTCAAACTTTAAATATTCTTAACTCCTCATTCTCAGCAGATGACTTCACCTCCTACTTCCTGAAGAAAATAGAAGGCATCAGATGGGAACTCCCTCAGCTTCCTGCTACGAAATTCATACAGTTCCATCTCTACCCATGTTCTTCTCTTTCCCTCTTGTGTTAGTATAGGATATAGTCTTCTGATCATTTAGGGCCAATCTCTTCACCTGTGTTTTGAATCTCATCCCATCATGCCTTATCAGAAATCTCACATTATCAATTCCTCCTCTCCAGCTCCACTCTGCTATTTATTCAGCATATCCTTCTCAACTGGATTATTTCCATTTACATTTAAACCTGTTCATGCATTTTCCATCTTAAAAGCAACAACCTTTTCTTGACTCCCATGTTCCCTCTCCAGCTCCTTTCAGTCTTTTCCATTTCTTTAAATCTAAAGAGTTTTCATTATTTGGTGAGTTCATTTTCTCATCTCTAACTCACTCTTTTTAAAAAAAAAAAAAATTAATTAATTAATTTTTGGCTGCATTGGGTCTTCGTTGCTGCATGCAGGTTTTCTCTAGTTGTGACGAGCGGGAGCTACTCTTCATTGTAGTGCATGGGCTTCTCATTGTGGCGGCTTCTCTTGTTGTGGCTCTTGTGCAGCCAGAGAAATATTTTATACAGTTTTGAGTACGTTCCCTCCTCTCTGTGCCCAACTCCCATCCTTTCAGGGACTTACCATTGTTGTTTTAATAGAGACCAAAATAATGAACATAGCCCTCAAGGGCTTCTGTGGTTTGGCTTCTATCTATGTCTCCAGCTTAACCTCACTCTACTCTTTTCCTCAATCCCTGCATTCCAGTGGCATTGATTGATTGATTTTCTAGAGGGCTCACAAGAGTCTCACAATACTGTTGTTCTCTCTACTAGTAATATTCTTCTCCCATTCTTCAGCTTGTTACCTCTATTTCACCTTCATTTCTCAGCTCAAGCCACTTTTTTTTCAGATAAGTCTTCCTTGAGCCTCTCATGTTGGGTCAGGTTTTCATAGCATTGTTTTACTTCCTCATAGCACATGTGTTAGAATATAAATGTATGCTCATTCATGTGATTATCTTACTAATATTTGACTTCCCCATTAGTAAGTTCCATGAGCATAGAAAACAACTGTCCATTCTTCAATATCCGCAGCACTTGGATGCCCTGACTGACCCAGAGTATGTCCTCAATACATACAAGTTGAATGAATGTAAATGTCTGAAGCTAGAGCATCTGATAGGATTGTTAGCCACCATCCAATGTAGAGTCCATCATACCAATTTTTTGTTTCAGGCTACCTAACAGGCTCTTGGTTCAGTCAGTCAATTGCTTCTGGGGAGGAAGTTGGTTGAAGTCTGTGTAGTCTAATCACAAGCAACCAAACTCAGCCAATCTTGCATTAGGAGTTACATGTGGTTGCTTTTTCAGAAGGTAACTATGGGTATAGCATGTCCTGGAGAATGAGAGTCACTTCTTCAGTTTCAGACTCCTTGTTTATTTACATTTGAGATTAGATGACATTAGATTAGAGTCTTTGGTGGATATCAGAGAAATAAAACCTACCCATACTTCTCTTCCCTGACTGTTATGTTAGTGCTATTCTAAGTACAATTTTTAGTAAGCAAGACCTATTGAATATACTATTAACTCTGAGTAGAGTTGTAGGAAAGTTACCATAGAAATGTTCACTATAGCTAGTTGACATTGTACAAAATCTAAACACTTTGCTCACATAAGTTCATGAATACTAATGGCTTTCCTTTGATTGGAAAATTCTCAAAGTGATTTGCCAACACACAGTTCACCAATACCAACCAGGTCTGAGACTGCAGCTGGGGGCAGGGGCAGCTGGGGGCAGCTGTTTACCATAGCACGATTAGATTAGGCCTTTTCAAAATGCAAATATAAAAGAATACCTTATTCAACTGAAGCTTCAGGGGTAATTTAGAAAGGCAAATGCAATTATGCAAATTGGATAGCTGCCAAAGAAGGAGTTGGCCAACATCTTTAATTTTGTAAAGAGGGCTGTTATCAATTTATATATATAAATCTCCATCTGCCTCTGGAGAGATAATGAGTCCTCTGGGGTACAAAGTGAAGAGATGTTTTTCATGGAGAATTAGTAATATGTAAATAATAATGTTGATGCCAAGATACATATAGCATCTGCTATCAAACAGGCAACTATACCGCATATAATTAGACAATGCTAAGCAGTGGTCAAGGTCTAAAATTTTTATTATGCATGACTTTTTGTTTTTGTAACTCCCTGGTGATAGCAGACAGAAGAGAAGCATATCACTTAGCATTTTGTCTCTTGAAAAATGGCTTGGAAAAAATCTAGTTGGAACACCTACAAACAACCAATGTTTAGAAAATAAATGTTAGTAAATATATAGTTATATTTTTTCTTACCCCCAAAGGGAAATCCTGAGCTCAGTTAAAATTCTCTTAGGTTCTCATATAGTCTTCTTTCTTTCTTCAGAAGCCAAGGGATCAACTGAAAGGAGTTGATTATTTTTTTATATCAAGAATTTATAAATAAATTGATTGGTTCATTCCACATGTATTCATTTTATTGAGTACCAAGAATGTGCAAGACATGGATTGGGTATTAGTGATACAAGAGTGAGCAAAACTAGACAGTCTCTACCTTGGCATTTGTAATACAGCAAATGTGATAGACTATAATGAAGTGACCATACAAACAATTGTAAAGCTACAACTGTGTCAAAAGATGTCAAGGGAGAGGTACCCAGTACAGTTCCAGGAAAATTGAAAATTAATCTAATGGGTGGATTGATGTGGTCAAGGAGGTCAGGAAAAGTTTCTCCTTCTCTGACGATGAGATCTTTGAGCAGAGCTCTGAAGAATGAAAACAGAAAAACTTGCCAGGCAAAAATGAGAGCCTATGTGACAACTCTGTGGTGGGAGGTTGCCTAGTATGTAGGAATAACTGAGGGAAGACCAGAGAGGCTGAAGTGGAGCGAGCACGAGGAGGATATAACATGATGTGGGATAGCACGAGCTGGACTGTGCTGAGCTCCACATGCCATGCTAAGTTGTTTGGTCTTTCCCTTCAGAGCAATAGAAAATATTAAAGTGTTCTAAGCAGAGGGTGGCAAGATGCAATTTGCATTGACTCCTCAGATTAATGTCAATTAAATTCAGACTGCCAGTATATATGTACTGAAATATGTGTGGAATAATATATGTGTACAGGACATCAGCACATTTTACTTCATACCATATCCTTAAATATAGGGAGATATTTTGAAAATGAATTTTGATACCACCATTTTGAGGAAGATTAAATCAATTAAATTGAAGTCATTGAAATTCATTGAAAAAGTATAAATGGCTTTGCTTTTTAAGTGCTGAAACAATCTTGGTCAGTGAAGTATTTAAGAAAGTGAAGATTAATACGTATTTTGAATGTAGATGAATAAAAGGTGAGAAGCAAGGAACAGTAAGATGGGGGTGTATAGAGGAGAAGGTGAAAAATATGAGACTGAGTTTGGGTATTCAAAAATGTAAAAAGTATAATGTTAGGTCTGGGCATTGAAAAACATGGTTAGTCTGAATGCGAGGGAGACACTGGACAGTAAAATGAATGAGAACAAGTAATGTGCTTCTGAGTTTTTCCATTTTTTTCTGTTTTTCCATCCCTGCATCTCTTCCTTTTGGAGAAGGACTCCCTCCTACACTGATGGTTCATGTAATTTCAGTAGAACTGACCCCACCCATCATCTCCAAGGATAGCCAATCAGAGTTCTCCATTTCCTGGGCCACAAGATTGATTTAGGAATGGGCCTGTGATCCAAGAAGATATAAAAGGAGCCATTCCTATAATAATTTCTGAAACTAATGGGAAAGATGTGCTCTCTTTTTTGGGAGGAGGGCTAGTGCAACAATGTATTAAGATTCAAGTATTCTCTTTTGCAATCAATGAAGAAGAGTTTGCCTGAAAACAACAGAGAGTGGAGCAGAGTCAAGAAATGGAGAAAAAGACATTGCAATTGACAGCGGTTAACCCCCTGGAACCACATATACTTTAAAGTTTCCATTTATACAGCCTGATCACTTTTTTTTTTTAAATAGGTTTAAGTTGAGCTAGCTTGAGTTGAGTTTCTGTCATTTGAAACCATGAGCCTTGCTAGTGGACCAACCCTGCAAAAAACTCATACTTGGATCAGTCCAACCATCTGTCATCTCTGTATACCTGGGATCTTAAAAATAATTGTAGAGTCATTGTAAGAATACCTCAGAAATGTAAAGTACTGCTGGAGATCACATGAGCTTGTAGGCTGGTGCCATGAAACAGTCATGGTTCACAGCCCAGTTGGGACTTTGACACTGCTTGGTAAAACTTTGTGTGTGTGTGTGTGTGTGTGTGTGTGTGTGTGTGTGTGTGTGTGTGTGTGTGTGTGTCTGGTTAGGGTCTCTCCCATTCTTCTCGTAATTTTATTTTTATTTTATTAAAAAAATCTCATTATATCCTCTATCCTGTTAATTCTACCTTCACTATTGGTGGATGATGCTTCCTTTTACTTCACTGAGAAAATTAAAACCACCTGGTGAGAATGTCTCTCTACCTACCAGTGGTTCAGCATCTGCGCTCATCCTTTCTTTTTTTTCTCTTGGGACAGCACAGGAAGAGGTTTTTTTCCTCCTCCTCAAGATAACTCTATATTGTGCTTTGGTTTCCATTTTCTTTATCTCCTTGTGGACCTTGCTCTGTTGATCTTCCTGTCTCCTGTGTTATCAATCTCTTTCTATTGGCTCTTCATATGTAGTCTCTTGCATTATAAATAAGCTTCTCAGTTTCATATCCACCTCCTCTGTCTGTGGCGCCTTCTCTCTCTATTTTTCCTTCACAGCTAAACTTCTCTAAAGAGTTACTTAGATATCTCCATTTCCTCACCTCTCATCTGTGCTTTAACTCACTACAGTCTAACTTCTGCCTCTAACTCGGTTGTCTGCTCAGATAAAGGTCACTTCCATATTGTCTGCTCAGATAAAGGTCACTTCCAGTGACTTCCATATTGGCAAATCTTTTCTCTCCTTATCTTCCTTGACCTCTCTGCAGTACTTGACATTGTCCATGGCCCTTGCATTGAAGTGGTCTTCTTCCTTATCTGCCATGAGTCTTCTCTCCTGCGATGTAACTTTTAACTCTCAGGTTGTTTTCTTCTGTAGCTCACCACTAAGGGATCAGCCTGCCTCATGACATGCACTAATTTATTAAACACATATTTTGTGCCTGGTCCATTAGCTATGTAATTATAAATATTTTTTGAGGTAGGCACTATTATTATCCATGCTGTACAGATTGGAAAATTGAGGCTAAAAGAGGTTATGTAACTTGCTTAAGAGAATGCATCTTGTCAGACCTGGAGTCAGGACTTGAATCCAGAGTCTGCTTTGTACTATTTCAACTAAACTTCTTAATGAAGTCTAATATACAAATAGAAAAATGAATAGCTTGATAAACTTTCACAAAGTGGACACACATCTCTGTAACCAGAAAACAGATCAAGAAACAGAATGTTCCTAGCACCCCCAAATCCCCCTCATATCATCACTACACCCCCCACAGGGGATAACCAATATCTAGACTTCTAACACCATAGATATTTTACTTGTTTTTCAACTTCATATAAATGGATAATGGAATCATACAGGATATGTGTAAGACTCATTCATTAAGTTGTGTGTGTGAAAAACTCATTCATTGTTATTACATGATTACCTTTTAGTACTTTATTGTGTAGATACACCACTATTTGACCATCTGCTCTTGAATGGACTTTGGGGTTGCTTCTAATATTTTTTTTCTATAACAAATAGTGATGCTATGAAAATTCTTGTATACATCTTTCGATGGACAATATGTGCATTTCTGTTGGCTATAAACCAAGGAGTAGAGTCACAGGTCATGGGGCATGCTTATGTTGGTTTTCATAGACACTGACAAATGATTTTCCTAACTGATTTTATCTTAACGATCGACTACTTCATATCCTATATGCTCAAAATAAGCCCATTATCTTCCCAGTAGAATAGAAAGGTTTTCTTTGTTTATTGATCATATCCCTTACATGTACCCTTCATGCAGGATTTATATATGTATGAAGGATACTTTTGTCTGTTCCAAGATCCACATTTATTATTATATTGGTACAATTTTTATCTCCTTTATTGACCCCAAAAATGGAATCTTGGTCTGAGTAAACTTCTTTTCAGCTGTGCTTTGTTCTTATTTTTCTCTTTATCCAAAAACCATGCGCGCATCAACTAGAAGTCACTACATTGTTATGTTGCGCCACATGTGGCTGCCTTTCATTTGCCCATGCTTAAACACTGTTCATGGACATGGTAGTCAAAGATATCATAGTCACATCCTTTACTTAAACATTTTCCCTGTTAAGGGGAGGGCGTGGATTTTGCTTCAGTTAGTGCCACAGCAAGTGATTAGTGCCACAGCAAGCAGTTATTATTGCACAGTGCTCTAATTGTTATTCCGGCTTGGACCAGCTGAATCAAACCCTAGAAATTCATGTGTGATGGAAAACATACTGCTAACCCAATGGTTTTCTGTAAAGGAAGCCCATTGTGAGCACTAATTTTCACTGTACACTTTTGAATAAAGCCTCTTCATTCTTTGAGAGATTCCTCTATCCCACAGATGTGCATAAGTTAAAGCCTGGCGTTACCCAGTTGAAATGTTATGTGAACATATGCAAGCAGAAATGCCCCAAATAATATCCTCATGTGTTTGGCTGACATATTTAGTTTCTCTTGTTTGCCTCACTCATATGCTCTGGCTGTCTCTTCTACCCATTTTATCAAGTGAGGACTGCACTTGTTGAGTTCATCTTCTTTCATGGGATAAATAAGTAGATACATAGATAGGTACATAATATATTTTTTATAGAAGTATATTTGATATATAACATTGTGTAAATTTATGGTGTACATGTTGATTTGATACATTTACACATTGTAATATGCTTGCCATTGCAGTGATAGTCAGCACCTCTATCACATTACATAATTATCATTTCTCTCTTTTTGTGGTGGAAATAGTTAAGATCTAGTCCTTTTGTAAGTTTGATGATTATCATTCAATATTATTGTCTATATTCGCTAATCTGTACGTTAGATCTCTAGGACTTATTTTTTATTCAAATCTTTATTGTTTTTAAAAAACACATCATTGTCACAAATACATATATACACTTACATGCACATATATATCTAGGAAGGAACATAAATATGACAAACTTTATCATTAAACAGATTTGAAAAAGTTTTCTTAAAATGTTACTGTGTACTGTATAAACCTTAAATAAGAAAAATAGGATGTAAGATAATTATGCCCTTCATTTTCATTCTCATTACTGGTTACATTTTTCTGTTTATTTGTTTGTAGGACTTACTTAATAGATATGTAATATTAAGTAGTTTCTCAGTACTTTAGAAATGTGTAGTTTGTGATCTTTAAACACGTTGGAAAAAATAATCTTTTCTTGAGAATGAATGCTTTAACTTAGTATAGAGGCATTGTGATTTAATACAGTGCAGCCAACATCCACAGTTCCATGCATTATTTTTCTATATAAATGATGAGGAAAAATATGTCTTTAGAAGTAAAGGCACTTTTCACCTTTTAAAACTAAGCTTAATATTCACATTTACTGTGATTCCACAAACTGGTAGGAAGTAAGAAATCATGAATTGATTTAATGTTTGACTGATTACTTTTTTAAATGCTAAAATACTGGCTTAAGGCAGCCATACTGGCAAAAAAAGCAAGAGTTATGCATTGACTATGTTTGTTTTAATCTAGAATGAATTGCTTGTGTCTGATGATCAGTCCCATGAAGTTTGCCCTTTTCCTTTTGCATGATGTGACAAGTGTCTAATATTACCTGTGTTCTGAGGAGTGAGTAAATAGCAAATAAAAGGAGTTTTTTTTTCTGCCACTGAATTGTTCAGTTATGGTAAAACTGTAATTTTTATTCCCTCTCCTCTTTTCCATAAGTTATTTGAAAATCTTTAGTATCTCTCTCCACTATTGTCCTAGACAAGACTAGACTGTTTAGAAGAGCTTTTTAGCTCTATTCATAGGGCAAGGTTTTCTTCTTTTTATATTTCAATCTTCCTGACAGGGCAAAATCTGTTTCACATTGGTAGTTGGTACAGTTAAAACGTCACTTGGATATCCATAGAATCAGGCCAGTGTTTAAAGATCCTGGCTCAGTCTTTTTATTGTTGTGTCTTTATGTTCAGGTAACTTAAATCTATCAGATTCCTCATTGATAAAATAGTAACTGTAATAATGGCTCATATTGATTAACCCAGGCACTAGTCTACATACTTTATATACATTAACACTTAATATTTATAATAATTCTTTCTGCTAGGTAGTATTATATTATGATTCCTGATTTACAGATAAAGGGAAGATACTATTATTATTCCAGTTTTACCAGAAAGAGAAATTGAGGCCTAGCGAAAATGACATTAAGTTACTTTCCCAAGGAACACAGGTAGTAAATGACAGAGCTAGAAGCTGAACTGGACTATATACTATATTGTCTCTTACGTGCCAGGGCAGGTTGTGAGAATTAACTATTTAATTCTAGTGAAAACACATCACCATGAACTCTACCTAATAATTACTCAATAAATGGTGATTATTGTTATTTTCATTGAGACAGCAGGGAAGAAAGAAGACGGAGCGGTGAGAATGGGAGGTAAGGTGTCTGTCATTTTCCCTTGGATCTCCCCTACCTGGAACAGTGCTTTGCAATGAATGAGTGAATGCATAATGAGTGATCTTAGGGCAAGATTAAATTGGACAGGATTGACAGAAACCTTACATAAGGGTACAAAGTGGTCTAAGTGTATCATGAATGACGTTATTCAACTAATGGTCCTTAAAGTTTGTGTCTGTAGTCATAATAAAGCTGAGAAAGGGATGTAGGAACAGAGAAATGAAAAGAGGCTTTAAGAAAAAGTCCTAAAGATGTTAATGTTATAATAATTTCATCAATTTGTTTTATTAACTGTAATGTGCTTACTAGCAAAAAAAAAGAAAGAAAGAAAGAAAAAGAAAAGAAAAAGAAAAAACAACCCTGCAATAAAATGTCAATTTGTTGTAAATTTGTCATAACTGAAAAGAAAGGATGAACATTCTGTGATTTACTGGAATTAAAAATAACGATTATTCAACTTTTAGGAAATTTTGTGAATGCTATTTCAAATTACTTTTTTGAATGAATACCAAATATAATTTTAATGTAAAATTTTTGTCAATTTATGTCTCTGTGAGGAGAAGGAACAAATTCACTCCTTTGCAGTTATATATTCACCCAAATATTTCTAAGAACAATGGTGATGTTTTGTTATCCTTAGCTTATGATACTCAAATACCTTATTTAATTTAAGAATGTAATTTATTTTTAATAGGTCAGGATAACAATTCAGCTTTTATAAATGTATATAGTTCAGTAAAAAAGAAATCATTGAACCATTGAAAAAGAGATAATTTATTTGTGCTTTTCTTGTATCATATGTGTTAATCATCTGTAAGTCTGTCTTACTAAGGATAAAAAGGTAAGGTTTCAGCATTAATATAAGCTATCTCCATATTAAATCTCTTATAACCCTGCAGTGGTTAAAGCTTTCAATTCTTGAGGATTAGACACACTGTATTAAGTTTGGCTAATATTACTTTTGGCTGAGAAAACAGGTTATTAGTTTTGCCAAACTGTATCTTTTTGGATTGCCTTTAACATTTTGTTTTTAAAAATATAAACAGTGCTTAATTCTAAGCAAGAACAAATTAAGAAAAATATGTAACTGTGTGCTCATTATCATTACTAATTTTTACATGATGGGAGAGAACACCATCAAAAGTCAAATTTGCTTAAATAATTATAATTGCAGGAGACAGATTCTACTTGACAAATTTCTGCTTTCATTACACCTCTAAGGAATGAGGAAAGCAGGCATTCTTCCTGTTTGCTTTATTTGTTTCCACCATGGCTAAAAATACACAAATTTGACTTTGTTATAAAGCAGAAACTAGCACACCATTGTAAAGCAATTATACTCCAATAAAGATGTTAAAAAAATACACACATTTGTATGCACATGGAAAAATGCATGTTTGACACTCAATGTGATATATATGCTGTGAATACATCATATGTGTATTTTGATGTCAGAGTCACTAAAACATCAGGAAGAAAATATTAGAATCAATAAAACTTAAGTTTTTATTTTCTTGGAGACAAATTAACCACTCTTACTTTTAAATATCCTCAAACATAAATTAAATATTCTAATGCAGTAGTTTTCAGTTAAATAATTACCAACATTTGTATGTTTATTATATGCCGGGTACTTTAAAGCACTTTCCATATTTTAATTCATTTAATCCTCATCACAGACCTATGGGGTAGTTATTTATTATCCTCATTTTAAGATGAGAAAATTGATTCACAGAGAAGTTAAGTAGTTTTTCCAAGGCCACACAACTAGTAAACAATTAGTTAATAAAACATTTGCAAAACCTTTTTTGTGCCAGGCACTATCCTAAGCACTAGGGTACAGAAGTGGATAAAACAGAAGACAATAAAGAGTATTGAGGGTTTGCAATTTTTGATAGGGTAGTTGGGAGAATTTTCATTGGACGGGTGAAAATTTACTTGGGTAAAGATTTGAAGGAATTAAGGAAAAAGATTTTTTTTTGCCATGTGAAATTAAAGAAAATTTCTAGGTATGGAGCCCTATATAAAAATACTGTTTGGAGATGAATCAGCTTGAGTTGATGATTAGATATAAAATATTTATATCAACTGCAGTGTTTGTACTGGCTATTTTCTTTTTACCCCTCCAGATCCATTGTCTACTATTCTCCAGTCTCCTCTGTGCCCTAGGAGCTTGAGAGTGTATACTTTAGTGTCCTTGTCCTTTGGCTTCTGGTTTGGTTTGGCCAATGGGAGCCTTAGCAAGAGCAGAAAGGAGGGAGGAGAGAGAGGTCAGGTATTTATTGCCTTGTGGCTTCCCTGAGGGGTCTCCACGGGCTGGGTGCTTCCCTCTACCCCAGGTTGTGACCTCCATCAGGTATCTCCCTCCACAAGACCCTATCCTTTTGCCTCTGATAACTGCTCCTTCCCCACACTTTCTGGCTTAAGATGGTAAACATGTCCTCCTGTTATTACTATAGGTACCATGCCATCCCTTGTGCTTTCCCTGGACCCCATCCACTCCTTTGGAAAGGGTCCCTTTATTAAACTCTCTCTAAAGATTGCCTAATTTGAGTGTGCTCTCCTCTCCCTGATGTGGTCCTGACGGACAGTCACCACATTAGCTGCATGTATGGCACTCCAAATCTTCTCTGTAAGGATTCTGAATTTGCTTGTCACCATAAATTCCTCCAACTAATGAACCTGAGTACAAATGTATATTTATTAGATATCTAATGCACTCAATGCTTGCATTTTCCCTCCATTCAGTCCCATCTTTTACTAAAGTATTTATAATTGACTCTGAAATCCCTTTAACTTTTAATCTTCTTTATCTTCAGAATGTTTTGGGCTCAACATCCCAGGGCACTATAGATGGACATTGTTGAAGTAAGGAAGTGCCCAAACAAGTGGTCATTTAAAAAATAAGTAGTGGGCTTCCCTGGTGGTGCAGTGTTTGAGAGTCTACCTGCTGATGCAGGGGACACGGGTTCTTGCCCCGGTCCGGGAAGATCCCCCATGCCGCGGCGCAGCTGGGCCCGTGAGCCATGGCCGCTGAGCCTGCGCGTCCGGAGCCTGTGCTCCGCAATGGGGGAGGCCACAACAGTGAGAGGCCCGCATACTGAAAAAAAAAAAAAAAAAAAATCAGTACTTTTATATTCAGGGAGCAATTTTAGGAAATGCTAGGAAGTTGGAGACAAATTATTCCTGAAAAGTAAGACTAATGGACTTTTTATAGAATAATCAAACGTGTTGTTTTACCTTAAATACCATTAAAAGGTAAAATTGTGGGAGAGTAATTTTTCATATTTGAATAACTTCAGGGGAATCATAGATTATAAATGATATATAAATTACAGAGGCTGTATAATTCAGTAGCTAAGCATGTGGGCTCTGTAGAATGCCTGGGATTGAATGCCCCACTCTTCCGCTTACTTGCTGTGTGATCTTGAGCAGCTTTCTTATTTTTGCTCTACCTCAGTTTCTTCATCTGTGCAGTGGGGTTAACTTACCTCAAAGGATTGTTGTGTTGAACAAACAAGTTAATACATGAAAAGTAATTAGAATGGTGCTTGGCATATAATAAACACTATGAGTGTTAACTCTTATTATTATCATAGAGAATGCTGGATATTTTCAGCATTTTATAGAAAAGTCTGAGTGGGAAAAATACGTTTGAAAAAGACATTTTTTTAAAAAAATAACTTGCTAGGATTTTTTTTTTTGGCTGCATTGGGTCTTCACTGTGGGCTCTTCATTGCGGTGCATGGGCTTCTCTAGTTGCGGCGCGTGGGCTCTAGAGCGCGCAGGCTCAGTGGTTGCGGCGCACGGGGGTATGTGGGATCTTAGTTCCCTGACCAGGGATCGAACCCCGGGCCCCCTGCATTGGGGGCACGGATCTTAACCACTGGACCACCAGGAAAGTGCCTGAAAAAGACATTTTAAAGTTAATACAAGTGAAATAATAAAAAGATAAATAGATACAGAAATTAGAAAGCTTTATAACAGCATTTCAAAGTATATTCTAAGGACTGCCTGGTGTTGACAATTTATTTTTATTATATTAATTAAATGTGTCTAAACATTAAGCTTTATTTAAACTCTCAATGCTTATGGTTCTTAAATGACAGTAAAACTAACACACATGCCCAAAACTACAAAACCAATAAAATGTAAATTAGTGACGTTAATTTAATGTGTTTTGCTGGAAGGAAATTGTCACTTGTTATGTGAATACTGACTATTAAAGGGTAGGATCTTTTGAGCTTGGTATGCCTGTAATATGTTTTATGATGACTCAGTTTTGCCACCATGTTTTACAAGTTGGACTATAAAGAAATCTTTGTACAGCCTGCCATGATATCACTTGGTCTTCACTTGGCACAGATTGATCATTTAGGTATTAAGTTAATCTCTGTTCTTTTTTCATTAAATAGTAACAATTAAAGCAGTACTCTTTGTTGATAATGTAGTCATAAATATAAGCACAAACACAGGCAGTTAAGTTGAGTGGCAGTATTGAGTTTATAAGATCATTCACATGTTCCACAATCTCTTTTTAATTGTGCTATTTTAACATCAAACTAAAAATGTGGCATTAAAGAAAAAATCCACAGAGCTCTTTCAGACCCTTGAAAAAACTCCCAAGGATCAATTTGAAAAGCAATGATTTATAGGATTTTTCCCTCAGAGACTATAGATGTTCTTTAAACTCTTTTTATAAAAATTTATGAAAACATCTGACAGCGGTTAAGGTATAAGGGAGCAGGGAAAGAAAGCATACTTTGAAGGAAAAAAAAATGTGTGAAACAGATTTCCTGGAAAAAATGTTGCTGGCTAGGGACACATTACAGCTAATGTGATTTTCTAAATGATTACAAATACACTAATATAATATTATGGTAGTTTCAAAAGGAGGTACTAGATATTTCAAGGTAGCACAGGCTCCATAATTCTTAAAGATTTTAAAAACTTGTTAAGGTTCTGATCCCTATTACTGCATTTCTAGAGTAAACCAAGAGTAAACAAATATACTAAAATGAATCTTTAGTACTCTCTCTGAAACACTGAGTAAGATATTAAAGTCTTGATTTTCTATTAGGATCGTTGTAGACTTTATTTGTCTAAGCGGGAAAAAAGAAAAATAAAAATTGGGTCAGAAAATTAGACTTCTAACTAATATTTTTAGTTTATTGCTAGATTGATATTACCACTGAGAGAAATATTCCTGATAAGATCCAATAAAAAAAATCAACACACAACAAAAAGCAGCAACAATTTCAATATCATTATTGACAAGCAAGCATTACTAACTAGCAGCAACTAACATTTATTGATTTGTCACCAAATAACAGGCACCAGGCTAAAGGCATTGCCTGGATTTTCTCATTTAATCCACACAATTACCCTGTGATTATGTTCTATTATTATCCCATTTTGCAGATAAAGAAGTAGAGTAGCTTGCCTGAGGTCACATGGTCAGTGAATGACTGAGCTGGAATTTGAACCCCTGCAATCTGAGCCTGTACTTATGACTCTAGGCTGAGAAGCTTTCTAAAATAGTTCACTGGTCAGACCAATATGGGCACGTAAAAATATTTTTCTATCCCCTTAGTGACCCCCTTCTCAATTTGCATTTTTTACATGGTTAGTAGCTTAAATAAGGCCTCCATATATTACTTCTTAGATTGAAGTACTGAAAACATCATTGCCAGTGAAGTATATAAAATGGTATTCATTCCTCCTATTTACTACATTTGCAGTAATTGAGAATACTAACTCTTAATAAAAGAGAACTACTACATAAATTTGACAAGTCAGAGTTACACAGAGAATTAAATGAAGCAACTATTTTTTAATAAATCTATTCTACCATTTTGTTAAAATTTTACATTTTTTGAACATTAACTTTGGACACAATGAACTATTAGCTATTTGGTGAACTATCCCTTTGCCTGAACATTAACCAGAAGCACTGCAATGTTGGATGCCAAAAGCAAACCTGGAATGCATATATATCACACAGTCTAACAAAGAATTCTCAAGATCAACCAAACAACTAAATAAGGCATTGAAAGCACTGAATATAGTATATCAACAAAGTAATTTTGAATTGTCTCAGAATTCAGGGATGGAAATAAACAAGTAGGACATCATGTCCATTCTTTGCTGGTGAGTGTGTGTTTTTAAACAAATGAAATGGTAAGAAAGAAAAATCAAACCAAACCAAAGCACTCTATGTTCTTAGTTAGGGTCTTTTTTTTTTTTTTTTTAAACCTATGTGTTAACTTTTGAAGGTGATGGAATAGAAAGGAGGGCAAGACATGACTGTCATATTAAAAGTGTTATATATTTTTTTCTGTTTATAAAAGTAAACTCTGATCCTATACAAAAGTATAGATTTATGGTCTTTTCCCAGGGCTATATTGACTATCTCATCCTCTCTCTTAATATAGTCCAAAGGGAACTGGGTCATCCGGACCTTCTACCAGACATCTTCATGGTTCACTACATTGACAACATCAAGCTAATTCAGTTAGATGAGCAAACTGATTAGACTGGGTGAGTCAAAAGTGGCAAGTGGACTGGAGGCCTTAGTAAGACTCATGCATTCAGGAGGGTGGGAGGTAAAAAGATTCAGGGGGCTTCCACATCACTGAAATTGTTAGAGGCCTAATGGTCAGGGTCAGGCTGGGACATCCCCTCCAAAGTAAAGGACAAATGATTATATCTGCACCTCCTACCACTAAGAAGACAATCCAATTCCTGGTTGACTTCTCTGGGTTCTGTAAGCACCATTAGAGTGAGCACACAGGAAAGGTCAAATATAATGGAAGGTGCTTATTATTTTTTCCTGTGAGGGAGAAGGTTGACACACCATCATATTTTCTTTCTATAAAAATAAATTATATATTATCTACATGTTATTTATTCTTGTGGGAGAGACAACAAACAAGGAAATTAATACATTATTTGTTTCCTTGATTACTATCTGTTCTTCCCATTAGACTATAAGCTCCTTGAAAGTGGGGACTGTATCTCAGCATCTAAAATTATGGCCAGCACATAGCAGTCTCTCAGACAATATATGTGATTCAATGAATGAATATATGTAGAATATAATTATAGTAAATATATACTCATAAGTATATAAATATATAATGTATATGTGTAACACATAAACGCATACATAAGTGTGAAAGGCATATATCTCTTTGTTTTCTGTAGATTTATGTCCTTCTTTACTCTCTCATTGGTACCTGAGAGTACCCCTGGTTTAGAAACAAACTCAAAGAAGCTTATAGCCTAAGTATGAGACAGAAAGATTTTGCCAGTCGCGTACAGAACCATTATTTTCACCTCCAAAAATTAGACATGAGGTGGGGGGAAGGGACCAGAGGCCTGTAGATGCAACTGGAGAAAGGAGGGTGTGAAGGGAGTGGAGTTAGAAGGAGAGTGGAGTTAGAAGGAGAGTGGAGTTAGAAGGAGAAGGAGTTCCCGGGGCTGGTGAGGACCAAGGAATAGAGTGCACCTTTTCTGAAGTATGGATCACCTGTGGATAGCCTGCTGTCCAACAGTCCTGAAAGCCCCCTGAGAGAGGATGGGGATGTAGACGCATGTGAAGGGAGAACGCTCCTCCTTGTTCAGGTTGAAAGTGGACAGAACCCAGGCAATGGCAGGCACACAGCCACTGTTAATAAACACGACCATCTACCTAGAGCTCCTGCCATGTTCCAGGACTGTGGAACATTAGCTTAATAATCATTACAGTAACTCTATTTTGCAGACATTAAAAAAAAGGAGGATCAGGTCAATTATGTAATTACCACAAGGTCACAAAGCCAGCCAGAACTATGTTTTGAATTAAAACTCAGCTGTCTTAATTCCAAAATTAGGTTCTTAACACAACACAGCATGCTACCTCATTGGGCTTTTGGTTCTGGTTTTTTGGGTGGTGCTTTCTTTCTCTACTTGGACAGGAACAGTTTCTGTGGAAATGTGGCTATGACAGTGGATAGCAGTCCAAATCTCAGGGTTCAAAGGGTGAGCTCTTCTCTGACCTGAGCTGGCCTTGATCTCTAAGTGCCTATTCTAGTGGAAAAGGAGTAGGGGTTTCCTGGAGGTAAGGAACCTGCATTTATTGGTTGCCTATTATTTATTGTGCTATGTTCCTTATCTTCTTTCTCACAGGAAGTCTGTGAGCTGGATGGTATTATCATTATTTTGAAGAGAGGGGTGGAAAAATGAGACTCAGGAAGGTGATTTATTTGTCTAACATTTACTAGTAGCTAGTAAATAGAGGAGTTGAAAGTCAAGCATGGGTCTGTCTGACTCAAGAATCATGCAGTGGTAATAACTGTGGTCAGCTGTTCTGGTTCTGGCAGGTCTGTTCAGTTTGAAGCACATCTCAGCCAGTGGTGGCGGGACCAGGACTGTGTTTGGTCACATGCCCATAGACTAAGCAACATATTTCTCACATTCAGTTACTCCTGTTTTTCAAATGTATATGGCTGATTTTATGATTAATGAGAGATAAACTTCTTTCTTTTATAAATTCAGAGTTCCCTTTTGTTGTTATATAGCAACAGATTGAAAGAGTATACTCATGGGTTGAAGGCAGAATTGTGAAATGGTTAAGAGCCCAGGTTCTGGAGATAGAATCCTTGGCATTTAAATCCTGACTTTGCTACTTACTCTCTAGGTTGGTGACACTGGGCAAGTTATTTCATTTCTTTAAAGCTCAGTGTCTTTAACTGTAAAAGAAAGATATCATTGATTTCGTAAGATGTTGTGAGCCTTAAATTAGTTGATCTATGCTAGTTGCTTAGACAGCACTTTGCTCAGAATAAGCACTTAAGTTTTCTTTATTATTATATCTGATCTTCTACAGGGACTTTAAGAAAGTTATTGATTTTAAGAGGGAAAATACTTGGAATGGGTAAGAACCTCTGCATTAGAATCCAACTTCATCCCTTAGGAGCTATGACTTAGAAAGTCACTTAAACTTTCTCTTATCAATTTTCCTATAGGGTGGTTTTAATGAATAAAATGAGATTGTGCACTAAACACAGTGTTTATATAGGACTATATATATATATTTATATATAGCACTAAACACAGTGTTTGAAAAATTGTTAAGGCTCACTATGTGATAAGGATGAGAAACATGATTATTATGATTTAATCATTAGCCATAATAGAAAATTTACTTGGATGAAATCACTTTTCAAAAATATTCATCCAAGGAAATGTGTGACAGAATGAAGACAGCAAAACCCCAATTCTTCAGCAAGTTTTATGAGCCTGTCTCTGTGCTAGACAATATTATACAGTAAAAAATGATGAGGTCCCTGACTGAAAGGAGCTTACCATCTAATTTGGGATATGAGTCACCCACAAATGGGATAATGTTTGTAAAGCTCTCAGTACCTTGTCTGTCACAGAGTAGGCACTCAGTCACTGAGAGCGGATACTATTATTAGGTTATTATTTATCAAAAAGTACATAACAAAGAGCTAACCAATATAATACCAACAATTAGAGTCTAAGGTTTTGTATAGTAAGGGGCTGACTAGGGAAACAGTATGCAGACTCCTTAAAAAAATTAAGAACAGAACTACCATGTGATCTAGCTGTCCCACCTCTGGGTACTTTATCCAAAGAATACGAAAACAGTAATCTGAAAAGGTATACGTCTCACTATGTTCATCACAGCATTATTTACAATAGCCAAGATATGGAAACAACCTAAGTGCCCATCAAGGGATGAATGGATAAAGAAGATGTCGTATATATATATATACAATGGAGATACTACTCAGCCATAGAAAAAAGATGAAATCTTGCCATTTGTGACAACATGGATGGAACTTGAGGGTATTATACTAAGTGAAATAAGTCAGAGAAAGACAAATACCATATGATTTCACTCATATGTGGAATATAAAAAACAAAAATAAATGAACAAACCAAACCAAACAAAACTGAACATGTAGATATGGGGAACAGAGTAGTGGCTTCAGAGGGTAAAGAGTGGGCAGGACTGGGAGGGTGAAATGGGTAAATTGGATCAACTGTATAATTGTTGAACAGAAACTAAATTTTTGGTGATGAACACACAGTACTGTGTACAGAAGTAGAAATACAATATTATACACAAGAACCTTATATAATGTTATAAACCAATGCTACCTCAATAAAAAATAAATTAAAAAAAACCCAAACAGGATGAAACAACCAACATCCTCACCAAGGACCAACAAGTAGATATCAATTCCACGGTAGATAGTATTATGTAATCTGTTAAAAAATTTATATATAAAATATAAAATCAAAAATATAAAATAAAGTAGAATGTTAAAAAAAAAGACACCTTATTACCAAACCAGGTCCATTTGGCCAACAAGTCTCAGATCCGCCTCCCTGAAGGTGAGAGAGTAGGATTTTTATGGGATAAGCTGGGTGGACCTAGGCGTGGGGAATGGTGATTGAAGGTAGGAAAAAGGTGAGGTAATCGGTCTTCTGCGCAGGCACAACTGGGTTACATGTTTCTGCATATTTTAAATCGGAGGCACTTAGCACAATTGGAGGGTGGAGTATTCTGGCCCTCTTGTCAGAAGGCCAGTCATTGGACACCCTTGTAGGCCTGTTCGAGGGTCTCCGGTCCCAACCAGCCCCAGCCAGCTGGCACTGGGCAGGAGCTGACTCTAGGTTCCTGCAAAACAACTGGGCTTTGTGAAGCTGTGAAGGTATGCAGTTAAAGAGAGGGAAAAAGGAAAGAAAGGAAAAAAAAAAAAAGTGAACTTAATCAATGAAGGCAATTTATGAGTAAAGGGGTTTTAACAAGCTGTTTCCTTATCTGGTGTCCTGTAAGACAAGCTCACAAATTTCCATTAGTTATCAGCTTCTGTTAACTCTGTGGGGCACAGTTTCCACCTCATTTAATATATATTGTTGATTCATGAACATTGACCTCACAGCCAATAGCACTATAACTCATATCTGAATGAAGATAATCTAACACGTGTTCTCTCTGTAAGACAACACAGCTTTCTTATGCTTAGGAATACTAGACAGCTTTTCAGCACTGTGCTTGGGGGTCATTTTAAATGGTAAAATCACCAACAGAAACACAAACAGGCAAAAAACAAGGCATTAAATAGATGACAAAAGGGACTCGTGTACAATAGAACAGCTATTGCCTTGTTTGACGATAGCTGGGTAGAGCATTGCCTACCCAACAGGTAGAGCATTGCCTTGTTTGACGATAGCTGGGAACATGCTGCTCTGTATATGTCATAAATGACTGAAAGCACCGCAAGTATTGATTTCAGGGTTACAAGTAAATTTTAGCTAGTACTGTAGGTGAATTTGCAAATACTGAATCTGTGAATAATGTATATTGTGAATTTGGAGAACGGACTTCATAGAAGAGGGGAGTTTTGAGGTAGACTTTGCAGGATGAGCGAATGAAGGTGCGAGAGATGGGGTGGGGAGAGATGCCAGCCTTTATGGGGTCTAGTTTCAGTTTCCCTCTTAACTTCCTGACCACAGATTGGTTGCCTACTCTAGGATACCATGCTGTCTCCCAGGATGAATCTTGGAGCTTTACAATTTCCTGTTTTTTAAAGAAGCAGTTTAATTATCAAACACAGGGAGGCATCTAATTTACAGAATAAAGTACTGTTAGATGGCTGTCTATATCTAACTTTTTTTGTCTGTGAATGAAAATAGTCTGGAGATTTCACACTTGGGGATGGATATCACTGAAAAACCCTGGGTCCAGCTGCAACTATATCTGCAAATCAGGACAGATTACTGTTACTATTTTGTTGTCATATATCTACATTAGGCAGAGGAGAGATAGAAAACTGTGGTGACCAAGGAGAGCCTTTCAAATCTTATAATGCTTCCCAATACGCAAATTAGTTTGTTGTTTTTATTGTCTTTAAGTGGAAAAAAATGATTTCCTCTTAATCCGTAAGTCAAACGTTGATTCTCAAAAGTGATAAAAATAGCATGTAGGTATTAGTCAAAGATTTGCTTTTTCAAGATTTGGCTGAAAACCAAACTAAAGCTTCCATGTGCTCCAGTAAACCCAGTGTTTCTCATAGGTTGCTATTTCTAATCCCTGTTTCCATGGAAATGGACTTTACATCAGCAAAAAGGGGATGAGGTACTGAGTGATTTATACCCACTGTTTGATATATTAAGTGATTCGCCACTGTTCTTTTCCTTTTCTGTAGAAATTACATAAGGATATTTTTCTTGTAGGGCTCTTAGACCTTCAGGTTAAAGGATCTCTAGAAATATAACCCTTAAGGGATAAAGCCGCAGCTGGTAACTTCCTGATAAAACATGGGGGCGGGGAGAAGGGGGACAGAGACTGATGTGGTTATACGAGAGGAAACCTAGAAGTCATGGTAGTTGACTGCTCTACTCAAAATGCTTTAATGGAAATGGGAGATTTTATGAAGCATTTACAATATATCCTACAACAAGCTAGGATAAAATTATTATTAAAATCAGTAGTTTAAGAATGACTTTTATTTTTTCCTCTGTAGGATAATCCTGCCTTTGATAAATCTAAGAACCCCTGGGGCTCACTCAGTTGGAAGTATCAGTGGTTTGGTTCCAGTCACCTTCCAGAAAGGAAACTGGCAATTCTGACAGGTCTACTTGTGGACCTGTGCTCAGTGGCCATTGTTGCTGTTGCTTCTACATGAATGGGAATAATTCATTAATTAAAACTCAGTTCTCAAAGGGTCAATTACACCTGCCTCCTGCCAATTTCCTTTTTTTCTTGGACTAAATTTCCCTGCTTCCCAAATCTGGCAAGTAGGGATCCCTTGACAGGTTGACACTCTCAAAGTTTAAGAACTCAGGACTTTTAGCTGCCCTATTGGTAGCACTACAGTTAATTTTATTTTATTTAATTAATTAATTTATTTTTAAAAATTTATTTATATATTGATTTTTGGCTGTGTTGAGTCTTCGTTGCTGCACACGGGCTTTCTCTAGTTGTGGTGAGCGGGGGGCTACTCTTTGTTGCAGTGCGCGGGCTTCTCATTGTGGTGGCTTCTCTTGTTGTGGAGCACAGGCTCCAGGCATGTGGGCTTCAGTAGTTGTGGCTCACGGGCTCTAGAGCACAGGCTCAGTAGTTGTGGCGCTTGGGCTTGGTTGCTCGGGGGCATGTGGGATCTTCCCGGACCAGGGCTTAAACCTGTGTCCCCTGCATTGGCAGGCGGATTCTTAACCACTGAGCCACCAGGGAAGCCCTATAGTTAATTTAAAAATATTGTTTATACTAAACTTAGTAGTGAAGTCCCATATAGACTCCTATAGTTGATTTCAACATTAAAAAAAACACGTGGTTTTTCAAACTGCTAGAAAGTGCCTGACTGAATTCACTATGTTAACCTGTGTTCGAGTGTTATGGGAAACTAGTTAACAAGCTCATTATTTTACAGAAGTTAACCTTTTTTTCTTTCTCCTTCAAGCTGGTGTTGGTGAGCCATTCTTACAACTCTAAAATGTTTATGCAAAGGAAGAATGATTCAGTCTGACTGTAGTCATTGTGCTAAGATGAATAAATCCTTTCCTACTTTTGTTTTTCCAGTTCCTCTACTTTCACTTTTTCCCTCTGTGGCTGTTTCCCATTTCAAATGGAGAAAATAATAGTACATAAAAAAAAATTCTTTTCGGTTACCAAGGCAACTTTTTTTAAACTTTTCTCTCCAGTACGGAAGCTCCTTGACATTCAGTAATTATTCCATTTTCTTTACATAGGAATATATTTCTGTAGCACTAGACTCAGAGTTGGCACCGATAAAGCATTAAACAAGTGCTTGAAGAAAATTTTATAATTCCTGCATACTTATGAATAAACATCCAATGAATGGCAAAATGGAAAGTCCCAATTTAAAAAAGTGTCTCTTGCTGTGATTCAAATGTTTTCTTTAAAAGCACTTAAGAAGTTCCTGCAGAATCTCTTGCTCTCTCATTTTAACAAATCCTACTTGCTCCTCCTATGTGAAAGGTTGATGTTTCCACAGGAGTTCAAATAGAATGGTGTGGAACAGGTCAGTACAGGCTGAATGCCTCTAGTTCTTTTTGTGGTGGTAAGTGGGTGGAATACATATCCGGTTTTCTTAACACAGAGAATTCTAAGTACTTTGAATATTTTAGTGTAAGAATTAAGGTAATCACAATGCCTCCCCGTTTTAGAACTCCTTCTCACCACCCCTTCCCAACAATGTTCTCCTTTCTGATGTTCAGGCTGTTGGATGTTCTCCAAAAACAAAAGGCTGAGTAGAGACTGTTTTCACCCCTCTTTTACAGTCTATGCTTTCGTACAATTGCATTATAATTCTGTTTATATAAAAGAAGAAAAATAATTATAGTCTTGGTATAACATATTCATCAGGAGGCCATGTAGAGAGAGAGTGTAAAAAGGAATGGTTTTAAAAACTAGTGTCTGATCCTGTATATTTGTTACATCATCTAATCATTATAAGTGTGGAAGCAGTTAAAAAAAAATCGACATCTAATAGATGAAAAAACTGAGTCTCACACTGGTAAAGCAGCTTTCCAAGGGCACAGAGCTAGTTATAAGGGAAACTTGAGGTTGGAGTACATGTTTATCTGAGTCCCATACTGTACATGTAAAGGGGGAACTGTTATACGTAAAATGATGTGGTATTGATGTCTTCAGTGCAGTTTAACAGAAAGTCATTTGGGAAGGGCTCCAAAATTAATCTGCTCCATTTCAAATTTTTTTGTTCTGGAGAAAGGGTATTTGGTCTCCAGGGGACAAACTGAAATCAAGTACAGTTGATGCTTGAACAACGTGGGGGTTAGGGTCACCAACCCCCCATGCATTTGATAAGTCTTGTGTAATTATCATTTACAATATATAATTTGTATACCCCCCTGTATAATTTTGACTCATCCAAAACTTAACTACTAACAGCTTACCGCTGACTGGAAGCCTTACCAATAACATAAACAGTCGATTAATACCTATTATGTGTATCATATACTGTATTCTTACAATAATGTAAGCTAGAGAAAAGAAAATGTTATTAAGAAAATCATAAAGAAGAGAAAATACGTTTAAAATATTGTACTATATTTATTGATTCCATAAATAAAATTGAATCTTGTCTGTTTGCAAGATAAATTGTCTGTCAGTACCTACATCAGTATTATCTTGTATGATACAAAATACCGTGTTATACATATTAATAACACTGGACATCAAAAATGAAAAGAAATGGAATGAAAAGATAATGTGAAAAGGAAATTCATATTTATTTACAGCTGTAACAAACAATTCACGCCTTGATAATGAAGAAGCAGCAATATGATTGCGCTGTGGTAGCCTAGTGTAATTGATTGCGCCATGTACAGCCTGTAGGTGTGTGGGTAAATTTTGGTAAATTTGAACTATTTGTAATAGATTTGTGTATATCTTATGGTAGTAAATGATAAAATAGTATCTATATATATTTTGTGCATTCATGACATATCTTTTTATTCTTTTTTTTGGTATTTTTAGGCTATGTGGTTTGTCTGTGAGTTTATTCAAGTGGCTGCAAATCTCCCCCCAAATTTCCAATATATTTATTGAAAAAAATCTTTATGTAAGTGGACCCATGCAGTTCAAACCTGTGTTGTTCAAGGGTCATCTGTAATGTTCTTAACTTTGCAACACAGCCTTACTGTTCTCTGATGTAACAATGTATCCAAACCAGACTTCTATTAATTCCAGACCTGTGAATCTACTTCAGTTCACAAACTGGCCCACAAACACAGAGGGCAAAGAGAGACCAAAGAAAGAGGTGGGCAACTCCAGATTGGTAGGTGGCAGTTTTAGTAAGCAAGGGAATTTACATATGGGGCTTGTCTTTGTTGGCTGCAAGATAAATGTATCTCTGCATCTGCCCACCAGAATCTTAAAAGTTTATATAGAGGCCTTAACTGGGTTTCGTAACATATTCAGTCCAGATGGTCTCAACACCAGTAGTGTTAGAGGAGGTCATCAAGAAGATGTGACTGCCGATTGACCCATGAGCTGGACCGGGGCAGTTGGAAGCTCCTAATGCCCAACCGTGTCCTTGGAATGTACCTTCCACCCACCATTCCCATAGCCAGAGCTGTGGACAAAATTTCAAGGACACAGCCTTGAGAGAGTAAGTTGTTTGGACCCTCTGAAGCACTTGAATATCCAGATTCAGTAACTTTGTGGTGGGACCAGGATTCTGACTTTTTAAAAAGCTCCCCATGTGACTTGCATAGTTACCCAGATGTTTTCGGGATCAGTGTTTTGTGGCTGACATTAATAATATTCTAAATCCTACATATGACATCATGTCCTGGCAGGAAGGCACCATAAGACAGGATTATTTTATAAACGAAACAGTTCCTACATTAAGTGTGAATGCAATAAATAAATACTTACTGAATGTTTATAATGCCATCCCTTTGATATCATGGTAACTGGCCTCCTTTAAATGGGGCACAAGATAGATATACCTTGTGAAAGCTCAAGGCCAATCTCTGCCCACCAAGAACTGTCACAGCTCCACAGCCCTCCCCTGATCCGGACTCTGTAAGGGGGTGCTCAGAAAAGCCACGAGCATGTAGTTCTTCCATTTCTCAACATTTGCTGCTCACTGGAATCTCCTGGGAGTTCCAACAAATTGATACTTGGGCCCCAGTCATGACCAGTTAAATTCAGATGCCAAGAGAGGCGTATTCTATGCTAATTGTGGCATCGAGCACTTACCTAACTTGGGGAAATTCCTAACTCTGTCAGCTAGTTGGGACCAAGGATACCCTTAATAGTAAAGTGACCACAGTGTCTTAATTCTTCATTGCCTTCCTTATTCCTTCAAGCAGGCAAACCTTGGATCAGGGAGGTGAGAGCAGGGTTGTGGGTGGGGTTGAGGGGAGCTGTCCGGTCAAGCACATCTTAAAGGCAAGGCATTGTTTTAGGTGTCCATGGATTATGTCACACAAAGTCTTTAGTAATAATTGTATATCAAGAATCTTTTAAGAAATCTGGTGAATTCATAAAATTTAAAATTATGAGCAAAGAATGTTAGAAAATAAAGCTAAAATTAAGAAAATACGCTGAGAAAAAAGTTGTGACTAAATCAGAAATTTCCTATCTTAGGGTACAATTTATTTATTTAGAACTATTCTAAGAACATATGCAGTAGAGGTAGCTGTGGGTTTAAAACATCTGTGGAGAGGAAGTCACGTCAAAATAAATTTAATTTTCACTCAGTTATAAAATGCTAGAGGTAAAAGACATCCTGGGGTGGTTCATCCTTCATTATATTGTTTTTTTTTTTTTTTTTTTTTTTTTTTTGCGGTACGCAGGCCTTTCACTGCTGTGGCCTCTCCCGTTGCGGAGCACAGGCTCCAGACGCGCAGGCTCAGTGGCCATGGCTCACGGGCCCAGCTGCTCCGTGGTATGTGGGATCTTCCTGGACCGGGGCACGAACCTGTGTCCCCTGCATCGACAGGCGGACTCTCAACCACTGCACCACCAGGGAAGCCCCATCCTTCATTTTAAAGAGAAGTCAGGTTACTTGTCTAAGGTCACACAGCTAGCTATTTTGGGAAGGTTTCTCATATACCAGCTAAATTTCTAAAGGAAATGGAAATGGTGATATCAATTCAGAAGGCGTTATTTCAAGACATCCCACAAATTTTATCTTTGCACTGCATATTTTTATTGTTCTTAGTAATCAGATTTTTCTAATTAAGACTTTTTCCATCTGGAGAGTAAAAGTAGTAAAACTATTAATGTTTTTAGCCCAGCCTATAAAAATGTTTGAATATATATCAGGAATTACAAGTATCGTGAAACTTTATTTTAATACAAAAAGTGAAAATTGATAATAACGTTTTCTTTCCTATTCCCCAAATCTTGTCTCTCCTTACCACACCTGCCTTTTTTACCCAGACTTTATGATTCTGGATAAGAAGTGGTAAATTGATATCCCTGGCATGACTGCATTTAAATAACTATTTCTGAAAATGACTTATGGAAAAGTTTACAAAGCACTGGAACTTTGCTGTAAATACATGAGGGTATTGACAATGGAAATCATGACTGGCTTGGTTCCAAAAGGTACTGGGAAAAATAACATTAACCCATTTGCAGATAAAAACATTTCCATCAGAATATGAGCAGACTGTTTTTTGGCTGTGTTCAGAGTTAGTCATAAGACCAAATATCTTATCATATCATTAAAAGTAAAAGAATCATTTCAAGACCCATAATGATGGATGGATGCAAATTTTAACTGCTGGGGTGTATTAATGAAAACATTTGCTGCCTCTGAGGCTGTGGTGTCTTGTCAGTTGTTAGATTCAGATGTCTTCAGTCACTGTCTGTGTGTGGCAAAATTTGCACATGAGCCAATGAAGAAAGATTCTTCAGCTCTTGGCAGCTTCATCTTTTTATGATATCATCATTTCTTCCTGTCTTCTTTTGGGACAGAATGGTCTTTACATTACCAGGAGCCACCTCTTGCTGACACCGTTGTGTCTTTATGGTCTTCACAGACTATGTCCAGGGTCCCATGTCATAACACTAGTAATCTGGTTTAGGTTTATTATCCAGTGGATTGGTGACCAGCTTTGTGTTTATTTTATCTCTGCAGAGATTGAATGTCCATCTTCTTTATTTCCCTTTCCTTTATCTTTCCTCTTCTTTTCTCCATATGTTGTTACTAATTCCTTTTCTCTTCTTCTACATATATGTCTTCAGCTGATGCACACTCTCAGATTTTCAAGCAACTGGCACCTATTCTACGGGGTATAAAGATTTTGTAGCAATCTTATGGAAGACACATATGCACATGCATATTCACATGTACAATTCCGACCCCCACTGCCAAACACACAGAATCCTGTTGTCCGTGCCTCACTAGTACTTATTATGTATGATGCTTAGGATTGAGTCAGTCCTTATTTTGTAACTTCTTTGGCTATGTTTGATTTTAATCATTACAGAAGGCAATACAGTAGTGGGCATTAAACTCTTATTTGTAGTTTCTATCATTCTACATAGTGAAAAATAATATGTTTTTGAAGCATTTTGTTTTACTTCAGTGAAATTGCTAAAAATTGTGTTGAATTACCAATTTGACAAATTTATCAAGTGCTTCAATTTACAAATATATGTGTCTTTTAATTATTTATAAATTTTATAGCAATTTATAATGGGTAGGGTGGTTTAATATCTGGCTGATGTTGGCTGGATTTGCGTAAGTGTCTGAGCTCAGAGGACAGCTTGGATGTAGACTGTACAATGTAGACTGTAGAATGACTGTATTAGTTTCCTATTGTTGCCTTAAAAAATTACGTCAAATTTAGTGAAATGTTATGCCAGTAGTTAAAAGAAACTTACCCTTTGTAAATTGCTAATATTTAGACGCTGGCAAATGGACTTTTAAGATTTAGTCATTTAGCTGATTGACTTTCAGTGAACTGGCTTTAGAAAATTTTATTTTTGGCATATTGATGTGCTTTCCTTTCAGATACATTATATCATTTGAACTTTACAGTAATTCTGATTTATTATTCTGCAATAAGTTTGAATACTTTTTCATTTTGTAGTGGCAAGTAGGTGGAGTCATATCCAGTTTTCTTAATACAAATTATTCTAAGCACTGTGAATCATATCAGGATGCACACATATTGCCAGTTTGTCCCATAATTAGTGATATGAAATTTGATCTCTTGGCTAAAGTGGCATTTGCTAGGTTTTTCCATTGTTAAGTTACTTTTTCTCCTTGTTGCAAACCGTAGCAATCTACGTGAGAAATGCTATGAGAATATGTAAATATCCTGTTCAACAAACTTCCACCCAATGGTTTTGGCATCCACTGATGATTTTGCTTAAATCAATTATTACCTTGGTGGTTGCACAAAGGTGTTTTTCTTTTTTCTTTTCTTTTTCTTTTTCTTTTGGCTGTGCCGCGCGGCTTGCAGGATCTTAGTTCCCCCACCAGGGATTGAACCCGGGCCCCCAGCAGTGGAAACGTGGAGTCCTACCCACTGGACCACCAGGGAATTCCCACAAAGGTGTTTTTCTAATTCTAGCATTCATTCTACATTTATTAGCTGGCATTTTTCTATAAGGAAGTTCTCTTCCACTCCTCTTTTCTTAGTATTACTTTGGATAAATGAGTTTTTTAAAATAATTCAGCATCATCGTTATTCTCTTTATTTAGCTTTAGGATAGCTCTTGTGTCCTCTGACTTGTCTCTATCAGTCTTTGAGGCTTTCTCTGCTTCATACCATGATAAAATACTCCAGGCTCATCTTGTACTCTTTCTGCCCCAGATCTGGAACCATTAATTTCTTTGAGGAGACTGAGTGTGGAAAGGTGTTTAGAAACCAAAATCTAACACTAAGTATTTTCACTGCTACTAGGCTGTTGCTTCTAGGCCCTCGCAGAGGTCAGAACTAGAAATATATTAAAATTAAAAAATGAGTTCGTATTGATACCTGTATCTTAAATCAATCAAAATAGGGTTCTTCCTTAACGTCTTCCATTCCACACTTGCATTTTCTCTCTCCCTCAGTGAAAACTCTGGTTCCCCAAACATTAATATATTTATTTTATTTATTTGCTTTATTTTGCAATTTTAAGTTCATAGTATTTTATTTGTCTCTGAGTTATGCTGTAAACATGCATTGTGAGAAGTTTTATTTACTATCCTTATTGATCCATATGATTTTTTTTTTTTTTTTTTTTTTTTTCGGTACGCGGGCCTCTCACTGTTGTGACCTCTCCCGTTGCAGAGCACAGGCTCCGGACGCGCAGGTTCAGCAGCCACGGCTCACGGGCCTAGCCGCTCCGTAGCATGTGGGATCTTCCCGGACCGGAGCACGAACCCGTGTCCCCTGCATTGGCAGGCGGACTCTCAACCACTGCGCCACCAGGGAAACCCTCCATATGATTTTTTTAAAAGATGTTTAGACAAATTTGGATTTAAGACTTCATTATTCTGTGGGGACACAGAAAACTATAAAATGTCTTTTCAAGTTTTTAAAGCCTGAGTTGACCCACATCCTTTCAATCCTCATTTCATTATTGGCCAGAAAAACACCTGATTGGTCACCCCCAATTTCAAGGGATGAGAGAAGTGGAAATCTACTACAGGCCTAGAAGGATAACTGGAATACCACTGATGACAAAAACATCAATCTCAGTGACCAAAAATGCTTATAAAATATACAGCCAATCAAACTTTGTTAAGGCTTTAGCTATTCTCTTAGATTAGTTTTTGCCAAGAAAGCAAAGCCTGAGGCGAAAGCATATGTGAAACTTTTAATTAGGGAATACTGGGAAGCTGGTGTGAGTGAAAAGGAGAATGAGGCAGAGAAGGAGTGAAAGCCAAAGGAGGATATATTCTGAGCTGGCTGTAGTATCACCTGGTATCGAGTGCAACTGATTTCTCACTTTTGAAAGGCCTCCTTACAATAGACCATGTTAAATTACATCCCTGGCTGGTCCATCTTGGGAAGAAGAAATTATCCCTCAGTTCTCATCTTCCGTTGCTCAAAGGATTGCTCCATAAAGTGTTAGCTTCTCTGCACTGTGGGTTTGCATGTGTGTGGTTTGGGCAAGTGGGGCAGTATCTTATGCCTCAGTGGCAACAGGGAAACCCTGGGATAGGAGATGAAAGATTATTCATTGGCATGAATGGTCAGATGCTGTTGCGTAAAACTATTGGAATTCATATAGAGTTGGTCGTCAAAGTGAAGGCTCAGGTGGACCAATTGGACAGGGACCTCAAAGACAAATGGGGCTATGAATATCTGTGGTGAAACATATGAAGTGTCTGACATAATCATTTTTACCTCTGAATCTTAGTTATTGTCTTAATTACTGTCTGTAAAATAGAGGCAATAATAATTATCTGTAGGTGACATGCATATATATATATATATATATATATATATACACACACACACATATATACATACGCAATAGAACTCATCATGTCTTCTCTAAAACAAGTCCTTTTTCTGACTCTGATTTTTTCATTAATGGCATTTGAATTTTCTTATTTAGGTTTAAGACCTTGGAGTCATCTGTGACTCTGCTTCTTCTTACTATGCAATGACAGTTAAAAGCCTAGTCATGTAGAATCTAACTCCACAATGGCTCTTGAATCTGTTATGTAATTTCCATTTCCAATGTCATTTTAACTCAGGCTGAGCACATTTTGTCTGAAATAGCCACCCGATGTTTTCTGTACTTCCCACCTCTTCTTTCTCTTGTTCGCTCTGAAAACAGCTTGCCAGAATAATCTTCCTAAAGCATCTGATAATGTTTTTTCTTTATACATCAATTGCTTCCAAAATTCTACCAAATTAAATTTAACCTTCTTTCTGTAGGGTATAGAACAATCCACAAATTAATTAAACCTGCCTTATCTACCTGGTTCTGTTTCACTAGTATCCATGTACCCAACTACAACCAAATTAAATTTCTTGGACATACTGTACTTTCTTGATGTTATTCCTTGCTCATATTTCCCTCAATCTTTTTTTTTTTTTAAATTGAAGCATAGTTGATTTACAATATTGTGTTAGTTTCAGGTATACAGCAAAATGATTCGGATCAGATTCTTTTCCATTATAGGTTATTATAAGATACTGAATATAGTTCCCTGTGCTATACAGTAAGTCCTTGTTGTTTATCTATTTTATATATAGTAGTATGTATCTGTTAATCCCTAATTTACATTCCCACCAACAGTGTAGGAGGGTTCCCTTTTCTCCACACCCTCTCCAGCATTTATTTATTTATTTATTTATTTATTTGATTGAGGTGAGGTCTTTATTTATTTATTTATTTTTGGCTGTGTTGGGTCTTCGTTTCTGTGCGCCGGCTTTCTCTAGTTGCGGCGAGCGGGGGCCACTCTTTATCGCGGTGCGCGGGCCTCTGACTGTCGCGGCCTCTCTTGTTGTGGAGCACAGGCTCCAGACGCGCAGATTCAGTAGTTGTGGCGCACGGGTTAAGTTGCTCCGCGGCATGTGGGATCTTCCCAGACCAGGGCTCGAACCCGTGTCCCCTGCATTAGTAGGCAGATTCTCAACCACTGCGCCACCAGGGAAGCCCCCAGCATTTATTATTTGTAGACATTTTGATGATGGCCATTCTGACTGATGCGAGGTGATACCTCTTTGTAATTCTGGTTTGCATTCCTCTAATAATCAGCGATTTTGAACATCTTTTCATGTGCCTGTTGGCCATCTGTATGTCTTCTTTGGAGAATATTTCCCTCGATCTTGAATGCCCTATGCCCTTTCTACTACTGCTCTTTTTCAAAATATTCACCTTCCTTCAAAGCACATCTTTAAAATTATTTCCTTCAGGAAGACCTGGCAGTATCATCAAGCCTGCTGTTTTTTTTTTTTTTTTTTTTTTTTTCCGCGGTATGTGGGCTTCTCACTGTTGTGGCCTCTCCCGTTGAGGAGCACAGGCTCCGGACACGCAGGCTCAGCGGCCATGGCTCGCGGGCCCAGCCGCTCCGCGGCATGTGGGATCTTCCCGGACCGGGGCACGAACCCATGTGCCCTGCATCGGCAGGCGGACTCTCAACCACTGCGCCACCAGGGAAGCCCAAGCCTGCTGTTTTTGTCACCACCAGTAACCAATCTCTTGCCTGGGTGTTCTTCATTTCTTATTTGGGCTATTTTTTACCTTCCTTTAAGGACAAGTGTGTATGTGGTGGGGGCAGCGTGTGTGTGTGTGTGTGTGTGTGTGTGTGTGTGTGTGTGTGTGTGTGTATACATGTGCCTATTGTATTATCTGTACCACACCCTGAGTTGCTGTCTAGTTAAGAGCTTAGCCCAAGGGAGGGAAGAGGTGAACTTGGCAGGCTCAGATGAGGGAAATTGGAGGTGATTATGCTGCAAAGATACCATGTTCTGTAATCCTAGATTGAGCTCCTTGATCATGCAAGTCTATAGAGAGGTCTTTCTCAGCTGCCACCAGGCTATGAAGCATGATTGAGTCAGATTGATGCTGACCAATTTTGCAAAGACAGTAAACTATATATCTGCTGTTTGGGATAATCTGGCAGGACTGGGAAAGGGTCAGAATAAATGTCTTCTTTCTCCTGATGGCTTAGGAAGGTGAAGGGGACATTGAATCTCATGAGCCAAAAATGTTTAATTATAAACAAACCCTAAATTCAGTTACATTTACAAAATGTAGTAAACAGTAACTCAACCAATAAATCTCTACCACAACCCTTTAGAGTGATGTAAAATATTGTTTGACACAGTTTCAAATACTCATATCATTTGCTTTATTTGGGTGGAGTTATTTTTACTAATAACAAAATTGGGGAGAAATGACTTATTGCATATAAGCTAACATTTTGTACTAGTGAGAGTATATTTTGGTAGGAAAAAGATAATGGCTAAAAGTAGTAACCTGGAAAAGTTATTTTTATCAGGCAGATTCTGACTGAGAGAGATCCTAAAACGCTTGTCTTAAGAAGTGTTTAACTTAGATCTGGTTTTTCGGTCATCTTAAGAAAAGGAACAAGATTGCCTCTTGATATTGATATTGGATGTTAAACAAGGTTTTTGGTTTCAAAGTAAATAGAATTTTATTTATTGAGAAGAGGCCTGCTTATAAGGAGGAAGCTGGCTAATTTTGGCCCATTTCCCTGGAATCACAATTTCGTATCTGATGGGAATGTGAGGAGCATGATTGTTTAGACTCCAGAAAAGCCAGTGGGAAGAAGAGAGGAAACAGCATCGAGGGACTGACCTTTTGACTCAGCTGACAGCCAAAGAGTCCAAGATTTTAGAATTACGACTGCAGTGCATCAGGGGCGCATCTTCCTAAGGCAAATGAAATATGATTCTGAGTTTTGTGAAGAATACAGGACTCTCTCCCGACTATCTCTTAAATCTGTTCTCTCCTCGTCATCATTTCTCCACAGGATACATGCAACAGCTTCTTAGCTGGTCCCATTGCCATCAGATTCACCTGGCTTCAGTTCATCCTACAGTTTGCTGCTAGTGTTATAACTGAAATGATAGAGATTGTCTATTTTGCTCACCAAGACAGTACCTGGCAGTAACATAAATAAAAACATTAAAAAAAATAATGAATGAATGCATTTTCCAAAATAACAAATTCACAGATTTGTTCTTGGACTCTGCGGTCCTTAGGCAGTGGTGGTAGAACAAAGGATTATTTGAGGCTAAGGAAAGGAGATGGCCTTTAAAACCCCCAAATCTTTGTTATCCACCCCTGTAGTGGATACTTTTTTTTTTTTTTGCGGTACGCGGGCCTCTCACTGTTGTGGCCTCCCCCGTTGCGGAGCACAGGCTCCGGATGCGCAGGCTCAGCGGCCATGGCTCACGGGCCCAGCCGCTCCGCGGCATGTGGGGTCTTCCTGGACCGGGGCACGAACCCATGTCCCCTGCATCAACAGGCGGACTCTCAACCACTGTGCCACCAGGGAAGCCCTGTAGTGGATACTTCTGTTCATTCTCCAGATCCTGCCCTCACCACCAAGACCCTCATTCCTTTAAGGGCCGGGAGTGTGGGCTGTTGAGGGTCACAACTGATTCCTTCCCTAAAAAAAGTATTTTGGCTGCCCAAGGTTACATCCCATTCCTGGGGCTTATATATTTCCTATGACTAGTTGGTGGGGATAGACAGGGTGAGTGGGAGTGGGGAGTGGGAAGGGCACAAAGGCCCAGTTCCTTGTTTCAATTCAGGTCATACCTGAGGGGCCATTCTGACTTCAGAGAAGTCCGTGGGATGGGTTGAGGCCTCTGTTGCAACTGCATTGCAGTTCAACTTCTCCCTCTGCCCTATACTGCTTCCCTTACTCCGTTACAAGTGTTGTTCTTTAGAATACTGCCACAATAAACCACGTGTATGTAAATCTTTGGCTTAAGAACCAACTCATGACAACCTTTAAAGCCACCACCAAGTAGACACTTGATCTAAACAAAACCAGAATGATTTCTACGTGTATGAAGCTTTATGGTGGAGACTCCTAGGCCTACTTTTAAACCAGACTGTTGCTCCTTAAGCACTTCCATCAGATATTCTAGAAGAGAAACTCTTGACTTGAACATAGTATAGGTGTTAGATATCTGCAGCAGCCTCCTCATCCTTGGAAACCATCTTATAGAAGTCTCTCATCCCTCCCTACAGGGAAGAATCTATACAACACAGAGTGAGTTCAACGCGTTTAGGTAAGAAAAAAGAATCATTGCAGCAGCTTGAATGATCTTATTTTGTTTTCTAAACCAAAACCAAGTAAATAGAATAATTGACATGAAAACTCTTTGCTTTGTATCTCGTAAATGGTCTAATATTATGATATCTAGACTAAGGGAACTTAACTGACGTTATAAGGATGATAGTATAATATATATCCATAGTGGGAGGTTCTCTGTGGGTTTATGTGGGACTAGTGACCAATCCTTTTATCCCTCACTAATCTTAAACAGGAACAATTAGTATTGAGTTCCAGTAATTAGAGGTGTGCCTGAGTTGCTGAGGTGTAAGTCTGCAAAAAATGCACAGAGAATGTATGGGGTGACACACACTTATAGTTTGTACTTAGTTTCAGAACATGGTTTTATAAACGTAAAAAAGACATAACTGCAAAATCATCATACAGCTAATATAAATAACTCAGGCCAGAAATTCATCTGAGACTCAAATGAGCTTATTTAGGTCATTTTAGATTGATTCAAACAAACAAACAGTTTTCAAAAACAATTCTTTTCTTTTGAGTTGTGTAGGTAGCTAAAAAGAAAAAAAAAGTACTTGAGATCATGTTTAAGATTGATATACAGACACACTTCTACCTTATGAACTTAGTTCTAAGATAACATTCCCACAACAAAGGAGAAAAAATGCACTGTTACCCAACACTTAAGTGCCTCTGTGTTCCCTCTGCATGGCCATCATGACATACCTTGATAATCAATGGAGGGCAAAAATGATTGTCCTTGTTTATTTCACAGGGCTATGGCAAAGCTAAAATGAGACTAGCAGGCAAAGAGGAGTTTGGAAGTAAGGGACAATACAATGTACATTGCATTGGTAATTTTTAGCACGATTATTTAATGGAAGAGGGCAAAACTTTCCTAGCTGGTCAAGATGTGGCAGTGGAGAAAGAATCCAGATGTAGATTCAGAAGATAATTTCTTTGCATAATCTTTGCTGACTATGTTTATAGAAGTAAATGTCAAGGTAAGCTTGGCAAGGAACAAAAGAGACGTCACATTTCTCCTGTCTCATTCCAGAGATGTTATCCTTTACCTTTCTGAGTATGTACAAGGCTGACATTGGGTTTCTGCTCCTTTATGGGAAACAGTATGCAAACACTCAAATAAGAGCAGGACAGTCATTTTTCATATATGCTTTGTTTCCATTTCTATGACTTGGAAAGACCAAGTTTCCAAACGTGGATATCCATGTAGTTGCCCTGCAACTCAAGTCCCTGCTTGCACTCTGGACTTTAAAAGCAATTAGTTTTAGACATGCTCTTGGAAGAGAGTGTAAGCTTTGAATTAAAAACCCTTTTCTCTGTGTCTTGCTTTCACATCAAACAAAACCAAGTTCATTTAGAGAGTAGAAGGGTGTGAATAAGACTTGTCAGTACCTCAGTCTTTTTGTGTTTTAAGTATATTTTCCTATGTTTCTGGAACAGCTTCTATATAATCAACTATTATGTCATAACCTGCCAAGCCAACAGGTGTTAACAGCAAGAAACTGTGCCAGTTGCTTTTAGGATGCATTGACTTTTATGGTTAACAATCTTGACTTATTATACTAGTAGAAAAGACTATTTTACAGTTTCCTTATAGCTTTATAATGAGAGTGGTATGCCCCTTCCTCAGCTTTAATATCTTGGATCATTGTCTCATTTTTTGCTTTTCTTTTACTTCCAAACTTCCTTAAAATATTTTATATTTGTCACCTCTATTTCCTGCCTATTCATTCTTTGTTTCCTTGTGGTCTGAATTCAGCCCCACTGCTCTCCTAAAATTTTCTTCATAGTCACCAGTAACCTTTTAGGAAACCTACGTAAAGACTTTTTAAAACTGACTCATTTTTTGGACCTTTCTGTAACATTTGCCTTGTTGATTGCCGTCACTGCCTTAAACTCTTCCTTTGTTCTCTTAACTTCTGTAACGTTATATAAAACTGATTCTCAAAACCAGCAGATATTCTCAATTTCTCTAGTTTGGTCATGGCTTAAAACCATAAAGTTATTTTGTACTCATCTCCATCTCTTTTCTACTAAGTCTTATCTGCTTATCTTTTGTAATGTTCTATCTCCTTTTTTCCCCTCCAGATCCCACTGTTATCACCCTTGTCCAAGTTCTGTGTCATGCTTGTTCTTCTTAACTGGCCTCTTTGTATTCAGTTTTTCCTCATTCCAACTGTTACTAAGCTACTCCTAGATTTTTCCCCCCAAACACTTTTTTTTTGACAAGTCACTGCATCATGCTCTGTGCTTGGAAGTGGCTGGATTCAAGCCAGTTGGGAATGCATCTGTTCTGATGATGTGTTTCCCTTAAAACTAGACAAATACTAACAGTGAAGATGCAGGGAAAACACATCAGTGGTTGTCTTGGACGTAGAAACTGAGGTAGGCCAATTTAGTCTGAAGCTTGGAGTTGTATTGCATAGGATAGAGGTTAGGGCTGTGCAATCAAAGCCAATTTAAAGGGTGAAACGTAGTCTATGCAGAAATGTGTTGAAGAATATTAGGGGCTTTAAACCAGAAAGCACAGGCCAGTCTGAGGACAGATGAGGGTAGATGTTATGGCACGCGTTCAAAGGAAATAGCCAATCAATGGACTAGGTTGAATAAATTTTGGTTCCTACACTACTAGAGATGATGTGGAGATGAAGGGGGAGTGGTCAAACTGAGTTCTATAGTTTCTGCTGTGATTTTTGCTTATGGAGTAAAGTTGTGCTGAATGGCCTTAGGAAGAGTCTAAAGAAAGAGACTAAGGATTTCCTAGACTGATTTGCTGGAGGGTGATTCTTCCATGAATTCCTTTACATGAACCTATTGTTTTAACCAAATGAATGTAATAATTGTTCCCCAGCCCATTCTCACGTCTCTGCCATATTCCCTGTCACGCCATGATCTTCTCTGCTTTCATGAATTCTACCTCTCCTTTAAAATTCACAAGTGTTTTATCTGCTATCAGTTAGTTCTTTCTTCAAAGAAATGAAAGTGAACGATGGCTAACTTAAGCTGTCCCTTCCTCTCCCACCCAAAATGGATGGGGAGTTAGAATTTACTAGAAGAAACCACAGAAGGCTAGATGATAAAGATTGGGACAGCTGGAACGAAGGAAACTGTGGAAGGTCAAGAAGCAGGAGACATAGCAAGCATCTCACAGCAAGAATAGCCTGGTAAGGACTCTATCACTGCCATTGCTGCTGCCATGACCTTGACCTCCAACTATCCCTCATCATTGCATCCCCCTCAGAATTCCAAAACCTGGTATAGAGCATCCAGTTGACGCAGACTAAGTCACATGTCCACTTGTTTGGCCCAGTTTGATCTCTGTTTTCATAGTGTACAGAGAATAGTGGCTCCAACCAAGAGCATGCACAGTGGGGGCTTTTCCCCTCAAAAGAGTGAATATTGGTAGGAAAAGGAGGGTCAGTTGCTGGAGAGCACCCAAATGATAAATTCCCACTATCAACTTCCTCCACTAATTGTCCCTACGTAACCCAGCTCAAAGTGACCGCTGCTGCTCCTTAAAGCTTTTTTTTTCCCCTCTGCCACTCATTTGGTGTGTAGTCCTCAACAGTTAATTCCGTTTCTATATATCGTTTTTCTTAAGAAGATGTGAAGACCTTGCGGGCAGAAACCTTATCTTTGTATTCTAGCACTCAAAAAAGGACTCTGCACACAGCATGTACTAAATAATTTTTTAAAGGATGATATTGATCAACTGTTTCATTACCAGTGGATGGTGTCCTATGAGAATCAGCCTCATGTTTTATTTAGTCTAATGTGGGACGAACCAGGAGAGGGCAACTGGCATTAACCTCACGCTTACTGAGTGTTAGGTACTGTGCAGAATACTTTCTCTTGTAATAATAAAGATAACAATAACAGCTGTATTTTATTTAGCTTTATTGTGCCATGCATGAAATGAAGTGATTTACATACATTATTTCATTTAATCCTCATAACGACCATGTGAGATAGGTCTCATTGTTTTGGCCATTTTACAGATGATGACACTGTTGGTTAGAGAAGTTTTAATTTTCCCAAAGTTTCACAGCAGGTAAGTGTAGAGCTGGAACTCGAAAGTCTTTCAATCTGATTCCAAAGTCCTTTTACTATATTGCATTGCTTAAATTGCAAGAATAAAGTTTGAATGAACATACAATTTCAATAAGCATTTCATCTCTTTCTTCATTAACTATTTTGGTTTCTCAGTATCACTTGGGAACTTGTTTGAAATGCAGTTTCTCAGGCCCCACAACAGACCTACATTCAATAGGTCTTGAAGTACATTCAGTACGTCAGAAACTCTAGAAGTGGGACCCCCAAATCTCTTTTAAACAAAAAAGACCTGGATGATTCTGATATATGTTAAGGCTTGAGAACTGCTAACCTGTCTTCTCTCTCACTGTCTGTCTTTATGTGGCTCTACACCTATATAAGTCATGCTGAACGCCTGTTGTCTATGTATTGTATTCTATTATATGCCATCATTCAAATTATATTTGAATTTTCTTTTATATTTTCCAATTCCTATTTTTAATTTATCCTGTGTATTCTTGGAGGCTGCTCTTGGTGAATGAGGTCTCACATTAAAAATACAAAAATATATGTACAGTGTACTTATGTGAATGCCAGTTACTGTATTTCAGAATAAGCCTCAGGTCTACTTTCCCAGGGTCCTGGACATTTTGTATCTATTGGGAGGGAAGCAGAATGAGAAACAGAACTTAATCCATGCAGGCAAGGTTTATCTCTGCCACATCCTGCCCTTTGCCAGAGGAGCTAAATGTTTTAGTCATTGATTTTTACATTGCCTTCTCTTCTCCCTTTTGCTGGAGCGTCAGTAAGGATATCAACGTACCAATTATGATTCTACATCTCTCAAGCTTGCCTGGGATTCATTGGAAATCTGCCCAGATGCTCAAGATTGGATGATACCTGAGTTAAATGTTCATCTCTTCTCTAAAACATAATGATTGTCTACTGGTCATTTTAGCCATCAGAGGACCAGGTATCTATTCCAAATGAATGAAAGTTTCCTGCCCTGTTCATCTCACCTGTATCAAGCCGATTGAACCTTATGGAGGTGGTCTCAAAGATAATGTTAGGATTTATGAATGTTTTCTCCTATTTTCTTTCTTTTTTAAAATTTATTTATTTGTTTATTTATTTATTTTTGGCTGTGTTGGGTCTTTGTTGCTCCACGTGGGCTTTCTATAGTTGCAGCGAGCAGGGGCTACTCTTCGCTGAGGTGCGCAGACTTCTCATTGCGGTGGCTTCTCTTGTTGTGAAGCATGGGCTCTAGGTGCGTGGGCTCTAGAGCGCAGGCTCAGTAGTGGCACATGGGCTTAGTTGCTCCAAGGCATGTGGGATCTTCCCAGACCAGGGATCGAACCCATGTCCCCTGCATTGCTAGGCGGATTCTTAACCACTGTGCCACCAGGGAAGCCCCTCTCCCATTTTCAACAGGGAAATGAGTCAGAAATGGCAAAATGAATAATTACTTTCCCTTTTCTTTATGCATCTCTCCTGTTACATTTATAATAAAAGTGCACTTTATTTGAGTCTAATTCAATTCATTTATTCTGATCTTTGAGTTTAAAATACAAGTAAAGTGACTAAACTAGTTTAAATTGCCTAGATTAGGTTTTAGTTATTTCTTTTTCTTGTATCTTTAAGGAAACACCCTAATGTTTATCACTTGGATCTTGCTTCTGTATTTAAAATTTGCTTAATAAAAAGATTTTCTTTCTTTTTCCTCTGTCTCTCCTCTTCCATCCTCCCTACCTCCTTCCACAGCTTCTGGCTCCACTTTGATTACTAAAAAAGAAAGGAAAAGCCAACAAACATTTGTTGAGCATTTACTCTGTCCCAGGAACTGTACTCACTTCTCAGATTCTTTTTTTAGTCTATTTTATTCATGGTAATCTTTCCTACTCCCACTGGTTCAACCATCATCTTTCTACTGGACTTTCATTCTCTAGACAATGTGTCACCTAGTTCTACTGACTCAGCTTCATAAACCTCCCTTAAATCTATCCTTACCACTCTATCATCACTGACTTACTCATCTTTCAGCCTAAGTATCTAAATGAACTCTTAACTTGTCTCTGTGACCTCATTTTTTCCAGTCTTTAGTGCACGTATATTTTTATCACTATCAAAATAATCTTTCCAACATGCAAACCTAGTTGGTGATTAATTCAGCAAAAATTTATTGCGTGTCTACTGTTTTTCCAGATGCTTTGTGCTGTGAATACTTGTGTGAATATGACCAGGGTTAAAACCTCAAAATGTTTCCTATTTGGCAGAGGAGGCAGATGTATAATTGGACAATTATTACAGAATGTAATAGGTAAAAGGATAAAAGTATATGCACAGTATTAAGGAAATGCTAAGGAAAAGTATGAGCCTTGGGCAGTGAGTGGGCAGAGAGGTTTAGGAAAGACTTTCTGGGCAAAATAATTCCTGAAAGGCATTTTGAAAGATGAAAGAAGATAATTTAGGAGGAAGATGAAGGTCGGGCTGGGCACGGGTGCTAGAGGAAAAGGACATTCTGAACCCAGGGGTAATCTTAAGCAAAGGCAACAAAAAAGAAAGAAATAGATTGATGTTTTCAGAACTAAAGAAATTCTGTTTATTGTTAGTTTAAGCTCCTAATTTGGGGGATAGTATATTATGTAGCAATAGATAACTAATGCAGCAGCTGAAGGGCTGTTTACAAAAATAGTACAAAGAAAATCTAAACTGGACTGGTAGCTATAGAGACGGAGAGAAATATATGGACGTAAGAAACCCAAAGGAATTAAAATCTTTAGGATATGCTGTTGAGTAGTGAGGGTGAGTGAGAAAGGAGAATCAAGGATGACTCTCAGATAAGTTTCAACTCGGCCACGACATGGACATTACTCCCCTGTACTTAAAACCTGTTAATGGTTCCTCATTATTTCTAGTAAAAATATCAAATACCAGCATAGACCTCTCTGACTTCTACAAAATGGCTCTTTTTTTTGGGGGGTACGAGGGCCTCTCACTGTTGTGGTCTCTCCCGTTGCGGAGCACAGGCTCCGGATGCGCAGGCTCAGCGGCCATGGCTCACGGGCCCAGCCGCTCCGTGGCATGTGGGATCTTCCCGGACCGGGGCACGAACCCGTGTCCCCTGCATCGGCAGGCGGACTCTCAACCACTGCACCACCAGGGAGGCCCAGGCAGCTCTTTCTTACCTTACCAACTTTATAACCAGTTCCCCCCTCTCACCCCCACCCCTGCTCATGCTATTGATTTTGGAACATATGCTCTTTTGCTTTTCTTTTTTAACTTTGCTTGTGGTGATTCCTCTTCTAGAAATGTCTTTTCTCTTCGACCCAACCTCAACTCTTCACACATACTTCAACCACACAAAGCACTCTTTTAAGAATCCATGTTTCTCTCATCCCTCCACCCAAGTCAAAGTTAAATATTTGATCTTCTGTGTTACTGCAGCATTTTACATTTATCTATATTGTCATATTATATCATAATTATTTATTTACATGTCTACTTTTTCTTCTAGACTATGGACTTTTCAAAAAATGCTCATTATCTTACTTTTTTTGGTGTAACTGCCTATACTAGCACCTGATGTATAGTAAGTGTTTAATCAATATTTATTCAATATATGAATGAAAGTATATGTTTGAAATCAATGAAATATCATTATATCTCTCCTGAATTTTTAAATTCTTCACTTTATGATACATATTGGAGATGCTTACACATGGAATTTACCTGAAAATTAATGTAGCTTTTACAGAGTCTGTGATCACCTGTCCTTGGTCTCTCCACAGCCTAATCATTCAATCAATTTTTAATTGGTTTGTAATTTTTTCTTTATTTTTTGTTACCCAGGGTAAAAATATTTTTCATTTCTGTCATTTCTTCATATCCCAGTAGTCCAAGGAAGATGAGAGGCACATGGAGCATGCCTGGACCCAACTTACAGCTTGGACCTAAACCCAGTCAAGCCCAGGCTAGATCAGTCAACCCCTAGACAATGCACAGACGTGTGATCAAGAAAAAATATTGCTTTTTAGAGCCACTGAATTTCAGTGTTGTTTGTTAAATAGCATTATTACAGCAATAGCTACTGATAAAATCAGTTCCTTTCTTTCTTTCCCTTCCATTCTCAACGCTACCATCCTTTTTCTTTTATTATTCACGTGGAGTATTGCTATAGACCACTGAGAAAAGTCTTCCAACCTTTAGTTTCTTTTCCTCTCAACTCATTTTATGTACCACATCAGATTAATCTTCCTGTTTTAAACCATTCTTCAAATAAAGTCCAGATAAGTAGTCTATCTCCATTTATTGAAATTCTGTCTGCCCTTCAATGTCCCTCTCAAATGCCACTTTCTTTAGAGACCTGCTGTCTTCCTCCCAGTTGATGAGCTCTTATTTTTCCTTTGGACTTTATCATCTCCCCAATTCTCCCACGACTCAACCCCTGGTAACCACCATTTTGCTTTCTGTTTCTACAAGTTCGGCTTTTTCAGATTCCACATATGGGTCCTATACAACATTTTTCTTTCTCTGTCTGGCTTATCTCACCAAGCATAATGCCCTCAAGGTCCATCTGTGTTGTCAAAATGGCAGGATTTCCCTTTTTTCTCATGAAGGAAATATGTATATATATGTATGTATATATATATAAATGTATATAAATATATATTATACACACACATCTCCTTTATTCATTCGTCTGTCTATATCTCCAACTTCTAAATATTGAAGTTCTCCAGCGTTTAGTCAGTGAAAATACTCTATTGTTTCTTTATTCTACTTAGAACTTTTGATCTTCCAGAATCTATGGATTGATATATTTCATTAGGTTTGGAAAATTATTGGTTATCATCTCTTCAAGTATTGCTTCTGTCCCCTTCTTTTTGTAAATCCAGTTATATATGTTAGACTTCACAGTGCACTCTAGCCCTCTTGCCACATACCTTGATTTTTCTTCTTTGGATTACGTTTTTCTGACCTTTTCCAGTTCCCTATTTTTCTTTTTAGCCTGATATAATTTTCTTTTAAATCCTTCCATGATTTCTTAATCTTGGTAATTATATTTTTAGCTGTTTTCAAATTTGCTGTGATTTCTTTTTATAGTTTTCAGTTGTCAACTTTCCATGAATAAAGTAAACATGGTTGTCTTAAAGTCTAATTATGGAAATTCCAACATCTAGAGCCCCTGTGGATCTCTCTATTGTCTGCTGTTTCTGCCATATCTCCTTGTATACTTTATTATCTTTGATTGTAGATCAGATATTATATTTGAGGTCAGTTGTAGAAATACTTTGAGGCCTACATATATATTATATTCCTCAATATAGACTGATAGTTTTTACCAAGTTCTTGAGGGCATTAGCAATCTAGTATCACCTTAATTCAGTGTCAGCTTTGAGATTTTTCTGGATTACTCAAATGATTTGCAGTCTGAATCTTTGATGCTTTTCTGAAGTTATGGATGTTTTTATAATTAGGTAAGCATTTACTTTTTAGCAAAAGAATTATTTTGTCTACTTTCTTGCTATTTTCACTCTCATGCAATCTTATAAAACCTGATGGCTTTAAACATTCTCTGTGTATACGTTGGTGAGGCTTGAATTTGTTTCTTTACCCTGGACTTCTCCCTTGAATTCCAATCTTGTATATGCAGTGTCTTCTCTATGCCTCAATTTGGATATTTACCAACATTTTCAAATCAAACCTGCCTGAAAATAAACTCTTGCTTTTCCCCAGAGCATATGCTCTTCTTGAAGTTTTTCCAGTCTCTGTTGATGGCAATTCTATCCTGGATGCTTAGTCTAAAAATCTTAACACCATCCTTCTGTTCTCTTCCTTTCAATTCTATTTCAAATCATTTGGTAAATTCTTGTAGTTTTACAGTTCAAATATATTTAACTGAGTCCAGTCACCTTCATCACCATTACTCTGGCCACAGCCAGTATCCCTCCTACCAGGATTAGTATAACTGCCTCCTACCAGGATTAGTATAATTGCCTCCTACCAGGATTAGTATAATTGCCTCCTACCCGGTCTCCCTGCCTCCACATAGAGAGTAATAAGATACCTTTTTGACCTCATGAGGTATACCACATAATATATTTTTCACCTCTTCTGTTACTCAGTTGCTAGTTCTTAGCTGGTTTTCAAACATTCCAGGAATGCTTCAGGCTTTCGGACTTGCTCATCCCTCTACCTGTACCAGATTTTCTCCAGACAGCCACAGGGGAAGCTATGGGTCTTTGTTTAAATGTCCCCTATCAGGGAGGCTTTTTCTGACCGTCCTGTTTACAGATGCTGTCTTCACCCTACTCTAACCCTTCCCAATATCTCATCATTCCCTGTAATTTTTCTCCTGTTTTGTTTTTTACATAGCATTTATTAGCCTCTGACATACTATGTATTTTATTTATTGATGTTTATTTCTTATTTTTCTATCTCTCCTCCATTCCATTAGAATGTAAGCTTCACAGGATAAGGATCTTGATGTGTTTTCTTTACTATCCAAATCCCAACAACAGGAATATTGCATGGCACATGATAATGTTAAATGGGTATTTGTTAGCTGGGTTAATGTTCCCAACCAGAGGAAAGAAGTGCACATTTTTGGTCAGTTTCAGAACTGAAATCTTATTAATGCAAAAGGCTATTTTCCTTTAGGGCAACAAGACAGGATTGCTTAAAATATAACTAACAAGAAATATTTAATCTCTCAAATTTAATCCTATTAAGTCGATTGTAGATGTCCAACTTATAATGAAATGCCAGTGGTTACTATAATTTCATGTTAGAAAGGAATTTCTAGGCAGCAAATAAAAAAATGTCACTGAATTGATATCTACTGAAAATTCAATTACCATCTGGTTCGCTATGCTTCTGGCACAATCAATTGTGAATACTTATTTTTGTGTTTATCCAATGAAAGACATTGGTGTGGTGTTTCACACGGATCACTTTAACCTGCTTGACAGTCCTTTGATGAACTGGTGAGAAATGGCAGTGATCAAAATCTCTTGCCAAATTAGATATTTGACCCAGGACACATCAGGACACTGTTTTGGATGTTTTAACATTATTCTACTCACTGCTTATACCTTAATATGCTTTCAAAACATTAATGCCAACCAAATTCTGAGAATTTATTTTTAATCCCGATTTTACAGATGAGCAAATGGGGAAGAAGTTAAATGGCTTATTTAAAGCTGCCTCACAAATTAACAGCCTACTGGGACTTTGTGTCAGGCATTTTTGTCTCATGTTTCTAAGTTTATTAATGTCATGATCTGATGCCAGGATAATCCAGGCCTAAGGAACATAATTTATCTTCTGGGGGTGCTGCCATGATGACTGGAGACTTCCCCGTTAAAATTCAGGGTCTGGAACAAGACTTGGTTCACGCTGATAAAAAATGAAGCTCTAATGTGTATTTCTGTTCTTCGGGAAGAAGTATCATTTTGGTGTTTACCAGCCTTTTAGATAGAGGGGCTCAAATAAAAGGCTTAATGGAAATATAGAGCTCCACGTGTTCTGATGCTAGTACAATGGAGTATTATGGTTTATAAGTAGAGCTAGAATTTCCTTCTCCAAGAAGGTAGAGTTAAGTTAGGTATCACTTCTCTAGGCAACCACATACTCAGTTATACATATGTAGAGTAGCTTGTTGTGAATCAAAATGCGTGAGTTCCTTCTGGGGCATAGGGGATTCTTACTGCATCTTGTCCTTGGGCAAGGACTCCTTTCTTGTGTTAGAAAGAGGGGCTTAGAAGTATAATTATACTTGGCTAAAACTGCCAGCTGGTTGATAAGATTATTTTCTTATTCTTTCATATTCTTAGTTTTCTCATCTGTTAAATAGTGATCATTGTAGAATCTCTCTAATAAAGTTGTTATAAGAATTAAATTAAGTTGAGTGTTTGGCACAGTGCTTCGCACATGACAAGTACTACATATTGTTACTGTTGTCATTCTTCTCATCTTCCTCCTTCTCATTATTACTATTATTAAATGATGATGATTATTAAATGAAGATGAGAATATGTTTTCCAGATAAGTACGATGGGGATAGTGAGGAATTCTTTTTATCTTCTATATTTCAAAGACTGGCTATGAGAGCTTTTGCTACCAGATGCAAGATAAGAACATCATCAACTACTTTAGTAGTCGAATGACTCCAACATGGAAAGCCAACAGCTATATTAGCATTTTAAAGTGATAAAAACAAATGTCAAGAAAATATTAAGTCATTTTTACTTAGATTAAAAAAATGGCAAGAGTATAATAACAGACTGTAGTTGGATAGTTTATTGATGTGTTCTCAGAGAATAGAAGTTAGAGTGAATGTAGGAATGTAAAACTAATATTGATTAGTGGCACATCATTAACACAGAAATGTTTTTTGGGTGAATGAGTAAATAGGTGGGTAGTTGGTTCCTAGCCTAACCACAAGTCTCTGAAAATGTCAAGTGTGGCAGACATATAGATTGTCTTACCCACATCTTTTCCAACTTTCTTTAAGTGTGTCCTTTTGTATTGCAGAGATCGGAAAGCTAAAAACCTTATCTCCCAGACTTCTTTAATAGTGAGGGTACCAGACATGATTTAGGTCTTGTCAGTCAGGTGAACTCATGTGAGCTTTGAATTTGGACCTGAATTATGCCATGAAAAGAAGAGCAAGAAGTATCCATTTTTCTGGTTGAGACTGTTGTAGGGGTGGATGGCACTGGGGCTGGCCTTGAAAGTGGGTGCTCCTTGATTGTGATGGGGGAAGCAGCTGTCCTGGCAGTCCATTCCTGCATTGGGAACTTGGGAGTTGTTCCTGAGCACTCTGCCAGAGTTCATTCATTTAGTAGTCCCATTTACTCTGTGAACCTTTGAACACCTGGGATTTATAGCAATCCCTTCCTATTTAAAGAAGTCAATATGGATTCTGTCCTCTGCAACTAAGACTTGACTAGTGGTTCCTTCTACCTTCAGTGCCCCAACTTCATCCTTCTCATCTTTTTTCATCTTGCCTTGGTCAAATGCTACTTCCTTTCGTAAATATTTTCTGATCTCCCCAGCTAATGGACTTTATTTGATCCACTAGAAGGTTTTGTGTTTGTGTTATAGTTTTTGTAATATTCTGTCTTGGTTTTGAGTTAGTCTTCTTACTCTGAATGCAAGTTTTTTGAGGAGGTATAAAATTAAAATATGCTTCAAGGCCTTTTTGAATTTCCACAGTGCTTATCATAGTTTCTTAGATACAGTAGGCACTTAATGAATATTTACATCCGAATGTTCTACTCACAACCTAAGACAAACATTTTCCAAACTGAATTCATCATTTATACCCTTAACCCTGCCTTTCCTTCCCCATCACAGACTGATCTTCATGGAGCAACTCTATCACATTTTTTGAGTTATTTTTCAGCTTTACCACGATTTTCTTTATTTCAGCTTTAGTGTCAATGCAACCCGTGAAGTTCAGAGTTAAATTACTGGCTTATGTGGATCATTTTGAGAGACTGTACCTAGAGTCCAGTTGTGAGGCTGATTTTGATGTCTGCTTTGTTAACTATTTGTGCCCAGTTTTGCCCGCAAGATGTAAGTTTTCAGACAGTCTTACCATCGTTAACTAAACAAATCACATCAAGTGTCATCTATTATTATTATTGTTATTATTTTGTTAAGAAGCAGAGTACAGTGTTGAAAAGTGAGGACATGGAGTCAGACTAACTGGGTTGGGATCACCCAGGCTCTGCCACTAACAGCCTGGTGACCTTCGGCCAGTTCCTTAATCTCTCTGTGCATCAGTTTCCTCATTTGGAAAATGTGGATAATATCTTCTTCTGAATGTTGTTGTAAGGACTGAATAGTCAGTATACATAAAGTACTTAGAATGGTGCCTTGCTTGTAGTACACATATGGCATCAGCTGTTATCTTTCCTATTTATTAAATGTGAATTTGAGGGCTTCCCTGGAGGCGCAGTGGTTGGGAGTCCGCCTGCCGATGCAGGGGACACGGGTTCATGCCCCGGTCTGGGAAGATCCCACATGCCGCGGAGCGGCTGGGCCCCGTGAGCCATGGCCGCTGAGCCTGCGTGTCTGGAGCCTGTGCTCCGCAACGGGAGAGGCCACAACATGAGCTTTTTTAAAAATAAATTTATTATATATTTTTAAATTTTTGGCTGTGTTAGGTCTTCGTTGCTGCCCGCGGGCTTTCTCAAGTTGCGGCGAGCAGGTCTACTCTTCGTTGGGGTGCGCGGGCTTCTCATTGTGGTGGCTTCTCTTGCTGCGGAGCAAGGGCTCTAGGTGTGCAGGCTTCAGTAGTTGTTGCTCGCGGGCTCTAGAGCGCAGGCTCAGTAGTTGTGGCGCACGGGCTCAGTTGCTCTGTGGCATGTGGGATCTTCCCGGGCCACGGATCGTACCCGTGTCCTGCATTGGCAGGTGGATTCTTAACCACTGCACCGCCAGGGAAGTCCCTTGCGCTTTTAAAGTATCTAAATGATATGAAATTCTGACTAGTTAGGACAGAACAACTAGTATTTCTGGGAATGTATGTGGACTTCAGGGATTTTAGTAATCGAGTAATTTTTCTCCACATTTGTGAAATAAACGTACATAAAATAAAACTTTCTTTGAGTTCAATTAAAAAAGCAGTGTACATAGATTAAATTGTCCAGATAATTGTTAATATAAAGTAGTTCACTCCACAAGAGTCATAAGGAAGCAGTGATATTTCTGTAGCTCTTGCAGATGTTTATTGGAACTTAATGATCTTTTTATTCTCATACCCTTTTTTAAAAGGAAGAAGTAGGTAATTAATACTCTGTCACATTTCCTGAGTTTTTAAATTATATAAAGTAGGGTGGTGATTTCAAGGGAAGAAAGGCAAGATATTTTTTATTAGCTATAGAAATAAAATTAGGCTGTGGAATGAGTTTTCTCTTTTTTTGTCCTTTAGTCTAATTTGTGGAACATTAACATCTACAGTATCTTATCTTTATTTTTCTCCTCTGATGGAAAGGTGACTATTAATGATTCATTTTTTGAGCATCAAGATATATCATCCGAAGGTGACAATGTTCATGTATGGATATATAGGAAATCAGGCATTTCTTTACTGGCATTTGGTGTTCAGGGGAGAAGAATGCTGCCTACAGAGAACTTGGGGGTTCTGAGCACCCTGCTCCACTCTTGCAGGTGCTCAGTACAGATTCACTGAGTGAACAAAGAGGTGAAGTTCTCTAATAACAGGCAGACTTGGATTCACGGACTTCATTCCGTGGATGAAATCTTTCTGAAGGATGTCAACTTCCTTTTGCTTTCCTTCTCCAGTCCTGTTCCTATGATCTCTGAGACTCAAATAAAGGATCAGCCACCATTCAAGATTTTTTATGTCAGTTCAACAAAGGGACGTAAAGGTCAATTTCAGGCTGCTCATATTCTACATAGAATATTCAGAGTTAATGACTGATAAATATATTTTTCTATATGTATATTTGTAGTAGAAAGAATATTTTTATATTTTACGGTCAGCAGCAGAATTCGTTTTTGGGTGAGGATAGACTCTGTTTAAGAATGTACCATAATAGCTACTTTGAGAAGGATATGCGAAACTGTCCCCGACACTCCCTCCTTACCCTCTCCTCCTTCTTTCTCATGTGGGCTTGGCCAAGGTAGGATTGACTGAGATCAGGAGGGAACAGTATTGCTTGCTTCATATAGAATGGGAGAACTTTTGTGTTTCTGAAAGAAGATCAAGAGAGACAAGGAGAGAAACTCTTAAGAGGAAGGAATATATGAGAAAGATTTAGATTAGCACTGTCCAATAAAACATAATGTGTCCTACAGATATATAATTTAAAATTTCCAGTAGCAAGGTTTAGAAAGAAAAAGAAACAGGTGAAATTAATTTTAGTAATATATTTTACATTAACAGCATGTCCCAATTTGGACTAGCCAGATTTCAAGAGTTCAGTGGCCACACGTGGCTAGTGGTTACTGTATTGGGCATCACAAATACAGTGACAAGAGCCCCAGCATCATTAAAGTTCTGTGCAGTGGGAATGGATGAGGGTTCTTTTTTTTTTTCCAAATCATTTATTTATTTATTTATTTATTTATAACATCTTTATTAGAGTATAATTGCTTTACAATGGTGTGTTAGTTTCTGCTTTATAACAAAGTGAATCAGTTATACATATACATATGTCCCCATATCTCTTCCCTCTTGTGTCTCCCTCCCTCCCACCCTCCCTATCCCACCCCTCTAGGTGGTCACAAACCACCGAGCTCATCTCCCTGTGCTATGCGGCTGCTTCCCACTACCCATCTGTTTTACGTTTGGAAGTGTATATATGTCCATGTCACTCTCTCACATTGTCCCAGCTTACCCTTCCCCCTCCCCGTATCCTCAAGTCCATTCTCTAGTAAGTCTGCATCTTTATTCCCATCTTGCCCCTAGGTTCTTAAGAACCTTTTTTTTTAGATTCCATATATATGTGTTAGCATACGGTATTTGTTTTTCTCTTTCTGACTTACTTCACTCTGTATGACAGACCCTAGGTCCATCCACCTCACTACAAATAACTCAGTTTCGTTCCTTTTTATAGCTGAGTAATATTCCATTGTATATATGTGCCACATCTTCTTTATCCATTCATCTGCTGATGGACACTTAGGTTGCTTCCATGTCCTGGCTATTGTAAATAGAGCTGCAGTGAACATTTGGGTACATGACTCTTTTTGAATTATGGTTTTCTCAGGGTATATGCCCAGTAGTGGGATTGTTGGGTCGTATGGTATTTCTATTTGTAGTTTTTTAAGGAACCTCCATACTGTTCTCCATAGTGGCTGTATCAATTTACATTCCCACCAACAGTGCAAGAGTGTTCCCTTTTCTCCACACCCTGGATGAGGGTTCTTAAATTAAAAATTTTAATTCATTTTCTGTGTTATGCCAAGATGCAACCCCCTCTCCATCATCCCTGTATCTTCAGTAAAATTCTATTATTGTGTATAGAATATTTTTTGTGAAATTTATTTTTATCTGTATTGGCAGGAATACTATTAAGTATTCACCCAAGCCAGGGGCATAATGTGTCTCCCTCATTTCCGGAAGCCTAATAAAGCCAAGTCTCATTCATTCTACAGCCTTAACATCCCCTATATTCCTCTCCTCCTTTCTGTCTCCACTTTGCTTTGTTTACACTGTACAGTAAAAAGAACAGGGGCTGTGTTCCACATTTGGGTTACACAAAGCACAGAACATAAAAGAGCCATCAGGAGACAGATGTGAGTGAGATGAGAACCCAACAGAAAAGGCAAATCAGAGAAGGCTTGGAGATATGTCAGGAGGGCAGAGCAGGGGGTTGCCAGTCTGCATTGGATGGGAACTTGACTCATTTTTATTCAAGTATTAAAATTAAATTTGGAGAACTTGGGACCATTCAAGAAACTAGTAATTTTTATGGGCAGGCGTAGGTGTGAGATCTGGGAAAGGCTACCTAGGATGAATTAACATAACACAACATAACATAACACAACATAACATAACATAACATAACATAACATAACATAACATAACATAACATATTCTGTCTTACGAAAATAATTTGTTGACCTGAACTACAGTACAGGTCAACAGTATACTACAGTTTTGGGTTTGGGTACAAACCTAGCATGAATTGACATAACATTATTCATAGTATTTGTTTTCACATTTAGGGTGACTATTCATACATTTTGTAGCAGGAATATTAGTATATTTAATAATGGGGTGCTCCCTCAGACCCCACGATGGGGTGTGACATAATATAAGATATATGCACTCTATTGAAGTCCCCAAATTTTAGAATTCCAAATTCCAGCTGGCTTCTTGAGTTTCCAGTAAGGGACTGTGGACCTGAATTTGGATTGGAGGTAGGGTGTGGGTGGAGAGAGGAGGAATGGGAAAAGCTTTCCTAAAACACTTCGCATCACAGCCTAGAGGTCAGTGCTTGACTTGTCAGCTCTCTGCTGATAGACACACCCCTTCTCCCCTGGTGACAGCAAATGTTCTCTCTCTTTCCCTTACCAGCCTTCATATCTTTCATTCCTTGTTGTTTGTCCTCTACCTCCTGAAGTCCTATAGGGTTGTGTATAGTTCTCCACATAAAATTCTAGGATTGTTGGGTAGTTGGGAGAAACTCTTAAGTCTCAAAGTAAGAGATGCTGTTAATCAGAACTTCACCTCAGAGTGTTTTTTTGGAGCAAAAGAGGAGATTGTTTGACTCACGTTGGTTATGTTTAACTGAGTGTGTTGCTTGATCTTGAAAGCATGTAGAAGGCAGTACATGGGCGGTAAATATGTGCTTGACGTTACACATCAGTCACTATTTTATATATAGCATAGTGATTCTGATCCTATTGGAAGAGTAACAGCTCATGGAGTATGCTATTCAGGTATACTATCTAAATCTAGAGATTCTTTCATCTAAGAGAGTTAACAGTACTCTAGAAGGGGCTGATGTATGTGTTTTTAAAAAAACTTTATTGAAGTACAGTTGATTTACAATGTTGTGTTAATTTCTGCTGTACAGCAAAGTGATTCAGTTATATATATATGTGTGTGTATATATATATATATATACACACACATATATATATAGATATATACATTCTTTTTCATATTCTTTTCCATTATGTTTTATCACAGGATCTTGAATATAATTCCCTGTGCTATACAGTAGGACCTTATTGTTTATCCATTCTATATATAATAGCTTGCATCTGTTAATCCCAAACTCTAAATCCATTCCTCCCCCACCCCCTCTGCCCCTTGGCAACCACAAGTCTGTTCTCTATGTCTGCAAGTCTGTTTCTGTTTCGTAGATAAGTTCATTTGTGTCATATTTTAGATTCCACATATAAGTGATTAGATGGGGCTAATACATACTCGGGGAATAACTTACATGGCCAGAGAGATGTGTTTATCTCTTCTGTGTATTCAGAGGCATCCACAATGTTCTGATATTTTGTATCTTTCTTTATATAATGTCTGATGCAAACTATAGAAAGGAGTTTGCTCTCTCTCAGATAGAGAGTCCTGCATGGCCAGAAGTCTTTGTTCCCCACAAATCTCTCCAGATTATTTTTTTCTGTTTATCTTACTGAGCCAGACTTCTTTCAAGAATTATCTCTCTCCTCTATGTAATATTCATTTTGAAAATGCTTCTCTTTCTATGCAGCTATGACAGAATAATGTGTTCCTTGCTGAACAGAATGCAGAGTAATTTCTTATCCAATAAAAATGAAAAAATGAAGCTGTTCAAAAGAAACTTCCAAATTGCCCTGCAAAGGGAACTCCAGAGAGACACCCCAGCAAGCTGGGAGATCAAAGGGTAACATTCAGGACTCATCCATTTGCATTTATCTTTCATCTGGGCAGCGAGTGATGTGCCAGTCATTAGCCTTTTGCTGTTTCTAAGGCAGCAAACAAATATTACAGTTACTGGAGAAAAGACCTGAAGCCTTGTGGTTGATAAAAGAAAACTCAGAAGTAGGCCTTAAGTTCACAGACATCCATTGTGATTGGTTTTCAGTCAGAGACCATACAGAGCAGTAATGATTGGCCTATGTTGAGTCATGATCATCACAGAAGAGTAAGGACACTTTCCCCAGAAAGATGCATGCACACACAACTTTATATAATTTAGGTGTAAGCGTATGGATTCTCTGAAGCCTGTGTCTGTACCCCAGAGTAAGTCTAGAAAGGGAAAAGCATAGAAAGCAAGTATAAATATATGTTCTTATTTTTTTTTAACTTTTAAAATCTGTTTCTGGAAAATAATGCTTTGTTTGTATCTGTATCTTAAAGAAATTACTAAGAAAAGGTAATGTTCAGTTATTTAATTCTGGAATTGTATGTGGCTGAAATAATAGATAGTAGGAATCAATAAGATTAATTTCAAAATCCTGACAGGACAAACCATCTTGAGATTTTTCCAAGGTCTAAAATGTCAGTTTATCTGTAGACACTAAATGAAGAATTCTATCCAAAAAGACTCTGTGGGAGTAGAGCCACCTTATTCATACCTGAATTATTATTATTGGACCTTTAAATATTCTGCAGCATGGACTTGGACCTTTACATATTCACTGTCGCCTTTAGATGGGCTTTTTGTGGATTGTAAGTGCTCCAGCGTGGAGGGAATAATGGGGATGAGAGGTAGGGGAAGCAGTTAACCAGTTGGTAATATCACTGTGAATGGCTCTCCAACTTAAAAGACATTAAAGAATTATTGTTAACTAAAGAGCATCTTGAATTCGGTGCCTTATAGAGTCCAACAATACTATCTAAATGTTAACTTTCTAGGGCCTTGAAATTCATTTTATGGGTACTTTTCATAGCTATTATCATATTTTATTCTCTTTACAACCATGTATGGTAATTATTATTACCATTCTTATATTTTGGATGAGGAAATGAAGGTCAGAGTGGTCAAATAACTTGCCCCCAAATCCTAGTTGTGATAGATCTGGGGCTTCGATCCAAGTTTCTGATTTGCTTCCTTTTGACTCCATCGAGAACAATACATTCCACGTCAGAGTCACCTGGCACTGACAAGTGTTGGTCTGGTTATCACTATCAGTGAGAATTTGTAAGATGAGACTGATTTCTTCTAGGGCAGGAAGAACCAGGGTCACATGAGTGTGCTAGGCTCCTTGTTGTAGAGGAGCATGGAACAGTGGGGCATGGTAGATAGAGAATAATGGCTCTTGGGGTTTGGGAGTTTGGTAGCGAAGAACATAGAAAATAGAATCCTTACTTCTCATTTCTCTCAGCCTACTCCAACATAGCACAGTTTGGTAATGAAGTGAAAGATGTCTTTAGGAATGAGAAAAATAAAATAAAATAAAAAGCAGAGGCCCAATCAACCTTGTGCTTCATTCTTTGCTAAGGAAGATGCTAAGAAGATTTTCCCTCCCAAATTCCAGTTTGAAGCTGAAAGGTCAGAAGTACTAGAACGGATAATGACCAAGGCACAGTATGTTCTAAACCTAATGACAAAGTAGATGCAAATAAATAGCTGGAACTGGAGGGCACTCATCCAAGGGTCCTGAAGGAACTCAAGAGTAAAATAGTCTGTGGGTCTAAGACAATTTATAGTCACAGATGACCCTTGAGTGTTCCTAGAGTTTGAGGACAGGTAACAAATCCAGTTCCCTGTTACAAAAAATTCAACTTTTGTCACTGATTTGTTTTTATTTCTACTTTAAGAAATCAATTCACAGGGCTTCCCTGGTGGCGCAGTGGTTGAGAGTCCGCCTGCCGATGCAGGGTACACGGTTTGTGCCCCGGTCCGGGAAGATCCCACATGCCGCGGAGTGGCTGGGCCCGTGAGCCATGGCCGCTGAGCCTGCACGTCCGGAACCTGTGCTCCGCAACGGGAGAGACCACAGCAGTGAGAGGCCTGCGTACCGCAAAAAAAAAAAAAAAAAAAAAAAATCAATTCACAAATGTTCATTGAGTATCTACTGTTAGACATTATGACATGATTATGTTTTTGACTTTTCAAGTTGATTTTACTAGATTTCCAGAAAGCTCAACCAATACCCAGAGGTTCCACAAGAATCCTTATAAACCTAACAGCCTGCCTATTCAGGACTTTAGTCTATTATAAGTTAAACACCACTAGTTTAAGAAAATAAAATCACAGACCAATACCCAAAACCCATAACATAGTTGACGAACAAAATTAGTTTCTTCTTTCAGGTAATTTAAGAGATGATGTTTTATGTACTTATTCTAAATAGGAATGATAGTTTTTGAATGAGGATTACAGGAAAGTGTATTTTTATTTCTTTTCTGTCCTGCCAAACTAGAAATGGTTCTCTAGATTTTTTACAGAAGCATGGAATGGCTTTGAATTGAAACTTTAAAGTTCTTTTATTTCACTCCTTTCAGTCAACCTGAAAAACTATCAGAATCAGAGAAAGAATTTTGATAGAGTCTTTGGGAGATATTCCCCCAAAGAAAAGCAGTATGTAGGTGAAAAGGTACTTTAGCTGATGGTTGTAAAAATGCAACAATTAAGGCTATATAGTTTTGCAACTATAGAAGTTGCAAACTTTTTTTCTCCTTAAATAACACTTTTTTTTTCTCCTTAAATCCTTGTAAGAGACAGTTGGATTTCTGCTCCCTGCTCTATCTTTCCATGACTCTTTTTTTTTTTTTTTTTTTGCGGTACGCGGGCCTCTCACTGTTGTGGCCTCTCCCACTGCAGAGCACAGGCTCCGGATTCACAGGCTCAGCGGCCATGGCTCACGGGCCCAGCCGCTCTGCGGCAGGTGGGATCTTCCCGGACCGGGCCACGAACCCGTGTACCCTGCAACGGCAGGCAGACTCTCAACCACTGCGCCACCAGGGAAGCCCTCCATGACTCTTAAATGTCAAGGGAAGACAGAGGACCTATGGGGGTGAAGAGGGAAGAAAAGAAAGAGTCGCACTTGGGTATTCTTAATATTAGTTGAATTACAGCCCCCTGACTGTTGCTGGGACTAGGATAATAATAGTCATAACGAGTCTTCAACATATTTGTATATCTTTTAACTTTGGACCACGTAGTGCGATTGTACTTTCCTAGAAAACTCCATGTAATGGTGGATCATTTAGTAATAAGACTCCATTCTATTTCGTCTTTTTTGTTATATATATGACCTAGCTCAGGAAGTGAGTTTGTCTATTTTTCTCTCAGTTCTTTTTCTCATTGGTATTCTTTCTTCTTCCTTTTATTGTAAAGAGAAGGAAGTTAGACTTTAAAGGATTAGAGGAGGGCTTGTTTGACTTTCCGAAATCGTATTCATTCTCAGAGACTTGTATTTTATAGATGGGAAATAAGGTTTTTCTTATAGCTACCCATAAATTAATGCTGGCCTTTGAGTGAGAAATTAATATGCTCCTCAGAAATTTCTGCTACTTATCTGGCAATTTTCCTCACATGGAATAAGGATTCACCGTTATGTCTAAATGTAACATGAAGATGGAGTTTATGAATGTGCTCTTCATTGGAACTACTGTCAGAATTATGGAGGGTCAACAGTTGTTTTTTTCTGCTCTCTGAAATATTGGTTGAGCTGAATAGTGTTGAGTTGAATAGTGTTCTAACACAGGCTTTCATTCACATTTGTATCTCCAGACTCTACCTAAAAAGTGCTCAATAAACAAACATCTTGAGCATCTATTAAGTTCTGGGACATGGTGATGTTTAGGAAGATAGGCTCTGGATATAGAACTATGTTGCCATTGTGGTTCCACTGTTCTTAACCTCTTTGTATCTCAGTTTTTTATCTGTGAAAGAAAATAATAGTGCCTTCCTTACAGAGGTGTAAGAGTTAAGGAACACAATGTACAATATCAGGCTAGTTTCGGGATTGTTTGTGCTCAGATCCATTCCTTGCCCTTCCCCAGCAATACTTTGTGTCACAGAGGGGCTGACTCCTCTGAGCTGCATTTCCCCAGGCTCCTGTGTCAACAGACTTCTGGCTGGTGAAAAATTGAGGGGGCAGAAGAAAGGGAGACGTCAGGGCATTTCCCCCTCCCTCTCTACTCCAGGGATATTCTTGGGCAACAACTACATCTTCTTCATGGCACCAGCTCCTGCTGGACAGACCCACCTGGCTTCCTACTTCCTTCAGGTGTCCCCAGCCTCTGGGCTCCCTCCTCCTTTTGTCTCTCCATCCTGTGGGTTACAGTGGCTTCCCGCCGCTGCTGCTCTCTGGCTTACCTCACTCTTCCCTGTTTGGGTCTCAGTTCCTCCAGTCACTTGTACAACCAGTTCCCTGAATTATTTTCTCTGTTGTAAATTCTTATCACTGTTTCTGCTTTTCTGGTAGGTTCTTTATTGATGCATGTATATAAAATATTTAGTCTAGTGCCTGGGCAATAGTATGTTCTCCTTATATGGTAGGTATAAACAAGTATAAACCAAGTAGAAATTAGTAAATCTGTAAGCATTTTAAGTATAAGGAAAAAACCCACAGCCTCCTTATCCATAATTCCAAAATCTATAAAAGCTCTGAAAACTTGAGTGTTTCAAAAATAAGTTTGTGGCAAATAACTTTGATTGCAAATTCTGACTTGAACTGACATGAATTATTTATTTATCCCACTTAGGGTGATTTTATTTATGTTTTATTGCATAAAATAGATGTGCTTGATCTCAGAAGACTGATCAGGCTCCACTGGGAATGTTATGTAATAAATGGTATGTGCATATATTCTCTGTATAAACTCCCCAAAATTCTGAATTCAGAAATTCATTGGACCCAAGGGTTTGGAACAGGGGATTGTATGGCTGTATCAGATTTCAGAAAAAGAAAAAGTTGAAATGGCTTTGAAGAATGGGAGAGAGAGGAGATGGGGAATTCTGAGTAAAAAGGCAGTTATAAAGAAAAGAGTGGAAAAAAAGGAAAAATGAGGTGAATGTGAAAAATAGTAAGTAGGAGGAGGAAAAAAGAGAATAAGTAGTATACAAATTATAAAAAGAATCTTCAAATGTTGGATTTTATTGTTAAGAAATAGAGAACCCTTGAAGAGTTTTGAGCAGAAGAGTAACTTAAATAGCATTATGCTTAAAGGAGCATTAAAATAGGTAGGTTGGCATAAAGAAAAAACCTTTTGGAAATGGAGATACATTTAACAGGCAACTTTAATAGGATGAGTAAATGCAATTGAAGTGAGGTAGTGGCGTGCCAAACAAAGTACCAATATAGAATCTACGGGACTTGATAATTAACTGGATATGGAGGAAGAGAAAGTGTGATGGTTATTTTTGTGTGTCAGTTTGACTGGGCTAAGGGATGCCCAGATAGCTGGTAAAACATTATTTCTGTGAGGATATTTCCAGAAGAGGTTAGTATTTGAATCAGTAGACTGAGCATGGAAGATTGCCCTCACCAATCCATTGAAGATCGGCTAGAACAAAAAGACCAAGGAAGGGCAAATCTGCTCTCTGCTTGACCTAGAACATCCATCTTCTCCTGCCCTTGGACATTTGCGCTCCTGATCCTTAGGCCTTCAGACTTGGGCTAGGACTTACGTGCTGTCTTGGTTCTCAGACCTTTGGGTTTGAATTGACTACACCACTGACTTTCCTGGCTTTCCAGTTTACAGACGGCAGATTGTGGACTTCTCAGTCTCTATAATTGATCTCTTTCTTTATACCTTTATATATCCATTGGTTCTGTTTCTCTGGAGAATCTTGACTACTACAGAAGGGTATCTAGAATAATTAAGTTCTTGCCTGGGCAATTGAAAGAATAGTGCTGCCATTAGCAGATGTACGCCAGGCAGGAGGAGGAGCAAGTTTGTGCGGAAGACAGTATGTTTAAGTCATGACATACTGAGAGACTCAAATATTAAAGCCATCTGGAAATGATAGAATGTTTATGAAGATGGAAAGTAAATATCAGTTTTGCTAGATTCATTTATGGATTCATGAGATTTTGAGAAAAGCAATTTCGAGTATGTTCTTCATTTGAAATTAACATGTAGAAATCTGGCTGCAGAACTGATGGATTTGCTTTCGTAAAGCTCTTCAAAACAAAAGCCTTGCCAATGCAAGAATTTAAATAAATATACTTTAACTAAAACTAGAAATTTCTATTCTTATATTAGCTATTCATTTCCCCAGCAACTATGCCACAGTTCCAGAATTACAAATTCAATGAACACATAATTATGAAAAAATTCCAAAGTGATTTTCATGGTTTTTACTTCTTGTGAATTTGGAATTACCATTTTAAGATGATATGAAAATTCTTATTCTTCAAAAGTAGTTTACAAAGTGGACATTTATCTCCTTTTTTTGTGAAATGTCATTACAAAACCACAATCATATTTCATCATTGCTCAAGTACCACTGAAACTGCAGTGTCATAGAAACAGATGCACTTCTCTAATTATAGAGAAAGTGCCTTGCTTAAAGGCAAGCAGTCTTCAAATTTACAACTAGCTCCTTTTCATTAAGTGGGTCTCCTTGTGGCTTGAGTGGTATTAACTGTGGTAAGTGTACACAAAGACACCTGTGTGAGTTTGCTAGAGCTGCCATAGCAAAATACCACAGATGGAGTGGCCTAAACAATAGAAATTTATTGTCTCACAGTTTTGGAGGCTAGAAGTCCAAATCAAGGTGTAAGGAGGGTTGGTTCCACTTGAGGTCTTTGAGGGAAGGATTTGTTCCAGACCTCTCTCCGTGGCTTGTAGATGGCCATCTGATGCATGTCTGTCTGTGTCCAAATTTCCCCTTTTATAAGGACATCAGTCATATTGGACTAGAGCATACTCTTTTGATCTCATTTTAATTTGATTACCTCTTAAAGACCCTATCTCCAAATAAGGTCACATTTTGAGGTACTGAGGGTTAAGGGTCCAGCATGTCTTTTTGGGGGGACACAATTCAATCCATAGCAACACCTCCTCATAAGTAAGGTATGTTCCTATGACTCAAGTGCCCCTAGGTCCCACTTTAATATAGAAAAAGACTGTGGAGTTTCTTGAGAACTAGGTAGAAAGCTAGCTAGCAGCAAAGCAGATGTAAGGATCTCCTGATTGGTCAGCTGTCACAGCTCTTTCAAGGAGGAAAATTAATAATAATTGAAAGACTAATATTTGCTCACAGAGTCTGCTTTACTTTTAGAATGAAGATATTATCTCCAAAAACTTAGAGCCTGGATACAACATAATTGTCTGCCTATGAGTAAAAGCAATAACTTTGATATGAAAAAATTTTTGAGAGGTACTTTTATTTTATTTAAGGTATTTGTCTTAAATAACATTTATTTACTTAATTATAAGTTTCTGCTGACAGGGCTTTGTCTTATGTTTGACATGTAGTAAGTTTGTCAAATGAATAAATAAACTAATGAACAAATGACATTGTTATATAACATTGGATTATCATTTGGGGATAAGAATAAGGAAGAGGAAATTAAAAAATGGAATAATAGAATCCCCTGTAAATAGAATTGAAATGAAATCATAGAACATTATAACTTAGAGACTTTGAAGATCCTTGTAAGAGAAAAGTTTAGTTCCTCCTTTTACAATGGAGAATTGAGGGTCAAAGATGTCAATGTTTCTGAGACCACAGGACCAAGTTAGTAATGTGGTGTAATGGAAGAGCAGGCATTCTGAAATCAGAGTTTTTGTTGTTGCTGTTTTTTTAAACAGTAATCATTAATTCTGTAGATCTGTAGGTCAACTGAGGATTGGCTGCTCTCAGCTGGACTTGGTTGGTGGCTCTGTTGAGATTGTCTGGCCTCTGCTCACATATCTGGAAATCAGCTGAGCTAGGCTGTGCTTGACTTTGATTTGAATTTGCTCACTGTGTCTCTCATTTTTCTCCTGGGAAACTTGGGTATGTTCTCATGGCAATGACAGAGGAGCAAGAGAGCAAGCCCAACTGTGCAAGCTCTTTCAAGCTTTTGGTTATGTCATGTTGCTGATATTCCATTGGTGAAGTCAAAGGGCTGAGCCCAAAGTGAAGTGGTGGGGTATATTCCCCCTCTTCAGTGAAAGGAGCTGTGAAGTTACATGGCGAAGGCCGTGGATATGGAGGGGCAGATTATGAAGAATTGGAGCTTTAAACTACTGCAAGTGATGAATGTTGGGGAGTGCGAGATAGAGGGTGGGAGTTTGTGACTTTTTTTTGCCAAGAATAAGGTACATGCGATCTTGACTTTACTGCATTGCTTTGAGAAATCTGGCTGTCCTCAGTTTCTTTATCTGTGAGCAGGGATTAACGATATCTGTATTACTGGATAATTGTGAACAATAAAGAGGGAGCACTTCTAAAACATTTGTTATGCAGTATATTTTGAACTTATGTTAGGTCTCTTCCCTCTTTTTCAGAGCAATTTCAGGGTGTACATCCCTAAAAACCAAGAAGACCATTGTAAAGCAAAAAGCAAATAAACACATAATGTACTAATGTATGTTAGTGCATTAACGTAGAAGAGGAACAAAATAAGGGAAAATTTTCTTGGCCTGAAGAGGATATTCAATGAGGATTAATGGAGGGGACTGGAGAGGGTATTCCAAGGGTAGGGGGGATAAAACAAAATGTGGGGTGATGTCAAAGTGAACACATTTAGAAGATCGTCTCATTACAGTGTTTTCCCCCATGTGGGAGACTAGAGAAAGAGCCTGTCCCACGTGGGTCCTTAAAAAATTTTGAAAAATATCTCTTCTCTCACTTCCATCTGGTCCCTCCCTTTTCCTCTCCCAGGACTTTTTAGAGATTTGTAAAAATGGAGAGAGGACCCAAGGAGGCTGGACTTAGATGTGGTTTGCTTCTCTCCTGTCTTCTGATCTTTTCTCACTGCTTTTTCTAATCCTTGCTAAGAATGGATGTGGCTTTTTTTTTTTTATTCATAAAGCCATTATTGATGGCCAGCTCTGTGCAAGGCACTGTGTCTGACGCTGAGTAGAGGTGGTGGAGTAGTGGTGGTGGGATGTGTTTACAGAGACGTATGCAAAGTGTTTCTGCTATCAGGGAGTTGCATATTCTCCATTTGCCTGCACCCCCGATAATCTCCACTCTTTGCTCCTTGCACTGTGTCTCAGGCTGTCCTCTGTTGCCTTCTGGCTTCCATTGGAGTTCAGTCAGTGAACCACCAGCAGGAGGTTACAGACTGGGAGATGAGAGTTTGGTTCCTGCCCTGCAGTCTTGACAATTGGCATTGGCTACACTCCTAAAAGTCATGGCTCCTGTACCCTTTCCTAGAGCTACGGATCCAGCTTCCCCTGAGTTCTGGTAACTGCTCCTTCTTACCCCTTTAGCCTAAGCTGGTAATAGCTTTTCAGCGTTACTAGTCCTTAGATGCTTCATCAATACTTGGTGGTTTCCCTTAATCCACCCACACCTTTGTAGATACCCCTTCACTAAACCTTCTTCAATCACTTCTTCTGATTATGCCATCTGTGTTCCCTCAGGACCCTCACTGATACACCTTCCCACTGTAAGATCAATATGGGAATTGAGAGACAGGTGGTGCTAATGTGCTTTCTTTCCAAAAGGAAGCTTTGCTGGATTAGTGATACCCTATTTTTTAAATATATATTTCATACATTTGCCTTTTTGCTTGGAAAATGCTTTCATCAGGGCTATTTGTCTTCTCTGAGATACTGAAGACAGCATGTACTGTGTGGTATAGTGGCTTTTTCCCTCCCTTCCTTTACCTTTCCTTCCTTCCTTCCACCCTCCCTCCCTCCCTCTCCCTCTCCCTCTTTTTCTTCTTCCTTCCTTCCTTTCTTTCCTTCTTTCTGTTTACTTGCTCTGTGTAGGAAGACGAGAGACAACATTTGAAATCTAAGCAATGTTTGCACAAAACTATAGAGCTGGTGTTTTAAGGAAAGAGGATAGCACTAAAACCAGATAATTTGGTCCCCATTTTACATTAGGAAAATTTTAAATGCTGGTGTTTCTGTTTATGCATTATACTTTCTCATGACATACTTCCAACTAAATACCTCATTCTCAATAACCTCCCTGCCCCCTTGCAGTCTGTTGCCAAATTTTATATATATTACTTCTACTGTATCTCAAGAATTGATTTCTTTGTTTCTATTTCTGTCATACATTCTTCTTAAAATCTTATTCTATGGGGCATTTGAAATAGACCTGAGTGTATGATGGCTTGATTTAATTTTTTCTCCATGGCCAAACTCAACTTAGCTCATGAACCCCACGTTCAATTTTGGCAGAAACTCATTCTTGTTAATTCAAGGTTAACACAGTTATGCCATATATTCCTGAACGGAGTATCAGACAACAGCCTCTCCCAGGGTCTGGATTCTGCCTACTTTGTTTCCTGTCTCATCCTCTGATGTTCAGTCACTGTTAACATGGGGCCAGGCTGAACCACCTGCAGTTCCTCAGTGTATTTAATGCTTTTTCCTACCTCTGTTTTCAAACGTGTAGTTCTTTTAGCTGGGTAAACCATGTTCCCCTTTCCCTCCTGTCACCTTCTTCACTTCAAGTGAGTGAATAAATGTCTAGTCTCTTTACTTGACCTCTCTTTCAAAAAATTCAATGAGAACCTAGCTTACCAAAGTCCTATGGAAGTAAAGTTATTCCCATTACAAAGATAGGGAAAATGATGCTCAGAGATATGCTAAGCATCATAAAATTGAAAAATATATGAGTTGTGCAGGTGGAATTGAAAATTCCTCTTTCTGACTCTAAGTTTTGTGTCTCACTTTCTGCTTACCATAACCTATTTATTCGTGTAGCACGTATTTGTGGAACTCCTAATATGTATCAATCACCGGGATACAGAGATTGTTTAAAAATTCTCACAGTTCACTGGAAATGGTGTGTAAGTGGAGAGATAAGCACAACACCAATTGGAGAAGAATTAATGGCAGTAGAGTTAGAGGCAGAGAAAAGTAAACGTGCCATCCTCTGGGAAGATGTGAAAATACTCTCAGAGAGCTAACATTTAAGTTAGTCTTTATTTAAAAAAATATATTTATGTATTTATTTTTATATATTTGGCTGCACTGGGTCTTAGTTGTGGCACGCGGGATCTTTGTTGCAGCATGTGGGATCTTCATTGCGGCATGTGGGATCTTTATGCGGTATCTTTAGTTGCGGCAATGTGGGATCTAGTTCCCTGACCAGGGATCAAACCCGGAACGCCGCATTGGGAGTGCAGAGTCTTAGCCACTGGACCACCAGGGAAGTCCCTAAGTTAGTCTTTAAATATAAGTAAGACTTTTCTAAGCAGAATGAAATTCAGGCAGGGGTAACTTTTTTTAATTTAAAATGATGGTAGTTTGTTTATTATACATTTTTTTACATTGACTTAGATTTTTAAAAGTATTACTTAAAATATTTTCTTGATTTTTGAGTTTTTTTGGTGCCCCATTAAACTCTGTGTTTGAAGCAACTACCTTGCTCTTCTCACCCTGGTCCTTTTCCTGTAACAGTCATGGAGTTGGAAAAGGTATACTTTTCCAGTGAAAGATGACAATTTAGGCTTTGTAGAGTGAAGGGTGTGAGTTGGTGTCAGTGGTGGGGAGGTGGAGACTGTCCAAAGATATGGCTACAGTGCTGGATTGTGAAGTGGCTAACAGGCTAGGAATTTTGGTTTTGATTTTTTAAACGAGTTTTTGGATGTCTTTTTTAAAGATTAAGAGTGGTAAAATCAGATTTAATTTTTGGAAGCTCTCTTTATAAAGAGTACTCAGTGGAGGAGGCAAGACTTGAACGTGGCAAAAAATTAGCAGTTGGTTTCATCAAACAAGATAAATATTGAAAGTCTAAATAAAAGCAGTAATGATAGATATGGTATTGGAAGTAATGTGATCTTATATTTTTTAATTAAAAGTTTCTCTTACTAATTATACAATTATTTTTTTCTTCAAGGCATGTTCATTTGTCCAAGATTTTTAAAAGAAAAATCATCTTATTTTCCGCCTTTTAATATTTTACTTCACTCTAGTTAAAGTATAAAATGATGGTAAAGTGCAATGTTACACCTTCACCCCATAATGCCCTATCTGATGAACATTGCTTTATATGTTCTCAAAAAAATCAACAGCAGGAAACCTCAGAGTTGATTTTGTTTAGCACGTCACCACCTAGTGAAAAACACGCACATACGCACACATGCACACACACGTACAAAATAAGTGCAAAAAGTCTGAGCAATTGAAAGTCATCTCCCAGTCACTCAAGAATTGCCTCTCATAATACTTTACAAACTCTTTCAGCCCTAATAAGGAGAAGGCTCCTCCACCACATGAGTGGTTAACTTACTCTAGTGTAGTTTTCTCATTTGTTGACTTGGCAACAGTCTTTGAGTCTGAGAGTTAAAAAAAATAGGCTGTAAGGAGTAAACATTGATTTACCTAATCAAGTAAGCATCCTTGAAGACAACTAGTTCAAATATAGGCCAACCAGGGTATGTCATGTTTTATTAAGTTGTACTAATTTTTTTGAGAGGGGTCTCAGAGTAACTATACTGGGAAATTAAGATATGAAAATGATAAGTGACGGCAATTAATGTTCTTGATCAGTTTGCACCATGACATCAACAAGAATCATAGCTATAAAAGTATGAAGTTAAAAGAATGGAGCAAAGGCTAAGGTAAGTTTGTCCTAGAAAAATATGAAATACTCTGGAAGGTAATAGGTAACTTTATTTTGGCAGTGACTTCTGACCGACTTGGAGGATATAATTTAATAGATTTTTCTGAGTGTTCCTAATAGGGCATCTTCATCATGAACCTCAATGCTAAGTGTGTTATCTTGGAAGTTATCATCTCTTCTTTCAGTGGACAGAGAAAGAGTTGTTGAGAAGCCCCTCTCTAGTTTGGTAAATAGACCATCTTTAAGCAATTAAGAAACTGAATATGTATCCGTAGCAGACGTTAGTTAGTCTCTGTCATCATCTTCCCTCCCCTCTCCTCCTTGTTTTCTTTCACACTTTCACAGTTTTATATTTTACATTTAGGTCTATGATCCATTTTGAGGTATTTTTTTGTATAAAGTGAGAAGTACAGGTTAAGGTCTTTTTTTCTTTTTTTTCTCCATTGAATTTCTTTTGCACATTGCCAAATACCAACTGACTATGTGTTTATTTTCTGTTTCACTGACCTTTGTTCTTTCACTAACATCACTGTTTTGATCATTGAAGCTTTATAGTAAGTGTGAGAATTCAGATACTGTGATTCCTCCAACTTTGATCTTCTTTTAATTGAGCTTTTAGTTGTTTTGGTTATTGTAATTCTTTTACTTCGTCAAGAGCTTGTAGAATCAGCTTGTTTATATTTTCTGGGAAGAAGAATCATGCTTCTTCTGGGTTTTTGATTGGGATTTCATTAAATCTACAGCTCAATTAAGGGAGAATTGACATCTTAACAATATTCTGTCTTCCAATACATGAATATATCTATTTTTTTTCAGATCTTCAGTTTCTTTCATCTGTGTTTTGAAGTTTTCAGCGTATGTATTATGCATGTATCTGTCAGATTTACACCTCAGTATTTAATCCTCTTTGGAGCTGTTGTAAATAGTACTTCTAAAAATTTTAGTTTTTATTTGTACATTTATAGTATATAGAAACAGGGATGAATTTTTATATTGATATTTTATCCTGTGCACTGCTAAACTCACTCATTAGTTCCAGGAGCTTTCTTGGAATATACCTCGGAATTTTCTATATAGAAAATCATGTCCACTGCTAATAGAGGTGGTTTTATTTCTTCCTTTACAAACTAAGTGAATACCTTTTGCTTTTTATTCTGCTGCTTTTTTGCTATGGCTGGAATCTCCAGGAATATTGAAAAGGAATGGTGAGAGCAGACATCTTTGCATTGTTCCCTATCTTAAAGGGAACATTCAGATTCAGTTTTTCACCATTAAGTATTATATTACTTGGTATTTTGCAGATTCCCTAATCAAATTAAGGAACTTTCCTTCTATTTCTACTCTTTAAAGTTTTTTAAAATCATGAATAAAGTTTGAATTTTGTTGAAGCCTTTCCTGCATTTATCGATATGATCATGTGGTCGTCCTTCTTTAGTGTATTAATAAGATGCATTACATTGATTTTTGAATGTTGATCCAGCATTGAATTCCCAGGATAAACCCCACTCAGTCATGATCTTTTTGAAATATTCCTAGATTGAATTTCCTAATGTTTTCTCGAAGATTTTTGTATCTATTGTACATTCATGAGGTTTATAGATCTGTAATTTTATTTTCTTGTACTTCGTTTGGTATAAGAATAATGCTGGCCCACTAAAATTAGCTTGAAAGTCTTATCTCTACTTTTATTTTCTGGAAAAGATTGTGTAGAATTGGTATTATTTATTCCTCAAAAGTTTGGTAGAATTTGGCAGTGAAACCACTTGGGCCTGGAATTTGCTTTGTTGGAATGTTTTTGAATTTGATTTCTTTAATAGATATATGACTATCCAGGCTAGCTATTTCTTTTTGAGTAAGTTTTAGTAGATTTCTTATTTTAAGAAATTGGCTCATTTTATCTAAGTTATCCAATTTTAAGGCATAAACTTGTTCACAGTATTCCTTTACTATCCTTTCAAGGTCAGTGAGGGCTGTACTAACAACCCCTCTTTCATTATTTATATTAATGGTTTGTGTTTCTCTTTTATTCTTTGTCAATTCATCAATTTTATTGATCTTTTCGAAGAACCATCTTGTTGTTCTATAAATGTCTTGCATTGTTTTTCACTTTTCAATTTCATTGCTTTCTGCTCTTTATCATTTCCTTTCTTCTGCTTGCTTTAGGCTTAGTTTGCTCTTCTAGTCTCTTAAGGTGGAAATTAGACCTTTCTTCTTTTCCAAGATAGGCATCTAATGCTGTAAGCTTTTCTCTAAGAAATGCTTTGGTACCATCTCACAAACTTTGATATATTTTATTTATTTTCATTTTTATTTAGTTCAAAATATTTTCTAATCCAACCTCCCTTTGCAGCCTCATCTTCTAAGACTTCCCTCATGTAGCTTGTGTTGTAGACATACTTATTTGATTTTATGCTTTTGTTCCTTCGCTTCTGATGTTTCTATTACTGTGACTCCTTTTTCTTAGTTCAATCTATCAGTCTTACTTATCCTCTTCAAATGTCATATACTCCATGAAGCTTTCCCTGATCACTTCCCAGGGAAGTGATATCCCTTCTTTGAGCTCCCAAAGTATATTATACTTTGCTAATGTCATTTAATAACTATTTCCTTATAGTTACTGCCTACTATAACCCATTTTCTTTGGCTGCAGAGGAGCATTGGTAACTTTACTCTGGGTAGGGCAAACAATGGTCAGAGGAAACAGTTTTCCAGATTTTTGGATTGCAGTATTTCCCTGAATGGTTTCATTATGTACTCGATTACTCCTACAGGTGCCAATATACCTAAATAGGTGGTGGTGGTAGAGGCAGCAACTAATAATTCTTCTTTGCCAGCTAAACTTACATCCAGAATGCTGAAGAATGGTTAAATAGTTCTTTGCTCAATGCTTTCAGTGATGAAAATCTAGAATGTACACATTGGGCATGTTTGTGAAAAATTATGTGTTGCACCTGTAGTCTGACTCATCCCCATGTACCAAATAAGAATCCATTTTCTTTCTTCAAGTCTTCTCTTTGTTCCTCTACCACTGCCCTTCCCTCCAACACACTCTGCTTTTGTCCTTTTTATTCCTTCTTTTCTCTGGCTCCAAGTCTCTACCTTCCCTCCTGTTCCAAATTACAGCCCTTCTCCCAGCAGTTAACAAGGCCCTTGCCTTATCTTATATCTTTCAAATCATACACTACTGTATATAAAATAGATAACCAACAAAGACCTGTGCACCACAGGGAACTTTACTCAATATTTCCTAATAACCTGTAAGGGAAAAGAATCTGAAAGAAATAGATATATATGTATGTATAACTGAAACACTTTGCTGTACACCTGAAACTAACACAACATTGTAAATCAACTATACTTTAATAAAAAAATAAATAAAGCTGGAAAAAAATCCCAAATCATATGGATGAAGATTTGGCAATGTGAGTCATTGTTCTTCTCAGGGCGGTCCCTGGAGAGGTAGATGTTGGCTTAAGAGGTGGGGAAGGGCATTGGATTGCCTCCTACACTGACTTGTTTTTTTCCTTCTGTGTTATTTTTTCTGCATTTCCTGAGTATTTTAAAAAGGCAGTGATCTTACATCATTCATGTTGAGTTCTTATCAATAGGTACCTTATAAGATCATATGCTCTCTTTTATGTATCTCCCAACTCTATTAGTTTAATCTTGGAGGATACCATGTCTAATTACCTTTTCCAAATTTCTGTGATTCTTTTCTCTTCTGCATTGATTACGGTGAGCAGAAGGAAAGGCACTTCATAACATATAATATTGTTTGTATACATATATCCACTAAATTAGAATATTTCTTGAGAGTGTAGATTAATTAGTCTTTTTTATTCATGTGTTTCCCACTTGTCATTAATTACCATGGTGCTGGATATTTAATTCATCCTCAGTTAACAAATAAAATTGAAAATGAATGAATACAATTAAGACATGGTAACAACAACAACAAAAAACCAGAATACCTGGAAAAGTTTCAAAATGAAGAAATCTAATCAGATTTGCCAACCTGTTGAGGCAAAGAATGCAGAAGGATATCTTATTAGGAATACAGATTTGGACTCCCTCTTGTAAGAGCACCAGATTCACAACTAACTTCTGAGCCATCATTGACAGGAAGACACTGGAACTCACCAAAAAACATACCCTGCATCCAAAGACAAAGGAGAAGCCACAATGAGATGGTAGGAGGAGCACAATCACAATAAAATCAAATCCCATAACTGCTGGGTGGGTGACTCACAAACTGGAGAGCAATTATACCACAGAAGTCCACCCACTGGAGTGAAGGTTCTGAGCCCCTCATCAGGCTTCCCAACCTGGGGGCCTGGCAATGGGAGGAGGAATTCCTAGAGAATCAGACTTTGAAGGCTAGTGAGACTTGATTACAGGACTTTGACAGGACTGGGGGAAACAGAGACTCCATTCTTGGAGGGCACACAAAAAGTAGTGTGAGCATCGGGACCCAGGGGGGAAGGAGCAGTGACCCCAGGGGAGACTGAACCAGACCTACCTGCTAGTGTTGGAGGGTCTCCTGCAGAGGCGGGGGGCGACTGTGGCTCACTGTGGGGACAAGGACACTGGCAGCAGAAGCTCTGGGAAGTACTCCTTGGCATGAACCCTCCTGGAGTCCTCCATTAGCCCCACCAAAGAACCTGTAGCCTCCAGTGCTGAGTTGCCTCAGGCCAAACAACCAACAGGGAGGGAACTCAGCCTGACCCATCAGCAGACAAGCGGATTAAAGTTTTACTGAGCTCTGCCCACCAGAGCAACACCCAGCTCTACACACCACCAGTCCCTCCCATCAGGAAGCTTGCACAAGCCTCTTAGACAGCCTCATCCACGAGAGGGCAGACAGCAGAAGCAAGAAGAACTACAACCCTGCAGCCTGTGGAAGGAAAACCACATTCACAGAAAGACAGACAAAATGAAAAGGCAGAGGACTATGTACCAGATGAAGGATCAAGATAAAAATCCCAGAAAAACAACTAAATGAAGTGGAGATAGACAACCTTCCAGAAAAAGAATTCAGAATAACGATAGTGAAGGTGATCCAGGACCTCGGAAAAAGAATGGAGGCAAAGATCAAGAAGATACAAGAAATGTTTAACAAAGACCTAGAAGAACAAACACCTAGAAGAATTAAAGAACAAACAGAGATGAACAATACAATAATTGAAATGAAAAATACACTAGAAGGAATCAATAGCAGAATATCTGAGGCAGAAGAACAGATAAGTTACTTGGAAGGCAGAATGGTAGAAGTCACTGCCGCAGAACAGAATAAAGAAAAAAGAATGAAAAAAAGTGAAGACAGTCTAAGACACTTCTGGGACAACATTAAACGCACCAACATTCGCATTATAGGGGTCCCAGAAGGAGAAGAGAGAGAGAGAGAGGACCTGATAAAATATTTGAAGAGATTATAGACAAAAAATCCCCTAACATGGGAAAGGAAGTAGCCACCCAAGTCCAGGAAGCACAGAGAGTCCCAGGCAGGATAAACCCAAGGAGAAACAGGCCGAGACACAGAGTAATCAAATTGACAAAAATTAAAGACAAAGAAAAATTATTAAAAGCACCAAGGGGAAAATGACAAATAATATACAAGGGAACTCCCATAAGGTTAACAGCTGATTTCTCAGCAGAAACTCTACAAGCCAGAAGGGAGTGACATGATATATTTAAAGTGATGAAAGGGAAGAACCTACAACCAAGATTACTGTAACTGGCAAGGATCTCATTCAGATTCAACGGAGAAATCAAGAGCTTTACAGAGAAGCAAAAGCTAAGAGAATTCAGCACCACCAAACCAGCTCTATAGCAAATGCTAAAGGAACTTCTCTAAGAGGGAAACACAAGAGAAGAAAAGGACCTACAAAAACAAACCCAAAACAATTAAGAAAATGGTCATAGGAACATACATATCGATAATTACCTTAAATGTGAATGGATTAAATGCTCCAACCAAAAGACACAGGCTCGCTGAATGGTTACAAAAACAAGACCCATATATATATGCTGTCTACAAGAGACCCACTTCAGACCTAGGGACACATACAAACTGAAAGTGAGGGGATGGAAAAAGATATTCCATGCAAATGGAAATCAAAAGAAAGCTGGAGTAGCAATACTCATATCAGATAAATTAGACTTTAAAATAAAGAATGTTACAAGAGACAAGGAAGGACACTACATAATGATCAAGGGATCAATCCAAGAAGAAGATATAACAATGATAAATATACATGCACCCAACCTAGGAGCACCTCAATACATAAGGCAACTGCTAACAGCTATAAAAGAGGAAATCGACAGTAACACAATACTAGTGGGGGACTTTCACACCTCACTTTCACCAATGGACAGATCATCCAGAAAGAAAATTAACAAAGAAACACAAGTTTTAAATGACACAATAGATCAGATAGATTTAATTCATATTTATAGGACATTCCATCCAAAAACAGCAGATTACACTTTCTTCTCAAGTGTGCATGGAACATCCTCCAGGATAGATCACATCTTGGGTCACAAATCAAGCCTCAGTAAATTTAAGAAAATTGAAATCATATCACACATCTTTCCCAACCAGAATGCTATGAGATTAGAAATCAATTACAGGGAAAACAACGTGAAAAACACAAACACATGGAGGCTCAACAATACTTTACTAAATAACCAAGAGATCACTGAAGAAATAAAAGAGGAAATCAAAAAATACCTAGGGACAAATGACAATGAAAACACGACGATCCAAAACCTATGGGATGCAGCAAAAGCAGTTCTAAGAGGGTAGTTTATAGCAATACAATTCTACCTCAAGAAACAAGAAAAATCTCAAATAAACAATCTAATCTTACACCTAAAGGAACTAGAGAAAGAAGGACAAAAAACCCCCAAAGTTAGTAGAAGGAAAGAAATCATAAAGATCAGAGCAGAAATAAATGAAATAGAAACAAAGAAAACAATGGCAAAGATCAATAAAACTAAAAGCTGGTTCTTTGAGAAGATAAACAAAATTGATAAACCTTTAGCCAGGCTCATCAAGAAAACAAGGGAGAGGACTCAAATCAATAAAATTAGAAATGAAAACGGAGAAGTTACAATGGACACCGCAGAAATACAAAGCATCATATGAGACTACTACAAGCAACTCTATGCCAATAAAATGGACAACCTAGAAGAAATGGACAAATTATTAGAAAGGTAAAACCTTCCAAGACTGAACCAGGAAGAAATAGAAAATATGAACAGACAATCACAAGTAATGAAATTGAAGCTGTGATTAAAAATCTTCCAACAAACAAAAGTCCAGGACCAGATGGCTTCACAGGTGAATTCTATCAAACGTTTAGAGAAGAGCTAACACCAATCCTTCTGAAACTCTTCCAAAATATTGCAGAGGAAGGACACTCCCAAACTCATTCTATGAGGCCACCATCACCCTGATACCAAAACCAGACAAAGATACTACAAAAAAAGAAAATTACAGACCAATATCACTGATGAATATAGATGCAAAAATCCTCAACAAGATACTAGCAAACAGAATCCAACAACACATTAAAAGGATCACATACCATGATCAAGTGGGATTTATCCCAGGGATGCAAGGATTCTTCAATATACACAAATAAATCAATGTAATATTAACCATATTAACAAACTGAAGAATAAAAACCATATGATCATCTCAGTAGATGCAGAAAAAGGTTTTGTCAAAATTCAACACCCATTTATGATAAAAACTCTCCAGAAAGTGGGCAGAGGGAACCTACCGCAACATAATAAAGGCCATATACGACAAACCCACAGCAAACATCATTCTCAATGGTGAAAAACTGAAACTATTTCCTCTAAGATCAGGAACAAGACAAAGGATGTCCACTCGCCACTGTTATTCAACATACTTCTGGAAGTCCTAGCCATGGCAATCAGAGAAGAAAAAGGAATTCAAACTGGAAAAAAAGAAGTAAAACTGTCACTATTTGCATATGACATGATACTATACATAGATAATCCTAAAGATGCCACCAGAAAGCTACTAGAGCTAATCAATGAATTTAGTAAATTTGCAGGATACAAAATAAATGCACAGAAGTCTCTTGCATTCCTATACACCAACAATGAAAAATCAGAAAGAGAAATTAAGGAAACAATCCCATTCACCACTGCAACAGAAAGAATAAAATACATAGGAATAAACCTACCTAAGGAGGTAAAAGACCTGTACTCAGAAAACTATGAGACACTGATGAAAGAAGTCAAAGATGACACAAACAGATGTAGAGATATACTATGTTCTGGGATGGGAAGAATCAACATAGTGAAAATGTCTATAGTACCCAAAGCAATCTACATATTCAAGGCAATCCCTATCAAATTACTAGTAACTTTTTTTTACAGCACTAGAACAAAAAATCTTAAAATTTGCATGGAGACACAAAAGACCCTGAATAGCCAAAGCAATCTTGAGGGAAAAAAATGGAGCTGGAGGACTCAGACTTCCTGACTTCAGACTATGCTGCAAAGCTACACTAATCAAGACAATATGGTACTGGCCCAAAAACAGAAATATAGATCAGTGGAACAGGATAGAAAGCTCAGAGATAAACCCACACTCCTTTGGTCAACTAACCTATGACAAAGGAGGCAAGGATATACAATGGAGAAAAGACAGTCTCTCCAATAAATGGTGCTGGGAAAACTGGACAGCTACATGTAAAAGAATGAAATTAGAACACTCCCTAACACCATACACAAAAATAAACTCAAAATGCATTGAAGACCTAAATGTAAGAATGGACACCGTAAAACTCTTAGAGGAAAACCTAGGAAGAACACTCTGACATAAATCACAGCAAGATCTTTTTTGACCCACCTCCTAGAGTAATGAAAATAAAAACAAAAACAAATGGGACCTAATGTAACTTAAAAGCTTTTGCACAGCAAAGGAAACTATAAACAAGACGAAAAGACAACCCTCAGAATGGGAGAAACTATTTGCAAACGAATCAACAGACAAGGATTAATCTCCAAAATATATGAACTGCTCATGCAGCTCAGTATTAAAAAAACAAACCCAATCAAAAAATGGGCAGAAGACCTAAATAGACATTTCTCCAAAGAAGACATACAGATGGCCAAGAAGCACGTGAAAAGCTGTTCAACATCACTAATTATTAGAGAAATGCAAATCAAAACTACAATGAGGTATCACCTCACACCAGTTAGAATGGGCATCATCAGAAAATCTACAAACACCAAATGCTGGAGAGGGTGTGGAGAAAAGAGAACCCTCTTGCACTGTTGGTTGGAATGTAAATTGATACAGCCACTATGGAGAACAGTGTGGAGGTTCCTGAAAAAACTAAAAATAGAATTACCATATGATCCAGCAATCCCACTACTGGGCATATACCCAGAGAAAACCATAATTCAAAAAGGCACATGCATCCTGATGTTCACTGCAGCACTGTTTACAATAGCCAGGTCATGGAAGCAACCTAAATGCCCATCAACAGACGAATGGATAAAGATGATGTGGTACATATATACAGTGGAATATTACTCAGCCATAAAAAGGAACAAATTGGGTCATTTGTAGATGGACCTAGAGTCTGTCATACAGAGTGAAGTAAGTCAGAAAGAGAAAAACAAATATCATATATTAACGCATATATGTGGAATCTAGAAAAATGGTACAGATGAACCAGTTTGCAAGGCAGGAATAGGTACATAGATGTAGAGAACAAACAAATGGACACCAAGGGGGGAAAGTGGAGGGGTGGTGGTGGTGGGATGAGTTGGGAAATTGGGATTGACATATATACACTAATATGTATAAAATAGATAACTAATAAGAACCCACTGTATAAAAACAATTAAAAAACAAGAAATGCAAATTTAGCTCCAAATGCATAGAACACATGAAAGAAGAACAATACAGTCTTCTACAAAGTTGGCAAGCCTATTTTCTATTCTCCAAATACATTCTCAATGGAAATAAAAAACAAGGAAATATCTAAGTCACTCATGTGACTTATGTGGTAGATCTATGATCTTATGATCTATGTGGTAGAATTAGGTGATATGCAGTGCTTAATTTCTATTTATGAAAATTAAGTCTTTCAAAACGCACCTATCATCAAAGTGTTAGATACAAATATCTCATTTTTAGGTGTGAAGCTCTCAGATGAATACAAGTTGAAAATTGTATTGGCATACTAAAATGTCTCAGAAAATTATATTATATAAAAGAAAAGCTTCTTATTCAGGAAAATGTGCTGAACTGTATTTCTAAAAGTGAATCAGTGTTGGTTCAAGAAGACTTAATTGAAGTTACCTTGAGCATTGCCTTACTCTATTAGAAGCCTCTCAGATTAAGATTCTTCAGAGAGATTATAGAGCTGAAAGGAATAAGCATGATTCACATTTTTAATCAGGGGAACTTGTATTCCTTTATCTAGGAAAGCAAATCCTTCTTTTCATGCACCCTTAGGTTCTGCCTCTAAGTTTTTTTTCACATTGAGCTCTTCTTTCATATCCTGTGTCAGACTGGGTATCTTGGCAACTCTACTTCGGGTGTGGTCCTTGTCTTGGGGTAGTGATGGAACCTACCAGCAAGCCAGGGTGACTGTTATCCTGGCTTGCTCAGTTAGCTCTTTTCTATACCAAGATGAAGACTGAAGTTTCATTTCAACAACCCAGACATATGTATCTATTTTAACAATGGCCAAATGAAGTTCTTTAAAATAAGACTTTGGAATAATTGAGGTTGATTCTGAAGACACAAAGCTATCAGTAATTTAAAGGTAAGTTTTAAAATAGTAAATGTAGGCTTGTAAGTGATCAATTACAATGTGCATACTCAGTAATCACTCTTCATTAGAGGAGAGAAAAACATTTTAGCCATGGGTGGCTAGAAAACAAGGAGCAGTCCCAGTTTTTTACTCTGCTGTAATTTTTGCCCAAAATTGAGCAGCTGTTGTTCATCTTCTAATAGAAATATTCGGAGTCTTAGTTTTGGAAATTTTCAGAGTTTGCTGCATTTGCTGAAGCACCATTATATATATATATAATACCTTTTGCCAAACTCTGGTATCATTTTTAAAAACAATTTTATTGAGATATAATTGACATTTATTAAACTATGTATATTTAAAGTATACAATTTGATAAATTTTAACATACGTGTAAACCTATCATGCCATCACCACAAACAAAGATAATGAATATTTCAATCATCTCCGAATGTTTTCTTGTGCCTTTTTATAATCTGTCCCATTCTCTTCAGAACCCTCTTCCCCCTCCCTAGGCAATAACTTATCTGCTTTCTGTCATTATGTATTAGTTTGTATTTTCCAGACTTTTACAAAAATGGAATATCAGAGTATTTTCTTTTTGGTACCTTGAAAGAAGTATGCTTCTTTCATTCAGCATACTTTTTTGAGATCTATCCATGTACTTGGCATGTATCAATTATTTTTCCTTTTGTTGCTGAGTAGTAATCCATTGTATGGATATACCTCAATTTGTTGATCCAGTCACCTATTGGTAGACATTTGGGTTGTTTTTAGTTTTTGGCTATTACAAATAAGTCTAAATTCCATAGACATCCTTGTATAAGTTTATGTGTGGATTGATACTTTTATATCTCTTTGGTAAAAGCTGGGAATAGAACTGTTGGGTCATGTAGTAGGTATATATTTACCTTTTTAAGAAATCGTCAAACTGTTTTCCAAAATGATTGTACCATTTTACATTTCTAGTAGCAGTGTATGAAAATTCTAGTTGTTCTCCATCATTGCCAAGAAATGATATGATCAGTCATTTTAATGTTAATCTCTTTCCCTAGAGACTAATGATGTTGAGCATCTTTTGATGTGCTTATTTGCCATCCATATATCTTCCTTTATCTTCCTTGGTGAAGTGTCTGTTCAGTTGTTTAGTCCATTTTTAAAAATTGGGTTGTTGGTCTTATTGAATTATAAGAAATATATGTGTGTGTGTATATGTATATGTTCATTCTGGATCAATGTCCTTTTTCAGAAAAATGTTTTTCAAATATTTTCTCCCGATAGTTTTAGAAGAGTAAACGTTTTTTAATTTAATGAAATAAATGTGATGATTTTATATTTGTGTCTTTTGTATTGTATTAAGAAATCTTTGCAAAAACAAGGTAATGAAGATCTTCTCCTAAGTTTTCTGCTGGAAATTTTAGATCTTAATTTAAGGTCCATGATCTATTTCAAGTTAATTTTGTATACGTTCCCTAACCATGTGGTTATCCAGTTGTTCCAGCACCATTTGTTAAGAAGATTCTCATCTCCCTATTGAATTGCCTTAGCACATTTGTAGAAAATGAATTGATCGTATGTGTACTGGTCTATTTCTGGATTCTCTATTTCATTTTACTGAGCTAATTGTCTATGTTTTTGATAATACTACATTGTATTATTTATTGTAACTTTATAATAGACCTTGAAATCAAAAGTATAGATCCCTCAACTACATTCTTTATCAAAGTCGTTTCTGTGATTCTCTGTACTTTGAATTTTTACAGAAAAGCCTGTTGAGATTTTGTTTGGGATTGCATTTAATCTATAGATCAATTTGGGGAAAAATGACATCTGAACAATATTGAGTCTTCTGATCCATGAATATGGTATATGTCTCCATTTACTTAGGTCTTTTTAAATTTTTGTAGTGTTTTGAAGTGTTTAGTGTACAGGTCTTACACATATTATATTTGTTCTTTGAGGTTGCTCTTAAGCTTTGTTAGAGCAATCTTTAGCCTAGGTTAATTTGCTTCACTACCAAAGTAATACTCTTCTGAATACTTTACCCGATACCCTGTGGATTACAAGGTTTTCCACTGAGTCTCATGGGAACATGAACTAGTCCTAGCCCTAGGTGGGTTTTATTTGTTGTTGTTTTTGCCAGCAGCAGATAGTTTCTACTTGCATGCGTGTACTAACCAATACTCAACTGCATATTTAAGGGGGGCTTTCTGCAGATCTCAGGAATGTCTCCATTCTTCAGAACTCTGCCTTGCAAACTCTGGCTTTCTTGGCCTGCTGCATCTCTCAGCTTGTCTCCTCAACTCAGAGATTACCAGTCTATGCCTGGGATCCCCATTTCTACTCAGACACTAGACTGGGGCAATTGAAGTGCTCACCACACTGTTTCTCTCAGTGATCACTGTCCAGTGTTGCCTGACATCCAGCATCTGAAAACCATTGTTTCATATATTTTGTACAGGTGTTTAGTTGTTTCAGTTGGGAAGTTATACCTGGTCTCTGTTACTCCAGTTTTGCCAGAAACAGAAGTAATACTACTTTTAAAATCTTCTTTCTACCCTTATCTTTTTGCATTTGTACACTTTTATTTTGAAAGTTATTTCTCTGTACCTAGTATGTAAATTATGAGTTTTTAGTTTTAACTACTGCTTTTGAGGTGGAAGTTTCAGGTAAGACTTGAATCCCAGTAGAGAACTGAGATATAATACAGAAAATGTTGTGCATTTGAAGGCTTATTACACGATGAGGCTTTCTAAGGAAAGCAAAGCAGGCGCCCAAGTAGGTCTGAAAATGGCTTGAGAGAGCAGGGAAAAGGAGACTGGCTTGGCTTTTATTGTGACCGGGGGGTGGGGCTGCTCGCTGGAGCAGGCTTATATTGTTTGAACTTGTACTGGAGCCAGAGGAGAGCTCTCTTATCAGCTTGCCCACATGTGGGACAGAAGAAGAAGTGGGAGTGGTGAGGCTTGAAAGCTGTCAACAGTCAAACATCAAAAATGGAGTCAGACTCATAATTTACAACTCACCCTGATATTTGACTGATGACTGAAATGGGTCATGTTTCATTTAATTGAATTTGACCTTGTTTAAGTAAGTCCTTATGGCTCTATATAGGTCTTGTAGCCTGAGGTCAGTAAGGGAGGTGAAAGCTTCATTTTGCAAGCCTTTTGCAAGAGCCCAACATTGTGTATTTTGAGAAGTGAAATGAGCATCTTGATCACTTTCAGTCATGTTTAGAACTCTGAAGGGGATAGGGAGTGAGGCCTTGTATTGTGGCTTTAAGTATGTACAGAAACATGTGAGATCTTGGTTTATATTTTGGGTATATATGAGGCAAGAGATTTCCGGATCTCTTTACTCTAAATAAAGAACATAGGGCTTCCCTGGTGGCGCAGTGGTTGAGAGTAAGCCTGCCGATGCAGGGGACACGGGTTCGTGCCCTGGTCTGGGAAGATCCCACATGCCGCGGAGCGGCTGGGCCCGTGAGCCATGGCGACTGAGCCTATGCGTCCAAAGCCTGTGCTCTGCAACGGGAGAGGCCGCAACAGTGAGAGGCCCGCGTACTGCAAAAAAAAAGAGAAAAGAACCTTGAGGAAGAAATTGTTCTTGCTGGACTAGATGGACAAATAACAGTGGCTTAACAGTTTTTAAAAATGTGCAAATGGTGCCCAAATTTGGCCAGGGCATCCAGAGCATGAAGTTTTGGATTGTGTTGGCCCTTGGATCCCATCCGTGGTTTGGGATATCCTAGTTAAAGCAGCAGCTCTTGAGTGAGCATCCATCACATGTTGGTGTTCATAAAGTACAGTTCATAATGCTTTTCATTAAATACATAAAATACAAAAAAAAAAAACCTCCCATTGCTATTCACTCAGCTGTTCCCAAGGGGCTTCTCAGATAGCCAAGGGGTCTTTGAGAGGGCTGACTTCCTCCAGAAATAAGGCATTTGGCAAGGTACCGAAGGGGAGACCACCCCCTCCTGTAAGTAAGATATGCCAGAAAGGCGAGGTTTGTCTCTTTCCTGTGGGTACCATTTCTATTTTAGCAGAGAGGCCTTGGGGGCCTTGCTGAGCTTGCAGGGTGCTGCTTTCATAACCCAAGGCATAATGGGTATGGAGGAGCATGGTCAAGGCCTGTGAGAGCTTTTTGCTTCCAGGATGACCCAGTGTACAGTCAGTGATTGTCGCTTTAATGGGGCAATCTAATGTGGCTGAGGAGGGCAGTTTTTTACCTCAGAAGTCCATGGGCAACTTGTGGCCATCATGGAGGGTCCGTAGACTTCAACAGGCATTAGAGGGAGTTGTTAAAGCCTCAACATGGAGGAGACTCTGGGGGAACACTAAGGAGAGTGCTATAGTATTGTAATTCAGATTCTAGAGCCCTTTATTGTGGGGAGTCTCATTCAAGGTGGGTCAACTTGTGAAAAACAACATAAATGGGATTAAGAAAAATTTAAATGAGGAATATGTTGCCATCAGAACCTAACTAGGCCTAAAAGATGTTGAGCTTGTTTTAGTTCAGTGGTTGCTTAGAGAGTTGATAGCTGTTTCTTGACAGTGGCGGGATAGGGTTGCTTTTAGGAATGTGACAGCAGCATGTACCACAGTGACTAGTCTTCCTCACATAAGTGACCGACCATAAGTAGTCTGTGTACAACATGAGTGGGCCTGTATATTGCACAGTGTATCAGCCTTTCTCCTGAGCTCTATCTACAATTAGGGCCAATGCCTGGTTGAG